>NC_135235.1:724912255-725218164 GCF_051348905.1 Ranitomeya variabilis | reverse complement strand
TTTCGGCAACTTAGGTGGGTAATAAACGCATAACACACACACTAATGTAACGCCCACCTCTGCCCCTATTTAACGCTATTTTTATCCCATCTTCCAAAAACGTGGTGACAGGTTCCCTTTAAGGAGTCTTTGGAGAAGGGGCATATTCGCCCGTCTTCCTCACCGCTGGGAGCGGGATTCTTTTTTGTTGCCAAGAAGGATGGCTCCTTGAGACCCTGTATAGATTATCGCCTTCTCAATAAGATCACGGTCAAATTCCAATACCCTTTACCTTTGCTTTCTGATTTGTTTGCTCGGATTAAGGGGGCTAGTTGGTTTACTAAGATTGACCTTCGAGGGGCGTATAATCTTGTTCGTATTAAACAGGGTGACGAATGGAAAACAGCATTTAATACGCCCGAAGGCCATTTTGAATACCTTGTGATGCCATTCGGGCTCTCTAATGCTCCATCTGTGTTTCAGTCCTTTATGCATGATATCTTCCGGAATTATCTTGATAAATTCATGATTGTATATTTGGATGATATTTTTTTTTTTTCCAATGATTGGGAGTCTCATGTGAAACAGGTCAGGATGGTATTTCAGATCCTTTGTGCTAATGCTTTGTTTGTGAAGGGGTCTAAGTGCCTTTTTAGAGTTCAGAAGGTTTCTTTTTTGGGTTTCATTGTTTCTCCCTCGGCTATTGAAATGGATCCTGTTAAGGTCCAGGCCATTCATGATTGGATTCAACCCACATCAGTGAAGAGCCTTCAGAAATTTTTTGGCTTTGCTAATTTTTATCGCCGTTTCATTGCTAACTTTTCCAGTGTGGTTAAGCCCCTGACCGATTTGACGAAGAAAGGCGCTGATGTGATGAATTGGTCCTCTGAGGCTGTTGAGGCCTTTCAGGAGCTTAAACATCGTTTTACTTCTGCCCCTGTGTTGCGTCAGCCAGATGTTTCTCTCCCCTTTAAGGTTAAGGTTGACGCTTCTGAGATTGGGGCAGGGGACGTTTTGTCTCAGAGAAGTTCTGATGGCTCTTTGATGAAACCGTGTGCCTTCTTCTCCAGAAAGTTTTCGCCTGCTGAGCGTAATTATGATGTCGGCAATCGGGAGTTGTTGGCTATGAAGTGGGCATTCGAGGAGTGGCGACATTGGCTTGAGGGAGCCAAGCATCGCGTTGTGGTCTTGACCGATCATAAGAATCTGAAACCTTGAGTCTGCCAAGCGGTTGAATCCTAGACAAGCTCGATGGTCCCTGTTTTTCTCCCGTTTTGATTTTGTGGTCTCGTATCTTCCGGGATCTAAGAATGTGAAGGCTGATGCCCTTTCTAGAAGTTTTTTGCCTGATTCTCCGGGAGTCCTTGAGCCAGTTGGTATTCTCAAGGAGGGGGTGATTCTTTCTGCCATCTCCCCTGATTTACGGCGGGTGCATCGGGAGTTTCAGGCTGATAAACCTGACCGCTGTCCAGTGGGGAAACTGTTTGTTCCTGATAGATGGACTAGTAAGGTAATTTCTGAGGTTCATTGTTCAGTGTTGGCTGGTCATCCTGGGATTTTTGGTACCAGAGATTTGGTTGCTAGGTCCTTTTGGTGGCCTTCCTTGTCGCGGGATGTGCGTTCTTTTGTGCAGTCCTGTGGGACTTGTGCCCGGGCCAAGCCTTGCTGTTCCCGTGCTAGTGGGTTGCTTTTGCCTTTGCCGGTCCCTGAGAGGCCCTGGACGCATATTTACATGGATTTTATTTCGGATCTTCCTGTTTCCCAGAAGATGTCTGTCATCTGGGTGGTTTGTGACCAGTTTTCTAAGATGGTCCATTTGGTACCTTTGCCTAAGTTGCCTTCCTCCTCTGATTTGGTTCTATTATTTTTTCAGCATGTGGTTCGTTTGCATGGCATTCCGGAGAATATTGTGTCTGACAGAGGTTCCCAGTTTGTTTCTAGGTTTTGGCGGTCCTTTTGTGCTAGAATGGGCATTGATTTGTCTTTTTCTTCAGCATTTCATCCTCAGACAAATGGCCAAACTGAGCGAACCAATCAGACCTTGGAAACCTATTTGAGATGCTTTGTGTCTGCTGATCAGGATGATTGGGTGACCTTCTTGCCGTTGGCCGAGTTTGCCCTTAATAATCGGGCTAGTTCGGCTACCTTGGTTTCGCCTTTTTTTTGTAATTTTGGTTTTCATCCTCGTTTTTCTTCGGGGCAGGTTGAGCCTTCTGACTGTCCTGGTGTGGATTCTGTGGTGGACAGGTTACAGCAGATTTGGACTCATGTGGTGGACAATTTGACGTTGTCTCAGGAAAAGGCTCAACGTTTTGCTAACCGTCGTCGGTGTGTTGGTCCCCGGCTTCGTGTTGGGGATTTAGTCTGGTTATCTTCTCGTCATGTTCCTATGAAGGTTTCTTCCCCTAAGTTCAAGCCTCGCTTTATTGGTCCTTATAAGATTTCTGAAATTATCAATCCGGTATCTTTTCGTTTGGCCCTTCCAGCTTCTTTTTCCATCCATAATGTTTTCCATAGATCTTTGTTGCGGAGATATGTGGTGCCCGTGGTTCCCTCTGTTGACCCTCCTGCTCCGGTGTTGGTTGAGGGGGAGTTGGAATATGTGGTGGAGAAGATTTTGGATTCTCGTTTTTCGAGGCGGAAGCTTCAGTATCTGGTCAAGTGGAAGGGTTATGGCCAGGAGGATAATTCTTGGGTTGTTGCCTCCGATGTCCATGCTGCCGATTTGGTTGTGCTTTTCACTTGGCTCGTCCTGATCGGCCTGGGGGCTCTGGTGAGGGTTCGGTGACCCTTCCTCAAGGGGGGGTACTGTTGTGAATTCCGTTCTTGGGCTCCCTCCGGTGGTTGTGAATGGCACTTTTGTGAATTCTGCGCTTGGACTCCCTCCGGTGGTTTTAAGTGGAACTGCTGCTCCTTGGGTTTAGCATTAGCAGCTGCTTCCACTGATCGTCTCTCCTGGCTCTGCTATTTAACCTGGCTCTGGTCTTCAGTCAATGCCAGCTGTCAATGTTTCTGGGTTGGATTCAGATCTCTCCTTGGATTTCTCTGATGGCCTGTCCATTTCAGCAAAAGATAAGTTCTTGCTAGTTCTTTTGGTGGTCCATTTGCTGTGGACTTAATCGCTCAGCTCATGTTATGTTTTTTCTTGTCCAGCTTGTTAGTATGAGATATTCAGTCTAGCTGGAAGCTCTGGGGTAGCATATTTGCCCTCCACACCGTGAGTCGGTGTGGAGATTATTTTTGTAAACTCTGCGTGGACTTTTAGTTTTTAATACTGACCGCACAGTATCCTTTCCTATTCTGTCTATCTAGATTAGTAGTGGCCTCCTTTGCTAAAATCTGTTTTCATTTCTGTGTATGTCATTTCCCTCTCCATTCACAGTCAATATTTGTGGGGGGCTATCTTTCCTTTTGGGGATTTTCTCTGAGGCAAGATAGCTTTCTGTTTCCATCTTTAGGGGTAGTTAGTTCTCAGGCTGTGACGAGGTGTCTAGGGAGTGACAGGAACATCCCACGGCTACTTCTAGTGTTGGTGTAAGGATTAGGAACTGCGGTCAGTACAGATACCACCTCCTCAGAGCTCGTCCCATGTTGCTCCTTAACCACCAGGTCATAACAGATCACGACCAGCGATACGACCTGGCCGTGATCGTTGGTAAGTCGTTGTGTGGTGGCTGGAGAGCTGTCGCACAGACAGCTCTCCAGCGACCAACGATGCCGATGTCCCCGGGTAACCAGGGTAAACATCGGGTTGCTAAGAGCAGGGCCGCGCTTAGTAACCCAATGTTTACCCTGGTTACCAGTGTAAAATGTAAAAAAAATAAATACTACATACTCACCTTCGTGTCCCCCGGCGTCCGCATCCTATTGTAGAGGAGATGGACGAGGTCATGTAAAAAAACCAAACCACTACATGCTCACATTCCGGTGTCTGTCACGTCCCTCGCCATCAGCTTCCCGCACTGACTAAGTCAGCGCCGGCCGTAAAGCACAGCACAGCGGTGATGTCACCGCTGTGCTCTGCTTTTACTTTACGGTCGGCGCTCATAGTCAGTGCGGGAAGCTGACGGCGAGGGACGTGACAGACACCGGAATGTGAGTATGTAGTGTTTTGTTTTTTTTACATTTACAATGGTAACCAGGGTAAACATCGGGTTACTAAGCGCAGCCCTGAGGGAAGGAAGTTGTTGTCCAAAATCTCGCAATACATGACCTCGTCCATCCCCTCTACAATAGGATGTAGTCATCATGTCCCCTTTGCAGAAAAGCACCCCCCAAAAGTATGATGTTTCGCCCACCATGCTGCAAGGTTGGGATAGTGTTCTTAGAGTTGTACTCATCCTTCTTCTTCCTCCAAAAACGGTGAGTGGAGTTGATACCAAAAAGTTCTATTCTAGTCTCATCTGACCATATGACCTCCTATGCCTCCTCTGAATCATCAAGATGGTCATTGGTGAACTTCAAAGGGTACTGGACATGTGCTGGCATGAGCAGGGGGACTCTGCAGGATTTTAATCCATGTCGGCGTAATGTGTTACTAACGGTACAATTTGAGACTGTGGTCCCAGCTCTCTTCAGGTCATTTCCCAGGTCCTCCCATGCAGTTCTGAGATGATTCCTGACCTTTCTCAGAATCATCCCTACTGGTGGTGAGCGAGCACTAAAATGCTCGTGTACTCGTTACTCGAGTTGAGTGAATTATAATACTGGCTCATCAGGAGGCTCGATATAATGATGTTGACTCATGATATATGATTACACCTATAAACCGCACCTAAATCATTATTACGCCAGGCAATTTTTCGCTTAGTGCTTTTTCTTTGGTGTATTCATGATATATGATGTACATATGTCCTCTGTCAGAGGATCCTTTTCAATAGGCCACTTGGCCAGACCACTCCTCAAATAGTCCTTCACTTCCTGTTAAATAAACACAAATATACAATAGTATTGCACATGCTTCGCACTGCAAGATCGCTAATGACTGGATATGTACAGGTCCATCTCTCATAGATGGAAGCATACTGCAGGGCGCGCCAAGCCCCAGAACACATGCTCGGAAATTACATGCATTTAATAGTGCGCCTCAGAACTCACTGCTGGAGCGCCTGGACTTGAAGTGACGCGTTTCACACTCCAGAGCTGGAACGCATGGACCAGAAGATCTCTTACTCCCATACTGGATTGCTGCGTCCCAAGCTGGAAGGTATGTCCAGCATATACCTTTAGTGATCAATGCAAATGTCAAATCAAAAGGAACTGGCAATAGATATATGGGAGAGTCTGCGGGGTCATATAAGTATAAGGTGAAAATATATAGAATTGTTTTCACATTTCAGCTGAACATAATTGGAGTCAGGTAGAAAAGCAGGTATATATAAATGTATTGATATTTATAGATAAATACACATCAATATATGAACCTTACACTCCCCTTGAGAAAGCACATCCATGAAACGCGCGTCAGGGCAACTGTGGACGGGCATTAATAATGCATTATCGGTAAGTTTTAAACTACTTACTTTATGATTGTCCTGACTGGCTATTGCAGTCTGCACTACATATGTGTACTGTGCTGCTGCAGTGCTGTATAGTGCAACCTCCACCAGGTCGTGTTGGTTAAGGAAAAGAGGTTGCACACACAGAGCAGCAATACTGAACTACAACACAGGTGTCACAGGTAATGAAAGCGAAATCAGGCAAGCCAAAGTCATACACAGAGAGATAAGCGCAGTACACAGGGGGAGTCAGAAGAATAGTCGGGGACAAACAAGAAGTCAGAGCCTACCGGGAACGTGGTAATCAAAACGTGAGATGCAAGACGAAGTCGAGATACAAGCCAGAGGTCAGAACAAGTCATAAATGGGTACAGGCAGTCAGAAGCAAAAAGGAACACTAGTACAAGTGAACAGGTCAGGTGCTCAAGCCGTGCAACATGAACTATAGCTGACACTGGCCCACAGGCTGCAGATGACTTAAATAGCTCAGCCAGCTTCAAAGTGAGGCAGAGGGGATTAACTCCCACATGACCAGTCCAGAAGCAAGACAGCTGAACATAAACTCAGAACTGGATCACGACAATATGTACTTTATTTTCAGCCTGACACCTAGTGTCTCAGGATAGGACCTATTTCATACATTGCTATTCATCTACCTGATACTATTCCACTCCACCACTTACTTGCATAAGTATTTTCCTCTTGTTCATCTCCTCCTACATGTTTCATGCTACTTTTTGATTCATGATGTTTTACTATGTGTATTAAACCCTTGAATAAATATTTATATAAATAAATAAATATATATTACTTATATGACCCCGCAGACTCTCCCATATATCTATTGCCAGTTCCTTTTGATTTGACATTTGCATTGATCACTACAGATATATGCTGGGCATGCGTTCCAGCTTGGGACACAACAATCCAGCATGGGAGCAAGTGATCTTCTGGTCCATGCGTTTCAGCGCTGGAGTATGACACGAATCGGGGGATGCCCAGGCACTCCAGCACTTCGCGTCATTTCCGGGCATGCGCTCTGGGACTTGGCGCACCCTCCAGTATGCTTCTATCTATGAGTCCCAGTGTGGAATACATTCAGGAGATGGAACTGCAAAGTTCAGCCATTATTGATCTTGTGGTGCGGAGCATGTGCAGTACGATTGTATCTTTGTGTTCATTCAACAGGTAGTGAGGGGCTGTTTGAGGAGAGGTCCGGCCAAGTGGCCTATTGAAAAGGACCCTCCGATAGAGGACACATGTACATCATCTATAATGAGCTGACATCATTATATTGGGTCTCCTGATGAGGCGGCAGAGCAAAACACGTTGAGGCACACTTTGATGGACGAGTGCTAATCTTCTTGTTACCCTACTCAGATTGCTCCATATTTAATACGTTATCGGTGTGTCATAATGGGGTGGTGCTAGTTGTGGATACTAAGGATCCATTTAATAACTGAGCCTCCAAACAAATAGGGTTTATTATATTTTTAAACCTTTTGAGCCGGCAAAGTGTTGGGCTTTATTATATTTATAGGATATTAGAGGGACAGCGGCCGAGCAGTGGGGGCGCCAATGTCGAATTAATAGGGTGTTGAGCTGCGCTGACGGGCAGAATTCAGTGAGTAGGGTTGGATTCTGTTCATCGTATGTTATCAGTAGATGTGCGAGAGACGAGAGGCCGACGGCCGCAGTCTTACCGTGTGTGTCTGGGGTCAGTTATACGGGGGAATAGAGAGCCTGGGGGTATACGGGTATATACAGTGTACACAGAGGGGTCTGTGAGCGAAGCTGGCGGTATATACGGGTGTATACAGCATTCACAGAGGGGGTCTGCTACCAAAGCTGGTGGCATATGGGTGTATACAGCGTATACAGGGGGGTCTGTGACCGAAGCTGGGAGTATAGAGGTGTATACAGCGTGCACAGAGGGGTCTGCGACCAAAGCTGGGTGTTACAGAACCCCCAACACCAAGAATATGTTATGCAGTTATTTGTATATATAATAGGTTCCATGTGAAATGCATCAGTCCACAGGCTGCTCCCTGGACAAGATATTCTCCCTCTAACCTGCCCCACCTTTGTAATCCCCACAGTAAATATCGGCAGGCTCCGGCCACCTGCGGCTATTGTAATGTACGTCTGCCCTGCTGTTTTTCTATTGGCCTGCCTGTGTATCTGTGTTATATATGCTGTGTGCTGTGAATAAAGTGTGTTCTTTAAGGCCCCGTCTCACATAGCGAGATCGCTGCTGAGTCACAAGTTTTGTGACGCAACAGCGACCTCAGTAGCGATCTCGCTATGTGTGACATGTACCAGCGACCAGGCCCCTGCTGTGAGATCGCTGGTCGTGTCGGAATGGCCTGGACCTTTTTTTGGTCGTTGAGGTCCCGCTGACATCGCTGAATCGGTGTGTGTGACACCGATCCAGCGATGTCTTCACTGGTAACCAGGGTAAACATCGGGTTACTAAGCGCAGGGCCGCGCTTAGTAACCCGATGTTTACCCTGGTTACCAGTGTAAATGTAAAAAAAAACCAAACAGTACATACTCACCATCTGATGTCCATCAGGTCCCTTGCCGTCTGCTTCCTGCTCTCACTGACTGAGTGCCGCCGTACAGTGAGAGCACAGCACAGCAGTGACGTCACCGCTGCGCTCTGCTCTCACTGTACGGCGGCACTGTCAGAGCATGAAGCAGACGGCGAGGGACCTGACGGACATCAGATGGTGAGTATGTACTGTTTGTTTTTTTTTGGTAACCAGGGTAAACATCGGGTTACTAAGCGCGGCCCTGCGCTTAGTAACCCGATGTTTACCCTGGTTACCCGGGTGCTGCAGGGGGACTTCGGCATCGTTGAAGACAGTTTCAACGATGCCGAAGTCGTTCCCCTGATCGTTGGTCGCTGGAGAGAGCTGTCTGTGTGACAGCTCCCCAGCGACCACACAGCGACTTACCAACGATCACGGCCAGGTCATATCGCTGGTCGTGATCGTTGGTAAATCGCTATGTGAGACGGGGCCTTAAGACTGGAAATATGTGGAGTAGCAGTCAGCTTTTATATGCTCTTACGTAATCAAGGAATTCCAACCAGCGTCCTTCATTCAGAATCCAGCAAAAGCAGAGTGGACCTCCTGAAACACGGGGAGTGCTGAAAGAGGTACTCCAGCACGGAAGACCCCGATACACTGGGGGTATACGGGTGTATACAGCGTACACAGAGGGGGTCTGTGACCGAAACCCGTGGTATATAAGTGTATACAGCGTACAGAGGGGTCTGAGACCAAAGCTGGGGGTATACGGGTGTATACAGAGGGATCTGTGATCGAAGCAGGAGGTATACAGTGTACACAGAGGGGTGTGCGGCCGAAGCTGGGGGTATACGGGTGTATACAGCGTACACAGAGGGGTCTGCGACCAAAGCTGGGGGTATACGGATGTATACAGTGTACACATAGGGGTCTGCGACTGAAGCTGGGGGTATACAGTTGGTCAGTACACAGGACCCCATGCAAATAGGGCTCCGCTCAGTACACGCCTGGATATGCTCCGTACACACATGGCTCCGCTCCGTCCACCTCGTACACACACGGCTCCGCTCCATCCACCTCATACACAAACGTCTCCGCTCCATCCACCTCATACACAAACGGCTCCGCTCCATAAACCTTGTACACACATGACTTGGCTCTGTCCACCTCGTACACACATGACTCCGCTCCGTACACCTCGTACTCACACAGCTCCGCTCCGTACACCTCGTACTCACACGGCTCCACTCCGTACACCGCGTACACACATGACTCTGCTCTGTACACCTCGTACTCACACGGCTCCGCTTCGTACACCTCGTACTCACATGGCTCCGCTCTGTACACCTCGTACACACACGGCTCCGCTCCGTCCACCTCGTACACATGACTCCGGTCTGTACACCTCGCACTCACACTGCTCCGCTCTGTACACCGCGTACACACACGGCTCCGCTCCAGACACCTCGTACTGACACGGTTCTGCTCCAGACACCTCGCACACACACGGGTCCGCTCCGTACACCTCGAACACACGCGGCTCTGCTCCAGACACCTCGTACACACACGGCTCAGCTACAGACACCTCGTACACACACGGCTCCGCTCCATAGACCTCGTACACACACGGCTCTGCTCCAGACACCTCATACACACACGGCTCTGCTCTGTACTCCTCGTACACACACGGATCCGCTCCAGACACCTCATACACACACGGCTCCGCTCCATAGGCCTCGTACACACACGGCTCCGCACACTTCGAACACACGTGGCTCTGCTCCGTACACACACGGCTCCGCTCCATAGACCTCGTACACACACGGCTCTGCTCCGTACACACACGGCTCCGCTCCGTACACCTCATACACACACGGCTCCGCTCCGTCCACCTCGCACACACACGTCTCCGCTCCGTACACCTTGTACACACACGGCTCCGCTCTGTCCACCTCGTACACACGACTCCGCTCCGTACACCTTGTACACACACGGCTCCGCTCTGTCCACCTCGCACACACACGTCTCCGCTCCGTACACCTTGTACACACACGGCTCCGCTCTGTCCACCTCGTACACACGACTCCGCTCCGTACACCTTGTACACACACGGCTCCGGTCCGTACACCTCGTACACACACGGCTCCGGTTCGTACACCTTGCACACACACGTCTCCGCTCCGTACACCTTGTACACACACGGCTCCGCTCCGTACACCTCGTACTCACACGGCTCCGCTCCGTACACCTCGTACACACACGGCTCCGCTCCATACACCTCGTACTCACACGGCTCGGCTCCGTACACCTCGTATACACACGGCTCCGCTCCGTACACCTTGTACATACACGGCTCCGCTCCGTACACCTTGTACTCACACGGCTTTGCTCCGTACACCTCGTACACACACGGCTCCGCTCCATACACCTCGTACACACACGGCTCCGCTCCGTACACCTCGTACACACACGGCTTCGCTCCGTACACCCCGTACACACGTGGCTCTGCTCCGTACACCTCGTGCACACACGGCTTCGCTCCGTACACCCCGTACACACGTGGCTCTGCTCCGTACACCTCGTGCACACACGGCTCTGCTCCGTACACCTCGTACACACACAGCTCCGCTCCGTACACCTCGTACACACACAGCTCTGCTCCGTACACCTCGTACACACGGCTCCGCTCCGTACACCTCGTACACACACGGCTCCGCTCCGTACACCTCGTACACACACGGCTCCGCTCCGTACACCTCGTACACACGGCTCCGCTCCGTACACCTCGTACACACACGGCTCTGCTCCGTATACCTCGTACACACACGGCTCCGCTCCGTACACCTTGTACACACACGGCTCCGCTCCGTACACCTCGTACACACACGGCTCCGCTCCGTACACCTCGTACACACACGGCTCCGCTCCGTACACCTCGTACACACACGGCTCGAACCGTACACCTCGTACACACACGGCTCCGCTCCGTACACACACGGCTCCGCTCCGTACACCTCGTACACACACGGCTCCGCTCCGTACACCTCGTACACACACGGCTCTGCTACATCCACACTGTAAACCCCTCCTGACCCCACACATAAACTTCCCCTCATCCAGCACCATGACAACCAGCACAGCACAGTCCTGCATACACTGAGGCCCCTGATCATGTGACCCCTGACTCCTCCCCTCCTGTGACCTCATCACAGGTCCTGTGCGCACAGAGCAGCCGTAGAAATCTCAGGCCACGGTGGTCTCCCCCAACTTCTGCTCTTCCTCCTTCTTTTCTTGCAGGGGCCGCAGTGGATTTCATCCTGGATCCATAGAGCCGAGTAGAGGAGCGATGTTCCTTCAGTCTGAGGGTAATTGATGGTGAGATTTGTCCAGCGGCCACTGTACCGAGTAAATCCCACCAGGACTGTGGCAGGTAAAGACCCCAATATCCACCGGTGTCCCTTCTAATGGGGGAAAGTACCAAAGAAAACCATCGTATCCGGAGAAATAAACCCCGTACATGGAGACATCGGCCTCAGATATCTCCTGTCTTGTTCTTACCGACAATCTCCTATAAAAGCCTCAAACTTCTGTGTGTGACTCAGAGCTGAGATCTAACGTGATAGAAGATTCCAGTGCGGGGAAGACGGGAAACCTCCATATAGAGGCCGGTGGGGATGGAGTCAGTGACCGACTCTGGACAGATCTGTTCCTAGAGCCGCAGTAGGAGATGGAGATGTCGTCCTCACCATGGAGTAGTTATTTCTCCTGTCACGTGTAATGAATATCTCCTGCAGTATTACTAATGCCGATTCCAGGGTCGGGAAATGAGACGAGAATTAGCGTTATGGAAGAGGAGTCTATGAGGAACGTATTCAGCTGCCGACTCCGAGGGAGAAACTGCTTGTTGTCTGTGGCCGAAATATATAGGTTTTATTAGTAGATGGAAAGAAGGAAACTAAATACTGTAAAATAATAAATCTCCTCATATGTTTCCCTTATTATCTCCAGTAATTGTATTATTACACAGGATTCTTATGACGTTACATCGGCTCATCTTCTTCTCATTCAGGTCTCTACAATATCGGATCCTCTCAGTGAAGACCTTTTTATATAAGAGAATTTTCCTGATTTACCCATCAAAGATGGATATGGACAGAGACAAGATGGCGGAGAGGATATTACACCTCACCCTAGAGATCCTCTTCCGGCTTACTGGAGAGGTGAGAGATTCTGATGACGTCACATTACATCATTCTTATCTATGGGAATAACAGATGGACAGAACTGGAGAGGTGAGGACTCTGGAAATGTCTGTAGTGAGATTTATTAATGCGTCTCTCCATAACCAGGATTACACAGTAGTGAAGAAGACCTCTAGTGAGCGCTGTCAGGACCCTGTGTCTGAGGGATGGGGAAGACCCCTGAGCCCAATCACGGGGCTTCCACATCACCCCCTGATACATGAGGACATCAATGACCAGAAGATCCTAGAACTCACCTACAAGATGATTGAGCTGCTGACTGGAGAGGTGACACTGCTGGGAATGCTGGGACATTATACAGTAACACTATGAAGGGATCGGGGGATGACGGTATCATTGTATGTGTCAGGTTCCTATAAGGTGTCAGGATGTCGCCGTCTATTTCTCCATGGAGGAGTGGGAGTATTTAGAAGGACACAGAGATCTGTACAAGGACGTCATGATGGAGGTTCCCCAGCAGCTCACATCACCAGGTAATAGACAGGACTAAATACACACGGCCTATAATTATCTGTATGTAAAGGATGAATTCAGTCCCTGTATGTGTTTCCTCCAGATCTATCCAGTAAGAGGACAACACCAGAGAGATGTCCCCGTCCTCTTCTTTCACAGGACTGTAAACAGGAAGATCCCAATGTTCCTCAGGATCATCAGGTAGATGGAGAGAAGGTGTCATGAGATCTCCCTTAGGTGACTTTCACTCTTCCGTTTATTTCCGATCCTGGAAAAAACAATACCGGAGATATCAGTGTCCGTGTGTGTAATACTTGCGGCACACGTGTGGCAACCGTGTACCGCCTCAGTATCACACAGACGGCCGCCGGGGAAGAAGCGCTACTGTAAGCACTGTTTCCTCGGTGGCGGGTGCTGAAGACGGCTCTCATCGTTCTCCCCTGCTCTGCCGGCGATCGTCAGGAGCAGAAGAGAATGATGAGTTATATTAAAGTCTGAACGATGACAGCAGGTGGGGGCTTTTGGGACTCTTACTCCCATCATCCGACACATCCAATACAGGGTGGATTGATTTAAATCACGCCGATTTAAATCATGATTTAAATCACGATTTAAATCAAAAGATTTTTTTCTATTTAAATCGGATCGATTTAAATCATGATTTTAATCATGATTTAAATCACTGATTTAAATCAAAAGGTTTTTTTTAATATAAATCACGATTAAAATGAGAAGTGAGAGCAGTGCGCATGTGCGCCCATAGTTACACGGACGAAACTAGGGGCAACGATCTAACGCCAGGGTGAGGGGGGGACCCCAAAGTAAGTAAAAATCTTTTTTGTTTTACTATATGGCAATAGGTAGGTGTTTAAAAGCAGCATGTCTTAATTGTATAAACTATTAATAGCCTCCACATTTTGTTCATACTGCCCCTTTAATTCCACACTTCTAGCTTGGTTTCACTTTTGGTTTAGTTTCTTTTTCCATTCAGTTGACATGCAGTACTTGGCTGTAGTAGTAACAATCAAACTTCATAAGTGATCTGTGTGAGCCATGGCAGGTCGTAAGAGAGACCCTATTTGGGTTCATTTTGTTGAGATGCCAGCAGCAGATCTTGGAAAGAAAGGTGCAAGAGCAAAGTGCAAATACTGTCAAAAGGATATCCAAGGACTTGTTTGCCGTTTGAAATCACATTATGAAAACTGCAACCAGAAGGGAAATGAAGATGTTGATAGTGATACAACTAATGTGAATGAACCCCCACAGCTTCTTATGCACCAGGAGCCTAGTACTAGTAAGTCTGGCAATTACAACCTATTTTTTTAACAGACATTTTACTGGGATGGTTAAAGTCTATGAAAAGAGAAATTTCTAGCACTAGTAATTCTGGAGTATAGAATTTAAATTTATGTTAAGGCAATATTTCACAGAAAATTAACGCTAAAGGACATGTGCACCTTTTATTTTTTTAAGGTGCACATGTCCTCCCCCCCCGCAGTGCTCTTACCTCCGATCCCCGCAGCGCTGAGATCCGTGGCTTCGTTTTGACCGTCCGCCTCCCGTCCTCCGGTTGCGGCCTACTCGCAGTGATCCAGCGGCGTGACGTCAGCGGGCCGCATGCTCCATTGAAATGAATGGAGGCGCGCTCGCGGACGGGCAGAACGAAGCCAAGGATCCCCGCAGCGCTGACATCGGAGGTAAGAGAGCTGCGGGGGGAGGACATGTGCACACTGCACCTTAAAAAATAAAGGTGCACATGTCCTTTAAGTAAAAATAAAGTGTGTATACGCTTATTTTTTTTTTATTGTAGGCTGCAATTCACTTTTGAAGTCTGCCAAATTGACCATTTTAAAAAAAAAAACATTTTTAAAACTTTTGTGACATAATTTTTTTCAGTTGCTCTGATATTAGTTACCAGTATTACAGCAACTTCACCGGAAAACTTGAGTAGCATAACTTTTGAGACAGCCCTTATAGGACGAGGACCATTACATTGTTCAAAAAGTTTGTTTCAAAATATTTTCGTTATATTTCTTCAAATACGCAGTCGATTTATATTTTTAATTTCTGTGCTTTCAGGGTCAAATATGGCTTGTGCTGCACGTGACAATCAATATCTGGGTACAACTTCAACAAAGCAGCCCAAAAAAAAACTTTGCGTGCAAAGTGTAGAAAAATTCATCTTAAAGACTACGACGAGCCAGAAAGAACATTTTGATGAATTAATTGCTAAATTCATATTTGCAACCAATTCTTCTTTCCGACTAGTTGAGCACCCATTGTTTGTACAAATGATCGAAGGAATTAGACCAGGCTACAAACCACCAAGTAGATTTGATATCTCAGGAAAACATCTTCAGGCTGTATACGACATAGAAAGAGCGGCTTGTACAAAATATTTGAAAGACAAGGTTGTTAACATGAGCTTGGATGGTTGGAGCAACATCCACAACGACCCCATAATTTGCACTTGTGTCACAACAGAAGATGGTGAAACTTACCTTACAGACACAATCGACACATCTGGAAATTCACATACTGCTGAATATTTACTTGAAATTGCTAAGAACTCAATTCACCAATGCCAAGAACAGTTTGGATGTAAAGTAAGGAGCTTAGTTACTGATAACGCAAGCAATGTGGCAAAAATGCGAGCGGAACTGGCACATGAGGATGACACAAATGTCATTACATACGGTTGTTCTGCCCATTTGTTGCATCTTTTGGCAAAAGACCTGCATATTTCGGGTGTCAAGGAACATGTTGTAGAAATTGTTAAATATTTCCGCAATAATCATTTTGCACATGCAACCTACAAGGAAATGGGAGGACTGAAGTTGGTTCTACCACAAGATGTTAGATGGAATACCTTGGCTGACTGCTTGGAACTGTTTATTAACAACTGGTCAAAATTACTGTCCATTTGCGAAACACATTGGGATAAAATTGATGCTAATATACGAAGCAAAGTATTAAATCTTGGTGTGAAGAGAAATGCGAAGGACCTTTTGAAAAGGTTAAAGCCAATATCGATTGCGTTGGATAAAATGCAGAAAGATACTGCAACCATAGCTGATGCCACAGAAGTTTGGAAAGATTTAGAAGGTTCTCTAGATCGCTTGAACCTCTCAAACAATGTAAAGGTTGCAATACAGCACCGCAAGGACCAAGCATTAAAAGAAGAACACTATTTAGCCAATATCTTGCATCCCATCTACAGAGGGAAAAAATTATCTGAGGCGGAAATCAACTCTGCAATGGAGTGGCTCGCCAATACTAACCATGACATTGTGGCAACTGTGCTGAAATTGAAGTGTGAATCTGCACCATTTCAAAAATACATGTTTGCAGATAACGTCGTTAATGAACTAAAACCACTGAACTGGTGGAAGTCGCAATCACTTGTTCTTCCAGCAAAGATAATAAATCTAGCTTCTCAGCTACTGACTGCATCGGCTTCATCCGCAGGAGTAGAGAGATTGTTTTCTTCATTTGGTTTTGTGCACACAACAGTCCGAAACCGCTTAGGAACTGCTAAAGCAGGACAACTGGTTTTCCTATTAAAAGTCCTAAATAAACAGTAGGCTTAAAGGACTGATGTATTCACTGAAGATGTTTGCTTACTTCAAACGTTAGAGATAGGCTATTGTTAAAAAGTACTTAAGGTACCGTCACACTAAGCGACGCTGCAGCGATAGCGACAACGATGCCGATCGCTGCAGCGTCGCTGTTTGATCGCTGGGGAGCTGTCACACAGACCGCTCTCCAGCGACCAACGATGCCGAGGTCCCCGGGTAACCAGGGTAAACATCGGGTTGCTAAGCGCAGGGCCGCGCTTAGTAACCCGATGTTTACCCTGGTTACCAGCGTAAAATGTAAAAAAACCAAACAGTACATACTTACATGCGTCCCCCGGTGTTCACTTCCTGCAATGACTGAGCGCCGGCAGTAGCAGGGCACAGTGGTGACGTCACCGCTGTGCTGTGCTTTCAATTTCACTTTGTGGCGCTCAGTCAGTGTGGGAAGCGGACGCCGGGGGACGCATGTGAGTATGTACTGTTTGTTTTTTTTACACTTTACGCTGGTAACCAGGGTAAACATCGGGTTACTAAGCGCGGCCCTGCGCTTAGTAACCCGATGTTTACCCTGGTTACCAGTGTAAAATATCGCTGGTATCGTTGCTTTTGCTGTCAAACACAACGATACACGGCGATCGGACGACCAAATAAAGTTCTGAACTTTATTCAGCGACCAGCGACATCACAGCAGGATCCTGATCGCTGCTGCGTGTCAAACTAAACGATATTGCTAGCCAGGACGCTGCAACGTCACGGATCGCTAGCGATGTCGTTTAGTGTGACGGTACCTTTACTCTCTGTAGTTCAATTCTGAGTGTTTAATAGTGCAAATAAAAATTATTAGGTTTCATAATCAACTGTTTTAATATTTTTATTTGTGTAAAACAATTAGATTTGCAAAAAGACAAAGTTTTGCTTGTGTACAACTTGATTAAAAAATCTGATTTAAATCAAATGATTTAAATCAAAAAAATCTGATTTAAATCAAAAAAATCTGATTTTTTTGATTTTTTTAAAAAAAATCAAGATTTTTATCCAGCCTGATCCAATAGAGACAGAGATAAAAATACGATAGAGAATAGGGGGAACCCACACCGGGGTTTTCATTCGTTTATTTTGATATATTGCAGGCGGCAGGTGATGAATACCCTGATCATCCGCTCCTGCTGTCACTGTTATTAGCAGCGCTGACCGCCGTCAGAGCAGGGGAGAATGATGAGAGCCGTCTTCAGCACCTGCCGCCGGTAAACAGCTCTTACTGTAGCTCTTCTTCTCCTGTGCTGATGCGTGTCGCACGGAGGACATCAATGTGTGTTCTCCATGTGCACGCGTGCAGTACGTTTTGCCGTCCGTGCTGACGGTAAAAAATGGACAGGACTACGAGCGGGACACACGGTCCATGGAAACACACTGACATGTGCACAGACCCATTCATTTGAATGGGTGTACATGTGTACGTGTCTCCGGTACGTGTGAAAACTGTCACCTCACGTACCCGAGACATGAACGTGTGAAAGGTTTTATGATGTTGTGGTAGTTCACTCACGTGGTGGCACACTGAGGTAGGAAAAATGGGAACAACGTCTCTTTAAATCATCGATGATGTATTGTAAGGCAGCATAAACCAACTTGTGGGGAAAACAAACTCCGCCTTCTTGGCTAAAACAAGAAAGAAACGATAAAAGAAAACAAAATGCTGCAGCACAGTCCGTATGTTGCGTGTGGCCCCCCACTCTGGAGCAGGACAGGTTCAGTCTGTACTCGAGGAGCCACAAAGCCTCTGGAGTCCTCTCTCCAGGCTAGCTGAGCCCAGACTGCCTGTAGAGCTCGGTTTTTTCACCCCAAGCCTGTAACTTCCCCATCATGTGATAGATCACATGATCATGTCCTCATGCAGGTCCTGGCAGGTCTGCCAGGGGAGATAAAGTGGACCTTCTCCCACCCGCTCTGTGAAGGTCCACATAAAACTAACCCTGTTTATGCAACTTAACCCTCACAACACGTAGTGTGCTGGAGAAAAATGCTCTGGTTTCACATCACTGACGCTGTTAAGTGCAGTGACACATATCTCCCCTCTATCACCTTACCAGTGACTGTGTCACAATGTGTAGACGGCTGTGAAGGTCTTGTGCTCAGTGTTGCTTTATCCACCAGTATTATATGTTTTATTCTTGTGTAATGAGAACGGTGGAGATGGCAGGATTAGAGCTGATCATAGATGTGACTTCTCCATCTGTCTGTGACCTTTACAATATTTGTTTCAGGGTGAAGATCTGACCCATATTAATACTACAGAGACATATGTGAGGGGTGATGAGCGGTGTAAAGAGGAGATTCCTACATATGACTACCCAGGTGAGTAGTGACCACTAAATGCAGAGAAGTCACAGATTCTTCTCAGTCTCCGGCTGTGGCTGCTTTATCGGTGGTGTAGTCCATCGTATCACAATCGTGTGATCACCATTTTGCCTCAAGACCACAACATTCTCCACCCAAAACTGTCCAAGTGGCTTTGGGCATTGAAAGCCCTTTTCTATAGAACTTACAACCTGGAGGATCCAACTACCCCCTGAGATTAGAAGACTCTGACCGTTACCTGCCCAGATCCGTAAACTACAAAGCCAAATGACAGCGTACGTAGAATGTGCTGACAAGTTAGAAAAATATTATGATGAGCCTTTTAGAGAAAACGGAGGGTAATGATGCTGTTGGCTTCCAAAATCCCTAATGTGGGAAGGAGGAAAAAATCAGGGCTTAGAAAAGTGCTGCCAAGTGCTGAGCCATAAAGTTGGGCATCAAAACAAATGAACGTTAAAAAAACAACAACAAACTTTTCATTTTAATATTCTACCCATTTCCGATGTGAACCAGCTCCTTCCTCAGGCATATACAAATGATACATTGTGGAGGTTTTATATCCTCCAGAACGGCGTCACTGATCCAATTGCTTAATTCATTAATTAAACCGCGCCTATGCTGCAGTTTTTTGTATAGAAACCTTTCTTCGTATTCAAAACTATACAAATAGATGTAAAATACATATTGGATGCACAATAAAATCCATATAAAGAAAAATATACGAACATGGAAAATCCTCCGGTTTAAGTGTGGATAGTTTAACCCCTTACCGACATCGGACGTACTATCCTGTCCGATGGCGGCTCCCCTGCTTTGATGCAGGGCTCCGCGGTGAGCCCGCATCAAAGCCGGGACATGTCAGCTGTTTTGAACAGCTGACATGTGCCCGCAATAGCGGCGGGTGAAATTCACCCGCCGCTATTAACTAGTTAAATGCCGCTGTCAAATGCAGACAGCGGAATTTAACTACCGCATCCGGGCGGCCGGAAATGACGTCATCGCCGACCGACTTGTGAATAGGGAATCCTATTGGATTTTTAACCCCTTCATGACCGTGGGATTTTTCTTTTTTCCGTGTTCGTTTTTCGCTCCCCTCCTTCCCAGAGCCATAACTTTTTTTATTTTTCTGTCAATATGGCCATGTGAGGGCTTATTTTTTGCGGGATGAGTTGTACTTTTGAACGACATCATTGGTTTTACCATGTCGTGTACTAGAAAATGGGAAAAAAATTCCAAGTGCGGTGAATTTGCAAAAAAAGTGCAATCCCACACTTGTTTTTTGCTTGGCTTTTTTGCTAGGTTCACTAAATGCTAAAACTGACCTGCCATTATGATTCTCCAGGTCATTACGAATTCATAGACACCTAACATGACTAGGTTATTCTTTACCTAATTGGTGAAAAAAAAATTCCAAACTTTGCTAAAAAAAAAAAAAAATTGCGCCATTTTCCGATACTCGTAGCGTCTCCATTTTTCATGATCTGGGGTCGGTTGAGGGCTTATTTTTTGCGTGCCAAGCTGGCGTTTTTAATGATACCATTTTGGTGTAGATACGTTCTTTTGATCGCCCGTTATTGTATTTTAATGCAATGTCGCGGCGACCAAAAAAACTTAATTTTGGCATTTCGATTTTTTTTCTCGTTACGCCGTTTAGCGATCAGATTAATCCTTTTTTTTTATTGATCGGGCGATTCTGAACGCGGCGATACAAAATATGTGTAGATTTGATTTTTTTTAATGATTTATTTTGATTAAGGCGAAATTGGGATGATTTAAACTTTTATATTTTTTTTATTTTTTTCACATTTTTTTTTACTTTTTTTTTTTACTTTTGCCATGCTGCAATAGCCTCCATGGGAGGCTAGAAGTAGGCACAGCACGATCGGCTCTGCTACATAGCAGCGATCTGCTGTTCGCTGCTATGTAGCAGAAAATCAGGTGTGCTGTGAGTGCCGACCACAGGGTGGCGCTCACAGCTACCGGCGATCAGTAACCATAGAGGTCTCAAGGACCTCTATGGTTACCATTCTGAAGCAACGCCGACCCCTGATCATGTGACGGGGGTCGGCGATGACGTCATTTCCGGCCGCCCGGCCGGATGCGGTAGTTAAATGCCGCTGTCTGCGTTTGACAGCGGCATTTAACTAGTTAAGGCTGGTTTCACACTTGCGTTTTGATCTGCAGCGTTTTAGCGCTAAAAAACGCATGCGTTTTTTTTTCCTATGCTTAACATTAACCCCTTCATGACCCAGCCTATTTTGGCCTTAATGACCTTGCCGTTTTTTGCAATTCTGACCAGTGTCCCTTTATGAGGTAATAACTCAGGAACGCTTGAACGGATCCTAGCGATTCTGAGATTGTTTTTTCGTGACATATTGGGCTTCATGTTAGTAGTAAATTTAGGTAGATAATTTCTGAGTTTATTTGTGAAAAAACTGAAATTTGGCAAAAATTTAGAAAATTTCGCAATTTTCACATTTTTGAATTTTTATTCTGTTAAACCAGAGAGTTATGTGACACAAAATAGTTAATAAATAACGTTGCCCACATGTCTACTTTACATCAGCACAATTTTGGAAACAAATTTTTTTTTTTGCTAGGAAGTTACAAGGGTTAAAATTTGACCAGTGATTTCTCATTTTTACAACAAAATTTACAAAACCATTTATTTTAGGGACCACCTCACATTTGAAGTCAGTTTGAGGGTTCTATGTGGCTGAAAATACCCAAAAGTGACACCATTCTAAAAACTGCACCCCTCAAGGTGCTCAAAACCACATTCAAGAAGTTTATTAACCCTTCAGGTGTTTCACAGCAGCAGAAGCAACATTGAAGGAAAAAATTAACATTTAACTTTTTAGTCACAAAAATTATCTTTTAGCGAAATTTTCTCTAGTCACCTTCCACGACGGCATATGGAGGTTGCCTCTTTGCCCTAATGGGGAACAGGAAATGGAGAGGTTAAAAGGCCCTCCCACCTCCCTCTCACCAGTGTCTTTCCTGTTCCCCATGGGACAGGAGAGGTTTACTTCGTATGCAGTGGTGGCCGGTAACTGCTGCATCTGACAAGCGTCGGCTTGTGTGTAACCGGGCAGCATGGGGTCGTATCTTACCTCCCCGCCTATGCTGCTCCCGTCGCGCCGCGCTGCGGTGTCCTCGGGACCTGTGCCTAGCCTTCCCGCGCCCCCGTGAGGGCAAAGCAGGCTAGTGTTCCTAACCGGAGTCCTCCTGGAGCTCTCCGGTCTCCTTCCCCTCCAACATGCCGCTGGCAACCCGGAAGTGATCGCGCGCGTCACTTCCGGTCCTTTCTGCGCTCCCTGGAGGCACTTCCGCCGGAGGTGTCTCGTGCAGGACGGCGTCCTCCATGCTGGACCATGGAGGGGAGGAGGAGGTGTATCCGCTGGGGGCAGGTGCATACCGCTGTGTATAAAACCTGCCAGAAAACGTCGCAGGTAAGACTGTCCTGTCATGGAGAGCAGTACCTGCCCTGCGCTTGCAGAGCCCAGCGCTGCCCCTGCCACAGTAAGTGCCGCAGGGACAGGGGTCCTTAGATAGTAACTTTGGGGTATCCTTGGTCACTCTCTCTCCCCTCTCATTGCAGGGAGAAAGGTCTACCCCCAAAACTACTGCTAAAAAGAAGTGTGCCATCTGTAATATTAAGCTGCCACCTTCATGGGAGAAAAAACTCTGCAGGACCTGTACTGACAAAGTTGTCAGGGGCAGAGCAACCTTCTTTACTAGAGGAAATCCGATCCCTGGTCAAGCAAGAAGTGCAATCCTCCCTAGCAGCCTTTACCCCCCCACCCCCTCCGCCACCCCCTCCACCACCCTCTCCAGCCAAAAAAAGGAAGATCCAGGAGGAGGATTCTGAATCTGAGTCAGACCTCTCCTATGCCTCATTCTCATGTCGACAGGAGGAATCTACATCCTCTATTACATCTGAAGCCAGAAAATATCTCTTTTCTTCAGACTGGATTGAGGACTTAGTAGCTGCGGTACGCAGTACTATGGGGCTGGAGGAGGAGCCAGAACCACAGTCCATACAGGACCAGATATTTGGTGGCATAACTAAGGGTAAACGGGTGGGGTTTCCAATCCACCAGAATATATCTGATATGATTGACCAAGAGTGGGAATTACCTGAAAAACGTCTCAGTGCTCCATCCGAGATGAAGCATAGATTCCCCTTAGAAGGCGAGTTGACCAAATGGGATGTCCCTAAAGTTGACTCTCAGGTGGCAAGAGTGGCTAAAAGAACAGCTCTTCCATTCGAAGACTCGTCACAATTAAAGGATCCGATGGACAGGAAGATAGAGAGTCTATTAAAGAAATCATGGGAGACCTCCTCGGTAGCCCTCAAAGACAATATCGCATCAACATGCGTGGCTAGAGCTCTATTCCGCTGGATAGGTGAACTGGAGTCTCACATATCCCAGGGCACTTCAAGAGCTGAATTGTTAGACTCCCTTCCTAGTCTCCTTAGAGCCACGGGTTTCCTAGCGGATTCTTCTATGGAAACTATCAGAATTGCTGCGAGGTCGTTAGTACAGACTAACTCGGCCAGAAGGGCGCTGTGGTTAAAAATGTGGTCTGGTGATATCACCTCTAAGGCCAAGTTATGCGCCATACCATTTAAAGGTAACTACGTTTTCGGGCCTTCTCTTGATGACATCTTGGAGAAAGCAACCGATAAAAAGAAAGCCCTCCCAGAACAAAAAACTCCCAAAAAGAAGTTTTTTCGTCCCTTTCAGGCCCAAACCTCTCAGAGAGGAAAAGGCAAGTCCGGGAGGTGGAGTTACCCGAAGGGAGGAGGGAGAAACATCCTTATCCCTCAACAACAGCAGCAGCAGTCTCAACAGGAGAAACGGTGACTCCGATCCAGTGGGGGGGAGACTTTCAAATTTTTACTCCCAGTGGCAAAACATCACCTCTTGCCCCTGGATCCTCAATGTCATCAAAGAGGGTCTCCTAATAGAATTCATTTCCTCCCCCCCCCCCCCCACGGGGTCTAAAAGTCACCTCCCTACCTTCCCTGAAAGATCAATCCAATTTGGAGTCCTGTCTCAGGACCCTAAAGATGTCAGGTGCGATATCTCAAATTCCAGAATGGGAGAGGGATCGGGGGCATTACTCTCGCCTATTCCTGGTTCCCAAACCATCGGGCGAGTCCCGTGTCATTATAAATCTAAAGAATCTCAATCGGCATATCAAGTACCGAAGATTCAAGATGGAATCGGTGAAGAATGCCATTCCCTTGATAGGTCCACACTCCTTCATGGCCACTCTCGATCTGAAAGATGCCTACTTTCACATCCCCATTCACCCAAGACATCGCCAATACCTCAAATTTGCTGTACAGAGAGGACGTCTGTTAGAGCATTATCAATTCAACGTCCTCCCATTTGGAATCTCCTCTGCTCCAAGGGTATTTTCCAAAATAATGGGGGAAGTAGTCTCCTTTATCCGGAGGCAAGGCGTCTGTATAGTGCCGTATCTAGACGACCTTCTGTTAATAGCGCCTACCAAACAGGGCCTGGAATCTCATGTATCCAAGACTCTCGAAATCCTGACATCTCTTGGATGGGTGCCGAATCTGGAAAAATCTCACCTACGACCCTCCAAATGCAGGAAATTCCTGGGAGTCCTCCTGGACTCTGCAAGACAAATGTCCTTCCTCCCATCGGAACACCGTCTAACCCTTCTATCAAAGGTCAAAACGTTCAGGGACACCAGATCCCCTACAATCAGAGAAGGCATGTCTCTTGTAGGCTCGATGACAGCCTGCATTCAATCGGTACCATGGGCCCAGGCCCATTCCAGAATTCTTCAGGCACATATCCTGCAGAATTGGGATGGTCATCCCAGTTCTTTGAACAAAAGACTGTACACGCCAGGCCGTGTCAAAGCCTCCCTGGCATGGTGGATGTCCCCAAAAAATTTACAAAAAGGGGTCAGCTGGACGCAAGTCCCACTGACCACAGTTACAACAGACGCCAGCAAAAGAGGCTGGGGGGGCCATGATAAATCACACCCCTTTCCAAGGTCTCTGGGACCAGTCAACAAGCAGGAAATCTTCCAACTACAGAGAGCTAAAAGCTGTAGAAGAAGCCCTACTAGTAGGAGGTCATCTTATCAAGGGACATCACGTTCGGATATATTCGGACAATGTGACCACGGTGGCCCACATCAGACATCAGGGCAGTTCAAAAAACAATTGCCTGAAGAACATATCTGCCCGGCTATGCTCCTGGGCAGAAAGACATCTCTTATCTCTGACGGCGGTTCACCTGAAAGGCTCATCCAACATTCAGGCAGACTATCTAAGTTGCCAGGACATACAGTTAGGTCCAGAAATATTTGGACAGAGACAACATTTTTCTCATTTTGGTTATAGACATTACCACAATTTAATTTTAAACAAAACAATTCAGATGCAGTTGAAGTTCAGACTTTCAGCTTTCATTTGAGGGTATCCACATTAAAATTGGATGAAGGGTTTGGGAGTTTCAGCTCCTTAACATGTGCCACCCTGTTTTTTCAAGGGACCAAAAGTAATTGGACAGATTCAATAATTTTAAATAAAATGTTCATTTCTAGTACTTGGTTGAAAACCCTTTGTTGGCAATGACTGCCTGAAGTCTTGAACTCATGGACATCACCAGACGCTGTGTTTCCTCCTTTTTGATGCTCTGCCAGGCCTTCACTGTGGTGGTTTTCAGTTGCTGTTTGTTTGTGGGCCTTTCTGTCTGAAGTTTAGTCTTTAACAAGTGAAATGCATGCTCAATTGGGTTGAGATCAGGTGACTGACTTGGCCATTCAAGAATATTCCACTTCTTTGCTTTAATAGACTCCTGGGTTGCTTTGGCTTCATGTTTTGTCATTGTCCATCTGTAGTATGAAACGACGACCAATCAGTTTTGCTGCATTTGGCTGGATCTGAGCACACAGTATGGCTCTGAATACCTCAGAATTCATTTGGCTGCTTCTGTCCTGTGTCACATCATCAATAAACACTAGTGACCCAGTGCCACTGGCAGCCATGCATGGCCAAGCCATCACACTGCCTCCACCGTGTTTTACAGATGATGTGGTATGCTTTGGATCATGAGCTGTACCAAGCCTTCGCCATACTTTTCTCTTTCCATCATTCTGGTAGAGGTTGATCTTGGTTTCGTCTGTCCAAAGAATGTTCTTCCTGAACTGTGCTGGCTTTTTTAGATGTTTTTTAGCCAAGTCCAGTCTAGCCTTTTTATTCTTGATGCTTATGAGTGGCTTGCACCGTGCAGTGAACCCTCTGTATTTACTTTCATGCCGTCTTCTCTTTATGGTAGATTTGGATATTGATGCGCCTACCTCCTGGAGAGTGTTCTTCACTTGGTTGGCTGTTGTGAAGGGGTTTCTCTTCACCATGGAGGTTATTCTGCGATCACCCACCACTGTTGTCTTCCGTGGGCGCCCAGGTCTTTTTGCATTGATGAGTTCACCAGTGCTTTCTTTCCTTCTCAGGATGTACCAAACTGTACATTTTGCCACTCCGAATATTGTAGCAATTTCTCGGATGGGTTTTTTCTCTGTTTTCACAGCTTAAGAATGGCTTGTTTCACCTTCATGGAGAGCACTTTTGACCGCATGTTTACTTCATAGGAAAACCTTCCAAATGCAAGCACCACACCTCAAATCAACTCCAGGCCTTTTATCTGCTTAGTTGAGAATGACATAATGAAGGGATTGCCCACACCTGTCCATGAAATAGCCTTGGAGTCAATTGTCCAATTACTTTTGGTCCCTTGAAAAAACAGGGTGGCACAGGTTAAGGAGCTGAAACTCCTAAACTCTTCATCCAATTTTAATATGGATACCCTCAAATGAAAGCTGAAAGTCTGAACTTCAACTGCATCTGAATTGTTTTGTTTAAAATTAAATTGTGGTAATGTCCATAACCAAAATGAGAAAAATGTTGTCTCTGTCCAAATATTTCTGGACCTAACTGTACATCCGGGGGAATGGTGCCTGAGCAACCGAAGTTTCGAGATGCTGGTGAACAAATGGGGTCTCCCAGAAATCGACCTCTTTGCATCCAGCCGAAATGCGAAAGTTGAAGCATTCTTCTCTCTGAACCCCAGGGACGGCTCCAAAGGGGTGGATGCACTAGTCCAGAAGTGGAATTTCCGGCTGCCTTATGCGTTTCCACCAATTCCAATACTGGCGAAAGTCTTACAGAAAGTGCGAGAAGAACAAACACCTACCATATTGGTAGCTCCGCTGTGGCCCAAGAGAAGTTGGTACAACCTGATAGTGGACCTTCAGGTGGATGGGCCGTTCCACTTTCCGATGGAAGAAGACCTTCTTTCTCAAGGACCAATCCATCTCCTAGATGCCCACAAGTGGAATCTGGCGGCATGGCTACTGAAGCCCAAATATTAAGAGCCAGAGGACTATCAGATGCAGTGGTTTCCACACTTCAAAAATCTAGGAAACCGGTAACCATTGCTATATATAATAAAATCTGGAAGAAATTCTCATCCTTTTGTCTTCCTGAGGTGCCAGATCCCTTCAACCCGAATATTTCAAAAATTCTAGATTTTTTACAAAAGGGCTTAGAAATAGGCCTCAGGCCTAGCACCTTAAAAGTCCAGGTGTCCGCCCTCAGGTCAATTTTCGATCAGGATCTGGCAAATCATCGCTGGGTTAAGAGATTCATGATATCGGCTTCTAGAATGAATCCTAAGAAGCAAATAACAGTACCACTGTGGGATCTCAACCTGGTGTTACAGGGGCTCACAGGTCCCCCCTTTGAACCATTATCCTCCTGCTCCCAGAAAAATCTAATCTATAAAATTTTTTTCTAGTGGCTATTACATCAGCAAGGAGGGTGGGAGAATTGCAAGCCCTCTCAATAAGAGAGCCATACCTATCCATCCAAGATGACTCTATAATACTACGCCTAGACCCTTCCTTTCTTCCAAAAGTCGTATCAGACTTCCATCGCTCCCAGGAAATTATTCTACCTTCTTTTTGCCAAAATCCTGCAAATCCAAAAGAAGAGAAATTCCATATGCTGGACGTCAGGCGCATTGTATTATTTTACTTAGAACAAACCAGTTCTTATAGAATCGACCACAATCTATTTGTCCATCCATCAGGACAAAACAAAGGAAAAAAGGTAGCCAAAAGAACTATTGCCAACTGGATAAAGAGAGCAATAGCAGAAGCATACCTGGCTCAAGACAAAACTCCTCCAGTGGGAATCAAGGCTCATTCCACTAGATCAACCTCAGTCTCCTGGGCAGAAAGAGCAGGTGCATCAGCAGAGCAAATCTGTAGGGCAGCCACATGGTCTTCATTGCATACTTTCTCCAGACATTACAGATTGGATATAATGCCCAACAAAGATTTAGCCTTCGGCCGGAAAGTACTCCAGGCCGTTGTCCCTCCCTAGCGCCAAATTAGTTGGTATTCCTCCATATGCCATCGTGGAAGGTGACTAGAGAAAATAGAATTATTCTTACCGTTAATTCGGTTTCTAGGAACCTTCCACGACGGCGCTAGTTCCCTCCCTATACTCCTGGATTTAAATCTGGGATTCAAGGTAAACCAGTGCTATGGTTTTCAGTTATAAGTCACTGGTGAGAGGGAGGTGGGAGGGCCTTTTAACCTCTCCATTTCCTGTTCCCCATTAGGGCAAAGAGGCAACCTCCATATGCCATCGTGGAAGGTTCCTAGAAACCGAATTAACGGTAAGAATAATTCTATTTTTTTTATTTTCCCAAGGGTAAAAGGAGAAACTGGACCACGAACGTTGTTGTCCAATTTGTCCTGAGTACGCTGATACCTCATATGTGGTGGTAAACCACTGTTTGGGCGCACGGCAGGGCTCGGAAGGGAAGGAGCGCCATTTGACTTTTTCAATGAAAAATTGGCTCCAATCTTTAGCAGACACCATGTCCCGTTTGGAGAGCCCCTGTGTGCCTAAACATTGGAGCTCCCCCACAAGTGACCCCATTTTGGAAACTAGACCCCACAAGGAACTTATCTAGAAGCATAGTGAGCACTTTAAACTCTCAGGTGCTTCACAAATTGATCCGTAAAAATGAAAAAGTACTTTTTTTTCACAAAATTTATTTTAGCCTCAATTTTTTCATTTTCACATGGGCAACAGGATAAAATGGATCCTAAAATTTGTTGGGCAGTTTCTCCTGAGTACGCCGATACCTCATATGTGGGGGTAAACCACTGTTTGGGTGCACGGCAAGGCTCGGAAGGGGAGGCGTGCCATTTGACTTTTTGAATGCAAAATTAGCTCCAATCATTAGCGGACACCATGTCGCGTTTGGAGAGCCCCTGTGTGCCTAAACATTGGAGCTCCCCTACAAGTGACCACATTTTGGAAACTAGACCCCCCAAGGAACTTATCTAGATGCATAGTGAGCACTTATAACCCCCAGGTGCTTCACAGAAGTTTATAACGCAGAGCCGTGAGAATAAAAAATAATTTTTCTTTCCTCAAAAATGATTTTTAGCCCAGAATTTTTTATTTTCCCAAGGGTAATTGGAGAAATTGGACCCCAAATGTTGTTGTCCAGTTTGTCCTGAGTACGATGATACCCCATATGTGGGGGTAAACCACTGTTTGGGCGCACGGCAGGGCTCGGAAGGGAAGGCACGCCATTTGGCTTTTTGAATGGAAAATTAGCTCCAATCATTAGCGGACACCATGTCGCGTTTGGAGAGCCCCTGTGTGCCTAAACATTGGAGCTCCCCTACAAGTGACCACATTTTGGAAACTAGACCCCCCAAGGAACTTATCTAGATGCATAGTGAGCACTTATAACCCCCAGGTGCTTCACAGAAGTTTATAACGCAGAGCCGTGAGAATAAAAAATAATTTTTCTTTCCTCAAAAATGATTTTTAGCCCAGATTTTTTTATTTTCCCAAGGGTAATTGGAGAAATTGGACCCCAAATGTTGTTGTCCAGTTTGTCCTGAGTACGATGATACCCCATATGTGGGGGTAAACCACTGTTTGGGCGCACGGCAGGGCTCGGAAGGGAAGGCACGCCATTTGGCTTTTTGAATGGAAAATTAGCTCCAATCATTAGCGGACACCATGTCGCGTTTGGAGAGCCCCTGTGTGCCTAAACATTAAAGCTCCCGCACAAGTGACCCCATTTTGGAAACTAGACCTCCCAAGGAACTAATCTAGATGTGTCGTGAGCACTTTGAACCCCCAAGTGCTTCACAGAAGTTTATAACGCAGAGCCATGAAAATAAAAAATCATTTTTCTTTTCTCAAAAATGATTTTTTAGCCCACAATTTTTTATTTTCCCAAGGGTAACAGGAGAAATTGGACCCCAAAAGATGTTGTCCAGTTTCTCCTGAGTACGCTGATACCCCATATGTGGGGGTAAACCACTGTTTTGGCACACGTCGGGGTTCGGAAGGGAAGTAGTGACGTTTTGAAATGCAGACTTTGATGGAATGCTCTACGGGCGTCAGGTTGCGTTTGCAGAGCCCCTGATGTGCCTAAACAGTAGGAACTCCCCACAAGTGACTCCATTTTGGAAACTAGACCCCCAAGGGAACTTATCTAGATGTGTGGTGAGCACTTTGAACCCCAAAGTGCTTCACAGAAGTTTATAACGCAGAGCTGTGAAAATAATAAATGTGTTTCCTTTCCTCAAAAATATTTTTTTAGCCCAGAATTTTTTATTTTTGCAAGGGTAACAGGAGAAATTGGACCCCAAAAGTTGTTGTCCAGTTTCTCCTGAGTACGCTGATACCCCATATGTGGGGGTAAACCACTGTTTGGGCACACGTCAGGACTCGGAAGGGAAGTAGTGACATTTGAAATGCAGACTTTGATGGAATGGTCTGCGGGCGTCACATTTAGTGTTGAGCGATACCGTCCGATACTTGAAAGTATCGGTATCGGCCGATACCGGCAAAGTATCGGATCTAATCCGATACCGATACCCGATACCAATACAAGTCAATGGGACTCAAGTATCGGACGGTATTCCTGATGGTTCCCAGGGTCTGAAGGAGAGGAAACTCTCCTTCAGGCCCTGGGAACCATATTAATGTGTAAAAGAAAGAATTAAAATAAAAAATATTGCTATACTCACCTCTCCGACGCAGCCTGCACCTTACCGAGGGAACCGGCAGCGTTCTTTGCTTAAAATGCGCGCGTTTCCTTCCTTCCGTGACGTCACGGCTTGTGATTGGTCGCGTGCCGCCCATGTGGCCGCGACGCGACCAATCACAACAAGCCGTGACGTAATTTTCAGGTCCTTCTAGGCATTCAGTATTTTAAAATTACGTTCCGGCTTTGTGATTGGTCGCGTCGCGGTCACATGGGCGACGCGACCAATCACAAGCCGTGACGTCACGGGAGGCAGGAAACGCGCGCATTTTTAAAATTACGTCACGGCTTGTGATTGGTTGCGTGCCGCCCATGTGACCGCGACGCGACCAATCACAGCAAGCCGTGACGTAATTTCAGGTCCTTCTAGGCATTCAGTATTTTAAAATTACTTTGCGGCTTTGTGATTGGTCGCGTCGCGGTCACATGGGCGACGCGACCAATCACAAGCCGTGACGTAATTTTAAAAATGCGCGCGTTTCCTACCTCCCGTGACGTCACGGCTTGTGATTGGTCGCGTCGCCCATGTGACCGCAACGCGACCAATCAAAAAGCCGGAACGTAATTTTAAAATACTGAATGCCTAGAAGGACCTGAAATTACGTCACGGCTTGCTGTGATTGGTCGCATCGCGGTGACATGGGCGGCATGCAACCAATCACAAGCCGTGACGTAATTTTAAAAATGCGCGCGTTTCCTACCTCCCGTGACGTCACGGCTTGTGATTGGTCGCGTCGCCCATGTGACCGCGACGCGACCAATCACAAAGCCGGAACGTAATTTTAAAATACTGAATGCCTAGAAGGACCTGAAAATTACGTCACAGCTTGCTGTGATTGGTCGCGTCGCGGCCACATGGGCGGCACGCGACCAATCACAAGCCGTGACGTCACGGAAGGAAGGAAACGCGCGCATTTTAAGCAAAGAACGCTGCCGGTTCCCTCGGTGAGGTCCAGGCTGCGTCGGAGAGGTGAGTATAGCAATATTTTTTATTTTAATTCTTTATTTTACACATTAATGTTGTTTCGATACCGATACCCGATACCACGAAAGTATCGGATCTCGGTATCGGAATTCCGATACCCGCAAGTATCGGCCGATACTTGCGGTATCGGAATGCTCAACACTAGTCACATTGCATTTGCAGAGCCCCTGATGTGCCTAAACAGTAGAAACACCCCACAAGTGACCCCATTTTGGAAACTAGACCCCCGAAGGAACTTATCTAGATGTGTGGTGAGCACTTTCAACCCCCAAGTGCTTCACAGAAGTTTATAACGCAGAGCCGTGAAAATAAAAAATAATTGTTCTTTCCTCAAAAATTATGTTTTAGCAAGTAATTTTTTATTTTTGCAAGGGTAACTGGAGAAATTGGACCCCAACAGTTGTTGCCCAGTTTGTCCTGAGTACGCTGGTTCCCCAAATGTGGGGGTAAACCACTGTTTTAGGCGCACGTCGGGGCTTGGAAGGGCGGGAGCACCATTTGACTTTTTGAACACAAAATTGGCTGGAATCAATGGTGGCGCCATGTTGCGTTTGGAGACCCCTGATGTGCCTAAACAGTGGAAACCCCTCAATTCTAACTTCAACACTAACCCCAACACACCCCTAATCCTAATCCCAACTGTAGCCATAACCCTAATCACAACCCTAACCCCAACACACCCCTAACCACAACCCTAACCCCAACACACCCGTAACCCTAATTCCAACCCTAATCCCAACCCTAACCCTAATCCCAACCCTAACCACAACTGTAACCCCAACACACCCCTAACCTTATCCGTAACCCTAACCACAAGCCTAATCTTAACCCTATTTCCAACCCTAGCCCTAATTCCAACCCTAACTCTAATTCCAACCCTAACCCTAAGGCTATGTGCCCACATTGCGGATTCGTGTGAGATTTTTCCGCACGATTTTTGAAAAATCTGCAGGTAAAAGGCACTGCGTTTTACCTGCGGATTTACAGCAGATTTCCAGTGTTTTTTTGTGCGGATTTCACCTGCGGATTCCTATTGAGGAACAGGTGTAAAATGCTGCGGAATCCGCACAAAGAATTGACATGCTGCGGAAAATACAACGCAGCGTTTCTGCACGGAATTTTCCGCACCATGGGCACAGCGGATTTGGTTTTCCATAGGTGTACATGGTACTGTAAACCTGATGGAAAACTGCTACGAATTCGCAGTGGCCAATCCGCTGCGGATCCGCGGCCAATCCGCTGCGGATCCACAGCCAAATCCGCACTGTGTGCACATGCCATAACCCTACCCCTAACCCTACCCCAACCCTAACCCTAGTTCTAACACTAGTTCTAACCCTAACCCTAGTGGAAAAAGAAAAAAAAATATTTTCTTTATTTTATTATTGTCCCTACCTATGGTAAAGGGGGGGGTTTATTTATTATTTTTTTTATTTTGATCGCTGTGATAGAACCTACCACAGCGATCAAAATGTACTTGTAACGAATCTGCCGGCCGGCAGATTCGGCGGGCGCACTGAGCATGCGCCCGCCATTTTGGAAGATGGCGGCGCCCATGGAGAAGACGGACCGACACCGGGAGCCTCGGTAAGTATAAGGGGGGGAGATCGGGGCACGGGGGGGCGTCGGAGCACGGGGGGGTGACATAGGAGCACGGGGGGAGCGGACAGGAGGACGAGGGAGCGGAGCACAGGACGGAGGGGACTACGGGACAGATCGGTGGCTTGGGGGGGCGATCGGTGGGGTGGGGGGGGTCACTTCAGTATTTCCAGCCATGGCCGATGATATTGCAGCATCGGCCATGGCTGGATTGTAATATTTCACCAGTTTTTTAGGTGAAATATTACAAATCGCTCTGATTGGCAGTTTCACTTTCAACAGCCAATCAGAGCGATCGTAGACACGGGGGGGTGAAGCCACCCCCCCTGGGCTGAAGTACCACTCCCCTTGTCTCTGCAGATCGGGTAAAATAGGAGTTAACCCTTTCACCCGATCTGCAGGGACGCGATCATTCCATGACGCCACATAGGCGTCATGGGTCGGATTGGCACCGACTTTCATGACGCCTACGTGGCGTCAAAGGTCGGGAAGGGGTTAAAAAACGCATGCCTTTTTTAGCGTGCGTTTTGACGCGTTTTCGGCAACGCATGCGTTTTTTGACACGTGCGTTCATTTGCAGAAATGCAACGTAGTAATTTCTAGCGGCGTTTTTTGCGGCAAAAAAATGTATTGCTGTCTATGTAAACGCATGCGTTTTTAAGCACATGCGTTTGCTTGCGTTAAAAACGCATGCGTTTTTATAGAAAAACACAAGAAAAAACAAGAAAACCCTAACAATAACCCTAAACACAAGAAAAAAACAAGAAAACCCTAACCCTAAACACAAGAAAAAGCAAGAAAACCCTAACCCTAGGGTTACTAGGGATCCTAACCCTAACCCTGTTAGGATCCCTAGTAACCTTAGGGATCCTAACCCTAGGGATCCTAACCCTAACCCTTAGGGTTAGGATCCTAACCCTTAGGGTTAGGGTTAGGATCCTGTTGTGAATTCCGTTCTTGGGCTCCCTCCTGTGGTTGTGAATGGTACTTTTGTGAGTTCTGCCCTTGGGCTCCCTCTGGTGGTTTCGAGTGGAACTGCTGCTCCTTGAGTTTAGCTGTAGCAGCTGCTTTCACTGATCGTCTCTCCTGGCTTTGCTATTTAACCTGGCTCTGGTCTTCAGTTAATGCCAGCTGTCAATGTTTCTCGGTTGGATTCAGATCTCTCCTTGGATTTCTCTGATGGCCTGTCCATTTCAGCAAAAGATATGTTCTTGCTAGTTCTTTGGTTGTCCATTTGCTGTGGACTTTATTGCTCAGCTCATGTTATGTTTCTTTTTGTCCAGCTTGTCATTATGATATATTCAGGCTAGCTGGAACCTCTGGGGAAGCAGATTTGCCCTCCACACCGTGAGTCGGTGTGGAGATCATTTTTGTAAACTGCGTGGATTTTTAGTTTTTAATACTGACGGCACAGTATCCTTTCCTATTCTGTCTATCTTGATTAGTATTGGCCTCCTCTGCTAAAATCTGTTTTCATTTCTGTGTATGTCATTTCCCTCTCCACTCACAGTCAATATTTGTGGGGGGTTATCTTTCCTTTTGGGATTTTCTCTGAGGCAAGATAGCTTTCTGTTTCCATCTTTAGGGGTAGTTAGTTCTTAGGCTGTGACAAGGTGTCTAGGGAGTGACAGGAACATCCCACGGCTACTTCTAGTGTTGGTGTTAGGATTAGGAACTGCGGTCAGTATAGATACCACCTCCTCAGAGCTCGTCCCATGTTGCTCTTTAACCACCAGGTCATATCAATGTTGCTCCTTAACCACCAGGTCATAACAGTACAGCTGGCCCGCAATGTGTTGAATGCATCTCAAAAGAGGGAAAAAAAGTTCTGAGCCATTTTTTTTTTTTCCTTTGCAGCCTGTTTTGTCTTTTTTTCCCCCTTAATCTCTGGGTGGTTCAGGATTCTGGTGCAGACATGGAGGTTCAGGGTCTGTTCTCGCGTGTGGATCAACTCGCTGCAAGGGTACAGAGTATCCAAGATTATGTTGTTCAGACTCCGGTTTTAGAGCCTAGAATTCCTATTCCTGATTTGTTTTCTGGGGATAGATCCAAATTTTTGAACTTTAAAAATAACTGCAGGTTGTTTTTTGCTTTGAGACCCCGTTCCTCTGGTGACCCTATTCAGCAGGTGAAGATTGTCATTTCTCTGCTGCGTGGAGACCCGCAGGACTGGGCATTCTCCCTTGAGCCAGGGAATCCTGCATTGCCCGATGTAGATGCATTTTTTCAAGCGTTCGGATTGCTGTATGACGAACCTAATTCTGTGGATCAGGCAGAAAAATCCTTGCTGGCTCTGTGTCAGGGTCAGGAAGTGGCAGAAGTATACTGTCAGAAATTTAGAAAGTGGTCTGTGCTCACAAAATGGAATGAGTATGCCCTGGCAGCAATTTTCAGAAAGGGTCTTTCTGAAGCCCTTAAAGATGTTATGGTGGGGTTCCCCACGCCTGCTGGTTTGAACGAATCAATGTCTTTGGCCATTCAGATTGATCGGCGCCTGCGTGAGCGAAAGGTGGTGCACCATATGGCGGTGTCCTCTGGGCAGAGTCGTGAGCCTATGCAATGTGATAGGATTTTGACTAGAGCAGAACGGTGATTCTACTCGTGCTATTTCTTATTGCCCTAAGCGTACTAAGAGGGTCGCTAGGTCTGTTACCATTTAGTATTGTACAGCCTAAATTTCTCTTGTCTGTTACCCTGATTTGCTCATTATCGTCCTTTTCTGTTATGGCATTTGTGGATTCAGGTGCTGCCCTGAACTTAATGGACTTAGAATTCGCCAAACGCTGTGATTTTTCCTTGGAGCCTTTGCAGAGCCCTATTGCCTTAAGAGGGATTGATGCTACGCCATTGGCCAAGAATAAACCTCAGTACTGGACACAGTTGACCATGTACATGGCTCCAGCACATCAGGAAGATATTCGCTTTTTGGTGTTGCATAATTTGCATGATGTTGTTGTGCTGGGTTTTCCATGGTTACAGGTACATAATCCACTGCTGGATTGGAAATCTATGTCTGTGACTAGTTGGGGTTGTCAAGGGATACATAGTGATGTTCCTTTAATGTCAATTTCCTCTTCCCCCTCTTCTGAAGTTCCTGAGTTTTTGTCGGATTTCCAGGATATATTTGATGAGCCCAAGTCCAGTTCCCTTCCTCCTCATAGGGACTGCGATTGTGCTATTAACTTGATTCCTGGCTGTAAGTTCCCTAAGGGCCGACTTTTCAATCTGTCTGTGCCAGAGCATGCCGCTATGCGGAGTTATGTTAAGGAGTCTTTGGAGAAAGGGCATATTCGCCCGTCTTCGTCACCGTTGGGAGCGGGGTTCTTTTTTGTTGCCAAGAAGGACGGCTCCTTGAGGCCCTGTATAGATTATCGCCTTCTCAATAAGATCACAGTCAAATTCCAGTACCCTTTACCTTTGCTTTCTGATTTGTTTGCTCGGATTAAGGGGGCTAGTTGGTTTACTAAGATTGACCTTCGAGGGGCGTATAATCTTGTTCGTATTAAACAGGGTGACGAATGGAAAACAGCATTTAATACGCCCGAAGGTCATTTTGAATACCTTGTGATGCCATTCGGGCTCTCTAATGCTCCATCTGTGTTTCAGTCCTTTATGCATGATATCTTCCGGAATTATCTTGATAAATTCATGATTGTATATTTGGATGATATTTTGTTTTTTTCCGATGATTGGGAGTCTCATGTGAGGCAGGTCAGGATGGTAGTTCAGATCCTTCGTGCTAATGCGTTGTTTGTGAAGGGGTCTAAGTGCCTTTTTGGAGTTCAGAAGGTTTCTTTTTTGGGTTTCATTTTTTCTCCCTCGGCTATTGAAATGGATCCTGTTAAGGTCCAGGCCATTCATGATTGGACTCAACCCACATCTGTGAAGAGCCTTCAGAAATTTTTGGGCTTTGCTAATTTTTATCGCCCCTTCATTGCTAACATTTCCAGTGTGGTTAAGCCTCTGACCGATTTGACGAAGAAAGGCGCTGATGTGATGAATTGGTCCTCTGAGGCTGTTGAGGCCTTTCAGGAGCTTAAACGTCGTTTTACTTCTGCCCCTGTGTTGCATCAGCCAGAGGTTTCTCTCCCTTTTCAGGTTGAGGTTGACGCTTCTGAGATTGGGGCAGAGAAGTCGTTTTGTCTCAGAGAAGTCCTGATGGCTCTTTGATGAAACCGTGTGCTTTCTTCTCCAGAAAGTTTTCGTCTGCTGAGCGTAATTATGATGTCGGCAATCGGGAGTTGTTGGCTATGAAGTGGGCATTTGAGGAGTGGCGACATTGGCTTGAGGGAGCTAAGCACCGCGTTGTGGTCTTGACCGATCATAAGAATCTGATTTACCTTGAGTCTGCCAAGCGGTTGAATCCTAGACAAGTCTAATCTTCCCTTCATCTCTAAACTCCTGGAACGCCTGGTCCACTCCCGTCTTACCCGCTGTCTCTCAGATAACTCTCTTCTCGACCCTCTTCAATCTGGCTTCCGCTCTTTACACTCTACTGAAACTGCCCTCACTAAAGTCTCTAATGACCTACTAACAGCTAAATCTAATGGTCACTACTCCATGCTAATTCTCTTGGATCTCTCCGCAGCATTCGACACTGTGGATCATCAGTTCCTCCTCACTATGCTCCGCTCCATTGGCATCAAGGACACCGTTCTCTCTTGGTTCTCCTCCTATCTCTCTGACCGATCCTTCACTGTATGTTTTGCTGGTTCCTCCTCTCACCTTCCCCTTACTGTTGGGGTTCCTCAAGGATCAGTCCTAGGCCCCCTCCTCTTCTCTTTGTATACTGCCCCTATTGGACAAACAATCAGTAGATTTGGGTTCCAGTACCATCTCTATGCTGATGACACCCAATTATACACCTCTTCTCCTGCTTTCACTCCGACCTTCTTAGAAAACACCAGTGATTGTCTTACCGCTGTCTCTAACATCATGTCCTCCCTTTATCTGAAACTGAACCTGTCAAAAACTGAACTCCTCGTGTTCTCTCCCTCTACTAACCTACTTTTGCCTGACATTGCCATCTCCGTGTGCGGTTCCACCATTACTCCAAAGCAACATGCCCGCTGCCTTGGGGTCATCCTTGATTCCGAGCTTTCATTCACCCCCCACATCCGATCACTGGCTCGCTCTTCTTATCTGCATCTCAAAAACATTTCTAGAATTCGCCCTTTTCTTACTTTCGACTCTGCAAAAACTCTTACTGTTTCTCTTATTCATTCCCGTCTGGACTATTGTAACTCTCTACTAATCGGCCTCCCTCTTATCAAACTCTCCCCGCTCCAATCTGTCCTGAATGCTGCTGCCAGGATCATATTCCTCACCAACCATTACACCGATGCCTCTACCTTGTGCCAGTCACTACACTGGCTACCCATCCACTCCAGAATCCAGTACAAAACTACTACCCTCATCCACAAAGCACTCCATGGCTCAGCACCACCCTACATCTCCTCTCTGGTCTCAGTCTACCACCCTACCCGTGCCCTCCGCTCCGCTAATGACCTCAGGTTAGCATCCTCAATAATCAGAACCTCCCACTCCCGTCTCCAAGACTTTACACGTGCTGCGCCGATTCTTTGGAATGCACTATCTAGGTTAATACGATTAATCCCCAATCCCCACAGTTTTAAGTGTGCCCTAAAAACGCATTTGTTCAGATTGGCCTACCGCCTCAACGCATTAACCTAACTATCCCTGTGTGGCCTATTAAAAATAGAAAAAAAAACCAAAACACATAATCGGGTTCCTTGCATCGTGTTCTCATACACTTTATGCAGTTAATAGCACTCTGTGTCTGTACTGCTACATACTTAGGCTGTTAACTGGTTCATGCAGCTTTACATGAACACCCGAGCCTTACACTATGGCTGGTCCAAATAACTAAAGCAATTGTCACCATCCACCTCTCGTGTCTCCCCTTTTCCTCATAGTTTGTAAGCTTGCGAGCAGGGCCCTCATTCCTCCTGGTATCTGTTTTGAACTGTGATTTCTGTTATGCTGTAATGTCTATTGTCTGTACAAGTCCCCTCTATAAGTTGTAAAGCGCTGCGGAATATGTTGGCGCTATATAAATAAAAATTATTATTATTATTATTATTAGACAAGCTCGATGGTCTCTGTTTTTCTCCCGTTTTGATTTTGTGGTCTCGTATCTTCCGGGATCTAAGAATGTGAAGGCTGATGCCCTTTCTAGGAGTTTTTTGCCTGATTCTCCGGGAGTCCTTGAGCCGGTTGGTATTCTCAAGGAGGGGGTGATTCTTTCTGCCATCTCCCCTGATTTGCGGCGGGTGCTTCGGGAGTTTCAGGCTGATAAACCTGACCGCTGTCTAGTGGTGGGGAAACTGTTTGTTCCTGATAGATGGACTAGTAAGGTAATTTCTGAGGTTCATTGTTCAGTGTTGGCTGGTCATCCTGGGATTTTTGGTACCAGAGATTTGGTTGCTAGGTCCTTTTGGTGGCCTTCCTTGTCGCGGGATGTGCGTTCTTTTGTGCAGTCCTGTGGGACTTGTGCCCGGGCCAAGCCTTGCTGTTCCCGTGCTAGTGGGTTGCTTTTGCCTTTGCCGGTCCCTGAGAGGCCCTGGACGCATATTTCCATGGATTTTATTTCTGATCTTCCTGTTTCTCAGAAGATGTCTGTCATCTGGGTGGTTTGTGACCGGTTTTCTAAGATGGTCCATTTGGTACCTTTGCCTAAGTTGCCTTCCTCCTCTGATTTGGTTCTATTATTTTTTCAGCATGTGGTTCGTTTGCATGGCATTCCGGAGAATATTGTGTCTGACAGAGGTTCCCAGTTTGTTTCTAGGTTTTGGCGGTCCTTTTGTGCTAGAATGGGCATTGATTTGTCTTTTTCTTCAGCATTTCATCCTCAGACAAATGGCCAAACTGAGCGAACCAATCAGACCTTGGAAACCTATTTGAGATGCTTTGTGTCTGCTGATCAGGATGATTGGGTGACCTTGCCGTTGGCCGAGTTTGCCCTTAATAATCGCCTTTTTTTTGTAACTTTGGTTTTCATCCTCGTTTTTCTTCAGGGCAGGTTGAGCCTTCTGACTGTCCTGGTGTGGATTCTGTGGTGGACAGGTTTGGAACAGATTTGGACTCGTGGTGGACAATTTAACGTTGTCTCAGGAAAAGGCTCAACGTTTTGCTAACCGTCGTCGGTGTGTTGGTCCCCGGCGTCGTGTTGGGGATTTGGTCTGGTTGTCTTCTCGTCATGTTCCTATGAAGATTTCTTCCCCTAAGTTCAAGCCTCGCTTTATTGGTCCTTATAAGATTTCTGAAATTATCAATCCGGTGTCTTTTCATTTGGCCCTTCCAGCTTCTTTTTCCATCCATAATGTTTTCCATAGATCTTTGTTGCGGAGATATGTGGTGCCCATGGTTCCCTCTGTTGATCCTCCTGCTCCGGTGTTGGTTGAGGGGGAGTTGGAATATGTGGTGGAGAAGATTTTGGATTCTCGTTTTTCGAGGCGGAAGCTTCAGTATCTGGTCAAGTGGAAGGGTTATGGCCAGGAGGATAATTCTTGGGTTGTTGCCTCCGATGTCCATGCTGCCGATTTTGGTTCGTGCTTTTCATTTGGCTCGTTCTGATCGTCCTGGGGGCTCTGGTGAGGGTTCGGTGACCCCTCCTCAAGGGGGGGGTACTGTTGTGAATTCTGTTTTTGGGCTCCCTCCTGTGGTTGTGGATGGTAATTTTGTGAGTTCTGCCCTTGGGCTCCCTCTGGTGGTTTCGAGTGGAACTACTGCTCCTTGGGTTTAGCAGTAGCAGCTGCTTTCACTGTTCGTCTCTCCTGACTCTGCTATTTAACCTGGCTCTGGTCTTCAGTTCATGCCAGCTGTCAATGTTTCTGGGTTGGATTCAGATCTCTCCTTGGATTTCTCTGATGGCCTGTCCATTTCAGCAAAAGATAAGTTCTTGCTAGTTCTTTGGTTGTCCATTTGCTGTGGACTTTATTGCTCAGCTCATGTTATGTTTCTTTTTGTCCAGCTTGTCATTATGATATATTCAGGCTAGCTGGAAGCTCTGGGGAGCAGATTTGCCCTCCACACCGTGAGTCGGTGTGGAGATTATTTTTGTAAACTCTGCGTGGATTTTTAGTTTTTAATACTGACCGCACAGTATCCTTTCCTATTCTGTCTAGATTAGTATTGGCCTCCTTTGCTAAAATCTGTTTTCATTTCTGTGTATGTCATTTCCCTCTCCACTCACAGTCAATATTTGTGGGGGGCTATCTTTCCTTTTGGGGATTTTCTCTGAGGCAAGATAGCTTTCTGTTTCCATCTTTAGGGGTAGTTAGTTCTTAGGCTGTGACGAGGTGTCTAGGGAGTGACAGGAACATCCCACGGCTATTTCTAGTGTTGGTGTTAGGATTAGGAACTGCGGTCCGTATAGATACCACCTCCTAAGAGCTCGTCCCATGTTGCTCTTTAACCACCAGGTCATATCAGTGTTGCTCCTTAAAGGGAACCTATCACCCCGTTTTTTAAAAATTAGATAAAAATAGTGTGAAATAGGGGCAGAGCTGGGCTTTACATTACTGCCTTTTTGGTGCCTTTACACCCCCGTTAGGCTGCCGAAATACCTTTGTGAAGTGGCCGTTTTCTGCTGTCACTCAAGTTGGTCAGGTCGGATGGGCGTGGTCACAGCGCTGTTTCTCCCCCAGATCAGGCTCATCATTACCTTGGTGGCGTAGTGGTGTGCGCATGTCCAAAGAGAAGATCCACTGCCCAGGAGATTCAAAACAGCGCGGTCTTCGCTATTCGCCGTTTACCGGTGGGCGCGGCCATCTTTCCTGTGGCCGCGCGTGCGCAGATGGAGCGCTCTGCTGCCCGGGGCTTCAGGAAAATGGCCGCGGGATTCCGCGCGTGCGCAGATGGAGATCGTGGCGGCCATTTTCCTGAAGCCCCGGGCAGCAGAGCGCTCCATCTGCGCACGCGCGGCCACAGGAAAGATGGCCGCGCCCACCGGTAAACGGCGAATAGCGAAGACCGCGCTGTTTTGAATCTCCTGGGCAGTGGATCTTCTCTTTGGACATGCGCACACCACTACGCCACCAACGTAATGATGAGCCTGATCTGGGGGAGAAACAGCGCTGTGACCACGCCCATCCGACCTGACCAACTTGAGTGACAGCAGAAAACGGCCACTTCACAAAGGTATTTCGGCAGCCTAACGGGGGTGTAAAGGCACCAAAAAGGCAGTAATGTAAAGCCCAGCTCTGCCCCTATTTCACACTATTTTTATCTAATTTTTAAAAAACGGGGTGATAGGTTCCACCAGGTCATAACAGTTAGGATCCCAAGGGTTACTAGGGATCCTAACCCTAACCCTAGCTATTTCTGTTTATAGTGGGTTTTCTAGTTGATGTTGATGATTGGCAGCTGTCACACACTTCTCAGCATGCGTTTAACCCCTTCACCCCCAAGGGTGGTTTGCACGTTAATGACCGGGCCAATTTTTACAATTCTGACCACTGTCCCTTTAGGAGGTTATAACTCTGGAACGCTTCAACGGATCTTGGCGATTCTGACATTGTTTTCTCGTGACATATTGTACTTCATGTTAGTGGTAAAATTTCTTCGATATAACTTGCGTTTATTTGTGAAAAAAACAAATATTTGGCGAAAATTTTGAAAATTTCGCAATTTTCCAACTTTGAATTTTTATGCCCTTAAATCACAGACATATGTCACACAAAATACTTAATAAATAACATTTCCCACATGTCTACTTTACATCAGCACAATTTTGGAACCAAAATTTTTTTTTGTGACGGAGTTATAAGGGTTAAAAGTTGACCAGCAATTTCTCATTTTTACAACACCATTTTTTTTTAGGGACCACATCTCATTTGAAGTCATTTTGACGGGTCTATATGATAGAAAATACCCAAGTGTGACACCATTCTAAAAACTGCACCCCTCAAGGTACTCAAAACCACTTTCAAGAAGTTTATTAACCCTTCAGGTGTTTCACAGGAATTTTTGGAATGTTTAAATAAAAATGAACATTTAACTTTTTTTCACACAAAATTTATTTCAGCTCCAATTTGTTTTATTTTACCAAGGGTAACAGGAGAAAATAGACCCCAAAAGTTGTTGTACAATTTGTCCTGAGTACGTTGATACCCCATATGTGGGGGTAAACCACAGTTTGGGCGCATGGCAGAGCTTGGAAGCAAAGGAGCGCCATTTGACTTTTCAATGCAAAATTGACTGGAATTGAGATGGGACGCCATGTTGCATTTGGAGAGCCCCTGATGTGCCTAAACATTGAAACCCCTAACAAGTGACACCATTTTGGAAAGTAGACCCCCTAAGGAACTTATCTAGATGTGTGGTGAGCACTTTGACCCAACAAGTGCTTTACAGAAGTTTATAATGCAGAGCCGTAAAAATAAAAAATCATATTTTTTCACAAAAATGATCTTTTCACCCCCAATTTTTTATTTTCCCAAGGGTGAGAGAAGAAATTGGACCCCAAAAATTGTTGTGCAATTTGTCCTGAGTACGCTGATACCCCATATGTGGGTGTAAACCATTGTTTGGGCGCAGGGCAGAGCTCGGAAGGGAAGGAGCGCCATTTGACTTTTCAATGCAAAATTGACTGGAATTGAGATGGGACGCCATGTTGCATTTAGAGAGCCCTTGATGTGCCTAAACATTGAAACCCCTAACAAGTGACACCATTTTGGAAAGTAGACCCCCTAAGGAACTTATCTAGATGTGTGGTGAGCACTTTGACCCAACAAGTGCTTTACAGAAGTTTATAATGCAGAGCCGTAAAAATAAAAAATCATATTTTTTCACAAAAATGATCTTTTCACCCCCATTTTTTTATTTCCCCAAGGGTAAGAGAAGAAATTAGACCACAAAAGTTGTTGTGCAATTTGTCCTGAGTACGACGATACCCCATATGTGGGTGTAAACCATTGTTTGGGCGCATAGCAGAGCTCAGAAGGGAAGAAGCGCTATTTTACTTTTCAATGCAAAATTGACTGGAATTAAGATGGGATGCCATGTTGCGTTTGGAGAGCCCCTGATGTGCCTAAACATTAAACCCCCCCACAAGTGACACCATTTTGGAAAGTAGACCCCCTAAGGAACTTATCTAGATGTGTTTTGAGAGCTTTGAACCCCCAAGTGTTTCACTACAGTTTATAATGCAGAGCCATGAAAATAAAAATTATTTTTTTTTTCACAAAAATGATTTTTTAGCCCCCAGTTTTGTATTTTCACAAGGGTATCAGGATAAATTGGACCCCAAAAGTTGTTGTCCAATTTGTCTGGAGTACGCTGATACCCCATTTGTGGGGGGGGACCACTGTTTGGGCGCATGACAGAGCTCGGAAGGGAAGGAGCGCCATTTGGAATGCAGACTTAAATGGATTGGTCTGCAGGCGTCACGTTGCATTTGCAGAGCCCCTGATGTACCCAAATAGTACAAACCCCCCACAAGTGACCCCATATTGGAAACTAGACCTCCCAAGGAACTTATCTAGATGTGTTGTGAGAACTTTGAACCCCCAAGTGTTTCACTACAGTTTACAACGCAGAGCCGTGAAAATAAAACATTTTTTTTTCCCACAAAAATGATTTTTAGCCCCCCAAATTTTTATTTTCCCAAGGATAACAAGAGAACTTGGACCCCAGAAGTTGTTGTTCAATTTGTCCCTAGTACGCTGATACCCCATATGTTGGGGTAAACCCCTTTTTGGACGCACGGGAGAGCTCGGAAGGGAAGGAGCACTGTTTTACTTTTTCAACGCAGAATTGGCTGGAATTGAGATTGGACGCCATGTCGCGTTTGGAGAGCCCCTGATGTGCCTGAACAGTGGAAACTCCCCAATTCTACCTGAAACCCTACCCCTAACCTCACCCCTAACCGTTTACTGAACATTTTCTGACAGTCATAAGTGCCACGTATATAAGTGCCACGTATTTAAGAGCCACGTATTTAAGAGCCACGTATTTAAGTGCCACGTATTTAAGTGCCACGTATTTAAGTGCCACGTATTTAAGTGCCACGATATTTCAGTGCCACATATTTCAGTGCCACGTATTTCAGGCACTGAAAAATACGTGGCACGTAAATACTTCAGTGCCACGATATTTCAGTGCACGATATTTCAGTGCCACGATATTTCAGTGCCACGTATTTCAGTGCCACGTATTTCAGGCACTGAAAAATACGTGGCACGTAAATATGTGGCACGTAAATACGTGGCACTTAAATACGTGGCACTTAAATACGTGGCACTTAAATACGTGGCCACTGAAATATCGTGGCACTTATATACGTATATAAACGTATATTTCAGTGCCACGTATTTCAGTGCCACGTATTTCAGGTTAGGGGTAGGGTTAGGGTTTTTTGTTTTTTTCTTGTTTTCTTGTGTTTTTCTATAAAAACGCATGCGTTTTACCGCGTTTACATGCATTTTTTCACACATGTGGTTTTTTTAAAAAAACGCATGCAGATAAAAACGCAAGTGTGAAACCAGACTAAAAGACGCTTTTTATAGCAAAAAAGTTTTTGCGTCTCCACATTTTGAGACCTATAATTTTTCCACATTTTGGTCCAGAGTTATGTGAGGTCTTGTTTTTTGCGGGACGAGTTGACGTTTTTATTGGTAACATTTTCGGACACGTGACCATTTTTTATCACTTTTTATTCCGATTTTTGTGAGGCAGAATAACCAAAAACCAGCTATTCATGAATTTCTTTTGGGAGAGGCGTTTATACCGTTCTGCGCTTGGTAAAATTGATAAAGCAGTTTTATTCGTCGGGTCAGTACGATTACAGCGATACCTCATTTATATCATTTTTTTATGTTTTGACGCTTTTATACGATAAAAACTATTTTATAGAAAAAATAATTATTTTGGCATCGCTTTATTCTGAGGACTATAACTTTTTTATTTTTTTGCTGATGATGCTGTATGGCGGCTCGTTTTTTGCGGGACAAGATGACGTTTTCAGCGGTAACATGGTTATTTATATCCGTCTTTTTGATCGTGTGTTATTCCACTTTTTGTTCGGCGGTATGGTAATAAAGCGTTGTTTTTTGCCTCGTTTTTTTTTTTTTTTTCTTACGGTGTTTACTGAAGGGGTTAACTAGTGGGCCAGTTTTATAGGTTGGGTCGTTACGGACGCGGCGATACTAAATATGTGTACTTTTATTGTTTTTGTTTGTTTTTTTTAGATAAAGAAATGTATTTATGGGAATAATATATATTTTTTTATTATTATTTATTTAGGAATTTTTTTTTATTTTTTTTTACACATGTGGAAATTTTTTTTTTTACTTTGTCCCAGGGGGGGACATCACAGATCGCAGATCTGATAGTGTGCACAGCACTCTATCAGATCGGCGATCATACTTTCATCGGAGCAGGCTGCAGCTTTCATCTGCAGCCTGCTCCGACCCGGAAGTGCTCCCTGCAGGACCCGGATACAGCCCCTCGGCCATTTTGGATCCGGGGCCTGCAGGGAGAAGACGTTCGGTACGAGGTGAGTACATCACCTTGTACCGATCGTCTCAGGGAAGCACGCAGGGAGCCCCCTCCCTGCGCGATGCTTCCCTATACCGCCGGTACACCGCGATCATGTTTGATCGCGGTGTGCCGGGGGTTAATGTGCCGGGGGCGGTCCGTGACCGCTCCTGGCACATAGTGCCGGATGTCAGCTGCGATATGCAGCCGACACCCGGCCGCGATCGGCCGCGCTCCCCCCGTGAGCGCGGCCGATCGCGTATGACGTACTATCCCGTCGGCGGTCATGGGGGCCCACCCCACCTCGACGGGATAGTACGTCTGATGTCAGGAAGGGGTTAAAAAACGCAAACACAGGAAAAACGCACGTAAACGCGGCAAAACGCCGCATTTTTTTTCATGCAAAAACGCATGCGTCTAAAAAACGCGGCGTTTTGCCGCGTTTACATGTGTTTTTTCACCACCTGCGTTTAAAAAAAAAACGCTGCAGATCAAAACGCGAGTGTGAAACTTGCGTTTTGATCTGCAGCGTTTAAAAAAAAAAAACGCAGGTGGTGAAAAAATGCATGTAAACGCGGCAAAACGCCGCATTTTTTAGACGCATGCGTTTTTGCATGAAAAAAAAGTGGCGTTTTGCCGCGTTTACATGCGTTTTTTCCTGCGTTTGCGTTTTTTAAACGCATGCTGAGAAGTGTGTGACAGCTGCCAATCATCAACATCAACTAGAAAACCCACTATAAACAGAAATAGCTAGGGTTAGGGTTAGGATCCCTAGTAACCCTTGGGATCCTAACCCTAACCCTAGGGATCCTAGCCCTAACCCTAAGGGTTAGGATCCTAACCCTAAGGGTTAGGGTTAGGATCCCTAGGGTTAGGGTTATGGTTAGGATCCCTAGTAACCCTAGGGATCCTAACCCTAACCCTAACCCTAGGTATCCTAACCTTAACTCTAACCCTAACCCTAGGGATCCTGTCCCTAACCCTAAGGGTTAGGAATCCTAACCCTAAGGGTTAGGGTTAGGATCCCTAGGGTTAGGGTTAGGATCCCTAGGGTTACTAGGGATCCTAACCTTAGGGTTAGGTTTAGGGTTAGGATCCCTAGTAACCCTAGAGTTAGGGTTTTCTTGTTTTTTCTTGTGGTTATGGTTAGGGTTTTCTTGTTTTTTCTTGTGTTTAGTGTTAGGGTTTTCTTGTTTTTTTCTTGTGTCTAGGGTTAGGGTTTTCTTGTGTTTTTCTATAAAAACGCTTGCGTTTTTAACGCAAGCAAACGCATGTGCTTAAAAACGCATGCGTTTACATAGACAGCAATACATTTTATTCGGACTCCCATGACAGCACTACGAGAGAGGGGATCCGCCCTTAAGGAACAGGAAACCTACAGATACAAAAGGGCGGCACCTCTCCCATGCATCAGTTGGTTTCCTGTTCCTGAAGGGACTGGATCCTACAGAAGATTCCCTATGAGGATTTCCAGGCCGGCCGGACCGATTCTGGTAGCGAGGGGGTCTCCTACCTCGGCCGGTGCGGAGTACCTGTAGTAGTCACGGTGGCCCTGGCAGGGCTGCACGGCGGTGGCTATTCAGCGTGGAGCGGTCACCGGGGGGTGTCCTGTCTCCGGAGCCGGCACGTGGTGAGTATGACGGCTCCCCTCCCTATAATGCTGTGGGCGCCTCTGTGGGATCGGCGGCATCGTGGTGGCGCCGCTCGGAGTCTCCTGGCGAAGTCTCGGCATCCCACGCTGTTCACAGTGCTGACAGGAAGCGCTGTGGACTCAGGGTGACTTCCGGGTTGCGGAGCTTCTGCGCATGCGCAGGGGCTCCAAGATGGCGGCGCCCACCGGAAAGTGTGCGCCGATCACCCTCAGGTGTCGGGAGGGGAGCAACCGGAAAGCGCGGCACGAGTACGCTGACCGAAGGAGGGGCTATATATCGTGCGCCAAACGTGCTTTCCTTGCTTCTGGCCTCCAAATCAGGATGGAGTCCGATCAGGATCAGCAGCCTCTGCTGCTGGATGAAGCACCTCAGATGCCTGTGGAGAAGGAGCATGGAAAAAAGAGCGATGGATCTGGCCACAGAAGCTCCTCCAGACAGGGGTCTGGAGCGTCAGCCAGAAAAAATCCCCCTCGTACTTCGGTAGCTTTCTGGGTATGGGCATCCACTGGTAAGTGATCTTCGAGAATGTTCACTCAGTGATTAGTCTCCCCTCGTATATGTTTTCACAGGGGAAGAAAAACACCAGTAAAACAAAGCATAGGGAATGTGCCATCTGCGGGGTTCCCTTGCCTGACTCATACCCTAAAAAGCTATGTGACCCCTATATCCAGCAGACGGTGAGGTCTGGGAAGAGGGGGAGGGGGTCATGGCTTTAGTTCATTAGACTAGTTTGCCTTACTTGCCCCCTCAGGTAGCAGAAGAATCCTCTTCTATTGCGGCCAGTCTGAAGGAAATGGTTAGGATGGAAGGTTAAGCAGTCCATTAAGGGCCTTTCACAGTCAGTAGGCCCTAAACGAAAAACTCAGTGGTCATCTGATTCGTCGGTGGAGGAAAAGAGCGTAGAATCGGACGATTCAGCAGCATCATCCTCCTCCTCGGAAGAAGACGCTGCTCGGTTTTGTTTACCCTTGGAAAGAATAGACAAGTTAATAAAAGCGGTCAGAGGCACAATGGGTATAACAGAACCCAAGCCTCAACTGTCTAAAGAACAGATGATGTTCAGTGGGTTAGAACAAAGAAAGCGTAGAGTTTTCCCTCTGAATGAAAAGATACAAGAACTTATCAACAGAGAGTGGAAAAAACCGGAGAGGAAAGGTTCCTTACCACCTGCACAGAAGCGAAGGTATCCCTTTGACGACCCAGCAGTAGGTAGCTGGGAAAAAGCCCCAAAACTGGATGCAGCGATTGCCAAAGTAGCGAAGCGATCCTCTCTCCCGTTTGAAGATATGGGAACGCTTAAAGACCCCCTAGATAGGAAGGTGGATACCTTCTTAAAGGAAACCTGGGAAATGGCAGCCGGCTCCTTAAGACCTGCGGTGGCGTCAACATGCACGGCGAGGTCAATGATGGTCTGGCTAGACCAGTTAGAGACCCAATTAAAACAAGGGGCCTCTAGAGACTCTATTATCGCGGCTTTACCAGTAATCCAGGAGGGGGCGGCGTTTTTATCAGACGCCTCAATTGACTCCGTTAAGTTAGCAGCTAGAGCAGCGGGGCTGTCTAATGCTGCAAGGAGAGCCCTATGGTTGAAATGCTGGCTGGGGATATGCAGGCGAAAGCAAAGCTCTGCGCTATCACTTGTAAAGGCGAGTATTTATTCGGGCCTACCCTGGATGAACTCCTGGAGAAGGCAGGAGACGATAAGAAAAAGTTTCCCAATACCTTCAATGCATACCGTCGTCCCTTCAACAAAAGAAGGTTCAATCGGGGAGGGAAGCGCGCCTTCTCACCGGGCAGAGATCGATCCAGATGGGATGATAAGCGAAAACGAGGTACAGGTCTCATGTTTCGCCGTAACCCGACGGAAAACAAGAAACAAGAACAATGACTAGCAATCCCAGTGGGAGGGAGACTGCTGCATTTCTCAGCAGCATGGTCAGAAATCACAAACAGCGTTTGGATAAAAAACACTGTTTCCCATGGTCTCAAACTTGAATTTGTCCAGGCTCCACGGGACAAGTTCAAGCTAACACCCTGGCGCTCATCTCCCACTGAACAATTTGCCCTGGAAGAGGAAGTGAGGACTCTTTGTTCTAAAAATGTATTGGTGGAAGTACCATATTCTCAGACAGGGAAGGGGTTTTACTCCCCCCTCTTCCTAATCCAAAAACCAGATAATACTTATAGAACCATTATTAATCTTAAGGGTCTCAATAAGTTTCTGGTAAAGCATACTTTCAAAATGGAGTCCATCAATTCTACAATAAAAATGCTCTTTGAAAATTGTTTTATGGTAGTGGTGGATTTGAAAGATGCCTACTATCATGTACCCATTCATACTGATTTTCAACAATACCTGAGAGTAGCACTGATAATGGAGGGTAGGATTCAACATTTTCAGTTTAGGGCACTCCCCTTTGGGATAACCTCTGCTCCTAGAGTGTTCACTAAAATAATTGCAGAGGTCATGGCACATTTAAGGGAGTCAAATGTCCTTATAATCCCCTACTTAGACGATTTTCTCATTGTCGGGAACTCAGTGGATAACTGTCTGTCACAATGGGAAATTACTAAAGCTAAACTAGAACGTCTAGGTTGGATCATAAACTTTGAAAAATCTAAATTACAGCCTCTAAATATGCAAAAATTCCTGGGGTTAATTTTGAATTCAGTAACACAGCAGTGTCTTCTCCCCGGGGAAAAAATAGCGCTAATCCAGAGTTATGTGTTAAAAGCAATTAAATCACCCTCCATGACACTTAGGCAAGCAATGTTCCTACTGGGGTCACTCAGATCTTGCATCCCCGCTGTTAAGTGGGCTCAGTTACACACCAGATCCCTGCAAAAAGAAGTTTTATTCCATGACAGAGCCCTAAATGGCGTGTTAAATGGGAAATTAACGTTGGGGCCTATAACACTGAACTCCCTCAGGTGGTGGTTAGACATACAGAATTTGTCAGCAGGGGTGCCCTGGATAGTAAATGTCACCCAAGTAATAACCACAGATGCCAGCTCTTCGGGGTGGGGAGCTTATATGGGGGACATGGTGGTTCAGGGACAATGGGAACCCTTTACAACATTCTCATCCAATCAGAGGGAATTGTTGGCAATTGAATTGGCTGTTAAAGAATTCCTCATATATCTACAGGGCCAGCACGTCAGAATTCTGTCGGACAACAGAGTGGCAGTCGCCTACATAAACCGGCAAGGGGGAACACGGTCCGAGACTTTAATGCAGATCACGGATCGCTTGTTCCAGGTGGCAGAGCTCAATTTTCAATCTTTGACGGCTCTCCACATCAAAGGAAAGGAAAATATAACAGCAGATTTCCTAAGTCGAAACACGCTAAGACAAGGAGAATGGTCTCTCAACAAGGATATTTTCAACTGTATCAGCCACAGATGGGGTCAACCAGTGGTGGACCTGTTCGCCACCAGAGACAACAGGAAAGTAAAACTCTTTTGCTCTCTGAATCCCAGGGAAAATCCCCTGGCGGTGGACGCTTTTCTAATAAAATGGGATTTTCCGCTGGCTTATGCCTTCCCACCACTGAATCTGATTCCTCTAGTGGTGAGAAAAATCAGAGAGGATCGAGCAAAAGTTATCCTTATTGCCCCCTTTTGGCCCAGAAGAACCTGGTTTGCCTGGCTCAGGACGATGTCTGTATCGGATCCCTGGGTACTGCCAGACATCCCGAATTTACTCTCTCAGGGACCAATCTCCCATCCACAAGTGGCAGCGCTCCGTTTAACGGCGTGGAGTTTGAACGGTCACTGTTAATAGATAAAGGCTTCTCTCCGAACCTGGTAGAAACGCTCCTAAAGCAAATAACTACAAAAATCTACTCTAGAACTTGGAGGAAGTTCTTGTCCGTTTCTAAATTTAATATCCAAGAAGGGGTGCCAATACAACAAATCTTAGAGTTTCTACAAAAGGGGTTTGAGCTAAAACTCTCTACTAGTACCCTTAGAGTACAGGTCTCAGCTCTGGGTGCCCTGTTTTCCTGTAATGTAGCTAACAACTATTGGATAGCGAGGTTTATGAAGGCAGTCTGTAGAACTAGACCAGTGTATAAAGATAGATCAGTTCCGTGGGATTTAAATTTAGTTCTATCCTCACTAACAAAACCCCCCTTTGAACCTCTACACGAGGCCTCGATTAAAATGCTGACACTTAAAACAGCCTTCCTAATTGCCATAACCTCAGCTCGCAGGGTAGGGGATATCCAGGCACTTTCCAGGCTTCCCCCATATACAGAGATCCTGTCTGACAGAGTAGTCCTTAGACCAGACCCAGCGTATCTACCAAAGGTAGCAACAAGGTTTCATAGGTCGCAGGAAATAGTTTTACCATCTTTTGTTCCTAATCCATCCAATCCTAAAGAGCAGGAGCTTCATACGCTAGACGTTAGGAGATCTCTCCTACAGTATATTTCAGTCACCAATAGTTGGAAGAAGGATGAGGCACTGCTTCTTTCCTTCCAAGGTCCAAACAAAGGATGTAGAGTGTCAAAATATTTACTGGCTAGATGGATTAGGGAAACTATTTCTATGGCTTATACAGCGGGTGGGGGACCAGCTCCGCAGAATCTAAAGGCACATTCCACCCGAGCCATGGCGTCATCCTGGGCAGAAAGATCTGGAGTGTCGGTGGAACAAATATGTAAGGCGGCCACTTGGTCATCCCCTTCCACGTTCTTTAAGCACTATCGGTTGGATTTGGGGTCCTCCTCTGATCTCACCTTCGGGTTAAGGGTGCTGCAGGCTATAGTCCCTCCCTAAGGTAGCTTACATCTCTGTAAATCTCTCGTAGTGCTGTCATGGGAGTCCGAATAAAGCATTAAGCTACTTACGGGTAGCGGCATTTTTCGGAGGCCCATAACAGCACCCTTAGTTCCCTCCCTATTTCAGGTGGGGGTTGCACTTCCTAATTTGTATATAGTGTGAAGTATGTAGATTTCACGTATGGTGTCTAGCTACAATTTAATAAAATATTTTTCGTTTTCAAAATGTATATAATGTATGTTTGTATGCCACTAACCGCGGTAGTCCTCTCAAGGCTCTGAAATACAACTGATGCATGGGAGAGGTGCCGCCCTTTTGTATCTGTAGGTTTCCTGTTCCTTAAGGGCGGATCCCCTCTCTCGTAGTGCTGTCATAAGCCTCCGAAAAATGCCGCTACCCGTAAGTAGCTTAATGCTTTTTTGCCGCAAATAAACGCATGCGTTTTTTTGCTGCAAAAAAAGCCGCTAGAAATGACTACATGTTGCATTTCTGTAAATGCCGAAAACGCGTCAAAACGCACGCTAAAAAAACGCATGCGTGTTTTTAAGTATAGGAAAAAAAACGCATGCGTTTTTTAGCGCTAAAACGCTGCAGATCAAAACGCAAGTGTGAAACCAGCCTAATAGCGGTGGGTGAATCGCGATTTCACCCGCCGCTATTGCGGGCACATGTCAGCTGTTCAAAACAGCTGACATGTCCCGGCTTTGATGAGGGCTCACCGCGGAGCCCTGCATCAAAGCAGGGGAGCTGACATCGGACGTACTATACCGTCCGAGGTCAGAAAGGGGTTAAATGTGCAGTGAGGCCAAGTGTGATTTTCTGTACAATAACAACAGAGTTTCCCTTTATCCTGATTTTACAATTACTTAAAAACCGACTAACTTCAGACAGGATTGTGATAAACTACATAATAATTAGTGCACCTGCGCCATGATGTATCTCTAAGTTGTGCGTGGCTGATGGCTGTAATATACAGTGGGTACGGAAAGTAGCGTAGAGAAAGTATTAGCGCCCCCATTTCAGGAGAGATTACTGCACAATCTGAATTCCTTAGGATTGAAAACATAATGTAATTTATGACATGGAGTGAATCCATGAAACCAGGGCTAGAGCCATGCCAACACATCTCCCGCAGGCGTGAATAAATGTACAGTGGGTACTGAAAGTATTCAGACCCCTTTACATTTTCACTCTGTTTCATTGTAGCCATTTGGTAAATTCAAAAAATTCATTTTTTTCCCAATAATGTATATTCTGCACCCCATCTTGACTGAAAAAAACAGGAATGTAGTAATTTTTGCAAATTTTTAAAAAAAGAAAAACAAATATCACATGGTCTTAAGTATTCAGACCCTTTGCTCAGTATTGAGTAGAGACACCTTTAGAACTAGTACAGCCATGAGTCTTCTTGGGAATGATGCAAGTTTTTCACACATGGATTTGGGGATCCTCGGCCATTCTTCCTTGCAGATCCTCTCCAGTTTGGTCAGGTGGGATGGTGAACGTTGGTGGACAGCCATTTTCAGGTCTTTCCAGAGATGCTCAATTGGGTCTAGGTAAGGGCTCTGGCTAAGCCAGTCAAGAATGGTCACAGAGGTGTTCTGAAGCCACTCCTCTGTTATTTTAGCTGTGTGCTTAGGGTCATTGTCTTGTTGGAAGGTGAACCTTCGGCCAAGTCTGAGCTCCAGAGCACTCTGGAAGTGGTTTTCATCCAGGATATCTCTGTACTTGCCCGCATTCATGTTTCCTTCAATGACAACCAGTCGTCCTGTCCCTACAGCTGAAAAACTCCCCCATAGCATGATGCTGCCACCATCATGTTTCACTGTTGGGATTGTATTGGGCAGGTAATGAGCAGTGCCTGACTTTCTCCACACATACCGACCAGAGAATCTTATTTGTCATAGTCTGGGAGTCCTTCATGTGTTTTTTAGCAAACTCTTGCTCCAGGGCCACTCTGCCATAAAGGCCCGACTGGTGGAGGGCTGCAGTGATAGTTGACTTTGTGGAACTTTCTCCCATCTCCCTACTGCATCTGTGGAGCTCAGCCACACTGAACTTGGGGTTCTTCTTTACCTCTCTCACCAAGGCTCTTCTCCCACGATTGCACAATTTGGCAGACGGCCAGGTTTAGGAAGACTTGTGATGGTCCCAAACTTCTTCCATTTAAAGATTATGGAGGCCACTGTGCTCTTAGGAACCTTGAGTACTGCAGAAATTCTGTTGTAATCTTGGCCAGATCTGTGCCTTGCCACAATTCTGTCTCAGCTCCTTGGCCAGTTCCTTTGACCTCATGATTCTCATTTGGTCTGACATGCACTGTGAGCTGTGAGGTCTTATATAGACAGGTGTGTGCCTTTCCAAACCAATTCCTATCAGTTTAACCCCTTACTGACATCGGGCGTAATGGTACGCCTATGTCAGACTTCCTCCCTTTGATGTGGGCTACGGCGGTGAGCCCACATCTTTGCGGGGACATGTCAGCTGTTTTGAACAGCTGACATGTGCCCGCAGTAGCCACGGGTGGAATCGAGATCCACCCACGGCTATTAACCAGTTAAATGCCGCTGTCAAACTCTGAAGCGGCATTTAAATTTCGCTTCTGGCAATCGCAAAGGAAATACGCATACTGGTGACAACTCGTCAGGTGAGGTGATCGTGGGTCACTGGTGTGTTGGCATGACAATCTGAGGTCTCCTGGAAACCTCTATGGTTATTAGTGACGGCTTCCTGTGAGCGCCACCCAGTGGTCGGCGCTCAAAGCAAGTGAGTAAATCCGCTACATAGAGATGACCTGAACATCGCCTCTATGTAGCAGAGCTGATCGGGTTGAGGCAGCTTCTAGTCTCCTATGGAGACTATTGAAGCATGCCAAAAGTAAAACAAAAAAAGTTTTTAAAAATATAAAAATTAAAATCAGCCCCCTTTCGCCCATTCAAAATAAAACAATAAAAATAAAATCAAACATACCCATATTTGGCGCCGCTGCGTTCAGAATCGCCTGATCTATAAAAAAAAAGGATTAATCTGATTGCTAAACGACATAGCGAGAAAAAAAGTCAAAACGCCAGAATTATGTTTTTTTGGTCGCCGCGACATTGCATTAAAATGCAACAATGGGCGATCAAAAGAATGTATCTGCACCAACATGGTGTCATTAAAAACGTCAGCTCGGCACACAAAAAAAAAAAGCCCTCACCCAACCCGAGATCACGAAAAATGAGACACTACGGGTATCGGAAAATGGTGCAAATTTTATTTTTTAACAAAGTTTTTTTTTTTTTTTTTTTTTTTTTTTTTTTCAAAACATAGATAAAAAAAGAACCTAGACATGTTTGGTGTCTATGAACTCGTAATGACCTGGAGAATCATAATGGTAGGTCAGTTTAGTGAATGTAGCAAAAAAGCCAAATAAATGACAAGTGTGAGATTGCACTTTTATTTTTTAAATTTCACCGCACTTGGAATTTTTTCCCGTTTTCTAGTACACAACATGGTAAATTCAATGGTGTCATTCAAAAGTACAACTCGTCTCGCAAAAACAAGTCTTCACATGGCCATATTGATGGAAAAATAAAAAAGTTATGTCTATGAGAAGAAGGGGAGTGAACAACGAAAAAGCAAAACTGAAAAAGGCTTTGGGGGTTAATTAAACACAGCTGGCCTCCAATGAAGGCGTAGAACCATCTCAAGGAGGATCACAAGGAAATGGACAGCATGGGACTTATATATGAGTGTCTGAGCAAAGGGTCTGAATACTTATGACCATGTGATACTTCAGTTTTTCTTTTATAATAAATTTGCAAAAATTTCTACATTTCTGTTTTTTTCAGTCAAGATGGGGTGCAGAGTGTACATTAAGGAGAAAAATGAACTTTTTTGAATTTACCAAATGGCTGCAATGAAACAAAGAGTGAAAAATGTAAAGGGGTCTGAATACTTTCTGTACCCACTGTACATTTATTCACGCCTGCAGGAGATGTGTTGGCATGGCTCGAGCCCTGGTTTCATGGATTCACTCCATGTCATAAATTCCATTATGTTTTCAATCCTAAATACTGTATATACTCGAGTATAAGCCGAGAATTTCAGCCCATTTTTTTAGGCTGAAATTGCCCCTCTCGGCTTATACTCGAGTCATTCCCAGGGTCGGCAGGGGAGGTGGAGTGGCAGCTGTCTAAGCATACTCACCTGCTCCTGGCACGGTGTCCCTGGTCGCCCCGGCTCCGGCAGCTTCTTCCTGCAGTGAGCGGTCACATGGTACCGCTTATTACAGTAATGAATATGGACCCGACTCCACTCCCATAGGGGTGGAGCCGCATATTCATTACTGTAATGAGCGGTACCATGTGACCGCTCACTACAGGAAGAAGCTGCCGGCGTCAAGGAAGCAGGGACCGCGCCAGGAGCAGGTGAGTATAAGCAGTGTGCGATATTCACCTGCTCCCCGTTCCACCGTCGCCAGCCGCCACTACTTTCCCCGTCCACTGCATTGATGCTCCGGTCAGAGGGCGCGGTGACGCTATTAGTGTGCGCCGCCCTCTGTCTGAGCAGTCAGTGCAGTGGACGGGGAACGTAGCGGCGGCTGGCAGCGGTGGAACGCGGAGCAGGTGAATATAGGAAGTGCCGGGGGCCAGAGCGACGAGAGGTGAGTATGTAATTTTTTTTTGTTTTTTATTGCAGCAACAGCATATGGGGCAAATGACTTTATGGGGCATCTTATGGGGCCATAATCAGCATTTGTGGAGCATTACATGGGGCAAATGACTGTATGGAGCATCTTATGGGGCCAAAATCAGCATTTGTGGAGCATTATATGGGGCAAATGAATGTATGGAGCATCTTATGGGGCCATAATCAGCATTTGTGGAGCATTATATGGGGAAAATGACTTTATGGAGCATCTTATGGGGCCAAAATCAGCATTTGTGGAGCATTATATGGGGCAAATGAATGTATGGAGCATCTTATGGGGCCATAATCAGCATTTGTGGAGCATTATATGGGGCAAATGACTGTATGGAGCATCTTATGGGGCCATAATCGGCATTGGTGCAGCATTATATGGGGCGTATTTTGTATGGAGCATCTTATGGGGCCCATCATGAACTGTATGGAGCATTATATGGGGCTCCTAAATCAATATGGATATTCAAAAACACTTAACCTACTGATGTCTCAATTAATTTTACTTTTATTGGTATCTATTTTTATTTTTGACATTTACCGGTAGCTGCTGCATTTTCCACCCTAGGCTTATACTCGAGTCATTCAGTTTTCCCAGTTTTTTGTGGCAAAATTAGGGGTCTCGGCTTATACTCGAGTATATACGTTAATTCGGATTGTGCAGTAATCTCTCCTGAAATGGGGGCGCTAATACTTTCTCTACTCTTCTGGTCAGGACTCATAGTAGCTCCAGTAGTCCACCATAAATGAGTGCAACTCCGGTATAGTGTTGGAGTTCTCCCCTCATACATATGTTGTTGTTGAGGATGTAACTTTTCATTCTGCATGATAGTTTGATTGTGGTGGGATTTGCCTGCCTCACTTATCTGAGTCTGTAACTCTCTGGTAGTGTTTAGAAAAAGGTTTCAGTTACCAAATACCTGAGATCTAAATGTAAGATCCCTCAGCTCTGCACTATTATAAAAAGTTCTATTTAAATGTCTAATATTTCTTCTTGACATTTATCTGACAGAAAATATTGGTCCTTACGATAGTTTATATTGCTTAGAGCTACCACGTCCCATACTCCAATTACTCCAGAGAAGTTTCACCATTACTCATTTTTTTTTCCCTGAGGATGATTGTTCAGCTTGATCATTTCAGTAGATGTGTAATTGTCTATAGTCACAATTTTGCCCATTACCCTTTAACTTCTTTAACCCCTCTACATGGATTTGGACTTACACAGAGACCCCTAGGCTTGAAGCCCAGTGTTACCTACTGTTCTGTGGAGTAAGATGGGAAGAAGAATAGACAGATAACCGTGTCAGAACCTAGAGGCCAGAGAAAATAATAACTCAGGAGACATAGGAGTAGTCAGTAAACAGGCCGGGGTCACAACAGGAAACAAATACACAAGCCGGGAGCTGAGCACAGAGGACTGAACTAGAGGAGATCAAGGCTGTTTCTGGCAGATTCCGGCAACATGCTTCAAGTTGTAGTAAGGTGTGGTCCTTTTGAAGTCCAACTCTGATTGTCCAAGGAGTTGGCAATCTCAGACGGACATATTGCATGTGCTTTGGCATTGTCCCAGATTGTCCTCCTATTGGATTGTAGTGTCGAACTGCATTGGAGTGGTGTATGGGCACGTTATTCCTAGGGATCCATTGATATGTATATTAGGGTATGTGGAGGAAATATTAACTGACAATACGACTAAAATTGTAATTGCAAGATTATCGTTTGCTGCAAGGAAACTGATTGCAAAATATTGGGTTAGGGAGGAGCCTCCGTCCAGACGTGAATTCATTGCTCAAACTAACCACATAACTGAGCTTGAGAAAACATTTACACCAGGAGGGACAAGCTAAATTTCTTCCATAAATTATGACATCCGTGGTTGGATAGGATTAATTAACCCCTTTCTGACATCGGACGTACTATCCCGTCGAGGTGGGGTGGGCCCCCATGACCACGGACGGGATAGTACGTCCAGCGCGATCGGCGGCGCTCACGGGGGGAGCGCGGCCGGGTGTCAGCTGCCTATCGCAGCTGACATCCGGCACTATGTGCCAGGAGCGGTCACGGACCGCTCCCGGCACATTAGCCCCCGGCACACCGCGATCAAACATGATCGCGATGTGCTGGCGGTGCAGGGAAGCACCGCGCAGGGAGGGGGCTCCCTGCGGGCTTCCCTGAGACCCCCGCAGCAACGCGATGTGATCGCGTTGCTGCGAGGGTCTTACCTCCCTCCCTGCCTGCTCCAGACCCGGATCCAAGATGGCCGCGGATCCGGGTCCTGCAGGGAGGGAGGTGGCTTCACAGAAGCCTGCTCAGAGCAGGCACTGTGAAGCAGCCTGCCCTTCTCTCAGATCGGTGATCTGTCAGAGTGCTATGCAAACTGGCAGATCACCGATCTGTATTGTCCCCCCCTGGGGCAAAGTAAAAAAGTAAAAAAAAAAAATTTCCAAATGTGTAAAAAAAAATAAAAAAAAATATTCCAAAATAATGAAAAAAAAATATATATATTATTCCCATAAATACATTTCTTTATCTAAATAATAAAAAAAAAAACAATAAAAGTACACATATTTAGTATCGCCGCGTCCGTAACGACCCGACCTATAAAACTGGCCCACTAGTTAACCCCTTCAGTAAACACCGTAAGGAAAAAAAAAAAACGAGGCAAAAAACAACGCTTTATTATCATACCGCTGAACAAAAAGTGGAATAACACGCGATCAAAAAGACAGATATAAATAACCATGGTACCGCTGAAAGCGTCATCTTGTCCCGCAAATAACGAGCCGCCATACAGCATGATCAGCAAAAAAATAAAAAAGTTATAGTCCTGAGAATAAAGCGATGCAAAAATAATTATTTTTTCCATAAAATAGTTTTTATCGTATAAAAGCGCCAAAACATAAAAAAATAATATAAATGAGGTATCGCTGTAATCGTACTGACCCGAAGAATATAACTGCTTTATCAATTTTACCAAACGCGGAATGGTATAAACGCCTCCCCCAAAAGAAATTCATGAATAGCTGGTTTTTGGTCATTCTGCCTCACAAAAATCGGAATAAAAAGCGATCAAAAAATGTGACGTGCCCAAAAATGTTACCAATAAAAACGTCAACTCGTCCCGCAAAAAACAAGACCTCACATGACTCTGTGGACCAAAATATGGAAAATTTATAGCTCTCAAAATGTAGTAACGCAAAAAATATTTTTTGCAATAAAAAGCGTCTTTCAGTGTGTGACGGCTGCCAATCATAAAAATCCGCTAAAAAACTCGCTATAAAAGTAAATCAAACCCCCTTCATCACCCCCTTAGTTAGGGAAAAATAAAAAAAATGTATTTATTTCCATTTTCCCATTAGGGCTAGGGCTAGGGTTAGGGCTAGGGTTAGGGTTAGGTCTAGGGTTAGGGCTAGGGTTAGGGTTAGGGTTGGGGCTAGGGTTAGGGCTAAGGTTAGGGCTAGGTCTAGGGTTAGGGCTAGGGTTGGGGCTAGGGTTAGGGCTAGGGCTAGGGTTAGGGCAAGGGTTGGGGCTAGGGTTAAGGCTACAGTTAGGGTTGGGGCTAAAGTTAGGGTTAGGGTTGGGGCTAAAGTTACGGTTAGGGTTTAGATTACATTTACGGTTGGGAATTGGGTTGAGATTAGGGTTAGGGGTGTGTCAGGGTTAGAGGTGTGGTTAGGGTTACTGTTGGGATTAGGGTTAGGGGTGTGTTTGGATTAGGGTTTCAGTTATAATTGGGAGTTTTCCACTGTTTCGGCACATCAGGGGCTCTCCAAACGCGACATGGCGTTCGATCTCAATTCCAGCCAATTCTGCGTTGAAAAAGTAAAACAGTGCTCCTTCCCTTCCGAGCTCTCCCGTGTGCCCAAACAGGGGTTTACCCCAACATATGGGGTATCAGCGTACTCAGGACAAATAGGACAACAACCTTTGGGGTCCAATTTCTCCTGTTACCCCTGGGAAAATACAAAACTGGGGGCTAAAAAATAATTTTTGTGGGAAAAAAAAAGATTTTTTATTTTCACGGCTCTGCGTTATAAACTGTAGTGAAACACTTGGGGGTTCAAAGTTCTTACAACACATCTAGATAAGTTCCTTGGGGGGTCTAGTTTCCAAAATGGGGTCACTTGTGTGGGGCTTCTACTGTTTAGGTACATTAGGGGCTCTGCAAACGCAATGTGACGCCTGCAGACCATTCCATCTAAGTCTGCATTCCAAATGGCGCTCCTTCCCTTCCGAGCCCTTCCATGCGTCCAAACGGTGGTTCCCCCCCACATATGGGGTATCAGCGCACTGAGGACAAATTGGACAACAACTTTTGGGGTCCAATTTCTCCTGTTACCCTCGGGAAAATACAAAACTGGGGGCTAAAAAATAATTTTAATGGGAAAAAATTGTTGTTTTATTTTTACGGCTCTGCATTATAAACTTCTGTGAAGCCCTTGGTGGGTCAAAGCGCTCACCACACATCTAGATAAGTTCCTTAGGGGGTCTACTTTCCAACATGGTGTCACTTGTGGGGGGTTTCTACTGTTTAGGTACATTAGGGGCTCTGCAAACGCAATGTGACGCCTGCAGACCATTCCATCTAAGTCTGCATTTCAAATGGCGCTCCTTCCTTTCTGAGCCCTCCCATGCGCCCAAACAGTGGTTCTCCCCACATATGGTGTATCATCGCACTCAGGACAACTTGGACAACAAATTTTGGGGTCCAATTTCTCCTGCTACCCTCGGGAAAATACAAAACTGGGGGCTAAAAAAATAATTTTTGTGGGAAAAAATGTTTGTTTTATTTTTACGGCTCTGCATTATAAACTTCTGTGAAGCCCTTGGTGGGTCAAAGCGCTCAAAACACATCTAGATAAGTTCCTTAGGGGGTCTACTTTCCAAAATGGTGTCACTTGTGGGGGGTTTCAATGTTTAGGCACATCAGTGGCTCTCCAAACGCAACATGGCGTCCCATCTCAATTCCTGTCAATTTTGCATTGAAAAGTCAAATGGCGATCCTTCCCTTCCGAGGTCTCCCATGCGCCCAAACAGTGGTTTACCCCCACATATGGGGTATCAGCGTACTCAGGACAAATTGTACAACAACTTTTGGGGTCCAATTTCTTCTCTTACCCTTGGGAAAATAAAAAATTGGGGGTGAAAACATAATTTTTGTGAAAAAATATGATTTTTTATTTTTACGGTTCTGCATTATAAACTTCTGTGAAGCACTTGGTGGGTCAAAGTGCTCACCACACCTCTAGATAAGTTCCTTAGGGGGTCTACTTTCCAAAATGGTGTCACTTGTGGGGGGTTTCAATGTTTAGGCACATCAGGGGCTCCCCAAACGCAACATGGCGTCCCATCTCAATTCCTGTCAATTTTGCATTGAAAAGTCAAATGGCGCTCCTTCGCTTCCGAGCTCTGTCATGCGCCCAAACAGTGGTTTACCCCCACATATGGGGTATCGGCGTACTCAGGACAAATTGTACAACAACTTTTGGGGTCCATTTTCTCCTGTTACCCTTGGTAAAATAAAACAAATTGGAGCTGAAGTAAATTTTTTGTGAAAAAAAGTTAAATGTTCATTTTTATTTAAACATTCCAAAAATTCCTGTGAAGCACCAGAAGGGTTAATAAACTTCTTGAATATGGTTTTGAGCACCTTGAGGGGTGCAGTTTTTAGAATGGTGTCACACTTGGGTATTTTCTATCATATAGACCCCTCAAAATGACTTCAAATGAGATGTGGTCCATAAAAAAAAATGGTGTTGTAAAAATGAGAAATTGCTGGTCAAATTTTAACCCTTATAACTCCCTAACAAAAAAAAATTTTGGTTCCAAAATTGTGCTGATGTAAAGTAGACATGTGGGAAATGTTACTTATTAAGTATTTTGCGTGACATATGTCTGTGATTTAATTGCATAAAAATTCAAAGTTGGAAAATTGCGAAATTTTTAAAATTTTCGCCAAATTTCCGTTTTTTTCACAAATAAACGCAGGTACTATCACAGAATTTTTACCACTATCATGAAGTACAATATGTCACGAGAAAACAATGTCAGAATCACTGGGATCCGTTGAAGCGTTCCAGAGTTATAACCTCATAAAGGGACAGTGGTCAGAATTGTAAAAATTGGCCCGGTCATTAACGTGCAAACCACCCTTGGGGGTGAAGGGGTTAATGTTATACCAGTATATACTATTATACAGTACAACTTATGGTAAACTGGAATTCTGTTTGATATTGTCAACTATGGACGAATTATTGTTTGCTCCTGATATGGTCTCCATCGGGGGGTTAATTTACTGTAAAACATAAAATGAGTATGAATGAGCATGTGATCTGTTGTAAATCTCGTTATTGTTAATACAAATTTATCTGATTAAAAAATGTTTGGTGCTTTCCAATTGGCTAAAACAGGGAGCAGATTACTGCAGCTGAATACACACACACCCATACTGCCAGACTGGATGGTACTACAGATACCAGGCACCCTAATCTTAGTGGCTGGGAAGAGCCTGCACCGCCAAGAGCTTCTGGTTCCAACCCCACCTCTGTTACCAGCATCGCCTGCAGAATTAGTAAGCCGCGTCTGGTGTCCGAAGCAGACATTGCAGGAGCAGATCGCAGAGGAGATGGGGCACACCATTTGCAGAATCCCTAATATGACAAAATTGCAGAAAACCAGATCTGATGAAATCCTTATAAAGTGACTCCATTTTGTAAATTATAACCCTCAATAAATTAATCTATAGAAATAGTGACTATTTTGACTGCACTGCAGTTTCCAGATGTTAGCACGCGCAGTGGATTATGGAAAGTGAAAATTGCAAATATCCCAAGTTATTACCCAACACATAGTGCCCAGATTGTGCTCCAGGAGATACACATGCCGTAAAATAAGTGGTTTCTTCTCACTATAGTAATGCCAAAAGCATGGATGCTTAATGTGGTTTTGAGCACAGTCTAGTAAACTGTAAACTGTCATTGTCTTGGTGAATAATTCAATAATTTTGCATAACTTGCCATCTTTACAGACCGTTTAAGTAGAAATGTTCAAAAATATAGAATTCAAGGATATTTTATTCTAAAATAATAATTGGTTTTATTCTTGGCAGATGACCGTACCAGGAGATCAGCAGGACAGCCGACATCTTCAATGTTTAAATCAGATAATCTTGAGATCCCACAGGATACAAGTGAAGTGAATGCCATTACTCCAAATATACCATCATCCCTTCACAGCAAAGATCTGTCATCTGATCATTTGGAACAGGTCCTGTCTTCTGATTCATTACATAGTACTAATGAAAATCAAAGTCACAAAATAAGCATTAAAAATCGAACTGCTCCTAAAGCAATGAAGACATTTTCAGAATATGGAAATAGTTTTCCCCTAGAAAAGTCATTTCTCAAGCAACAAAAACTTTGCAAAGCAGACAATAGATTTTCTTGTTCCAAGTGTGGGAGATGTTTTAACCAGAAATCAGATTTTGTCATTCACCAGAGAATTCACACAGGGAAGAAGCCATTTTCATGTTCAGAATGTGGGAAATGTTTTCTAGATAAATCAGGTCTTATCAAACATCATAGATCTCACACAGGGGAGAAGCCTTTTTCCTGTTCAGAATGTGGGAAATGTTTTCTAGATAAATCATGTCTTATCAGACACCATAGATCTCACACAGGGGAGAAGCCTTTTTCCTGTTCAGAATGTGGGAAATGTTTTACCAGGAAAGTGAATCTTGCTATCCACCAGAAAACTCACACAGGAGAGAAGCCTTTTTCCTGTTCAGAATGTGGGAAATGTTTTAACCACAAACAAAATCTTGTTAACCACCAGAAAACCCACACAGGGGAGAAGCCTTTTTCCTGTTCAGAATGTGGGAAATGTTTTCACCAGAAATCAAATCTTGTTAGCCACCAGAAAACCCACACAAGAGAGAAGCCTTTTTCCTGTTCAGAATGTGGGAAATGTTTTAACCACAAACAAAATCTTGTTAGCCATCAGAAAACCCACACAGGGGAGAAGCCTTTTTCATGTTCAGAATGTGGGAAATGTTTTAACAGGAAAGCAAATCTTGATAGCCACCAGAAAACCCACACAGGGGAGAAGCCTTTTTTCTGTTCAGAGTGTGGGAAATATTTTAACCAGAAATCAGATTTGGTTAGGCACCAGAGAATTCACACAGGGCAGACGCCTTTTTCCTGTTCAGAATGTGGAAAATATTTTAACCAGAAATCAGATTTGGTTAGGCACCAGAGAATTCACACGGGGAGAAGCCTTTCTCATTGTCAGAATGTGGAAAATATTTTGTGAGGAAATCACACCTTGTTAGACACCAGAGACTCCACACAGGGCAGAAGCCTTTTCCTGTTCAGAATGCGGAAAACGTTTTGTGAAGAAATCACAACTTGTTAAACAACATAGAATCCACACAGGGGAGAAGCCCCTCCAGCATTGGAGGTAACTATAAATATTTTTATTTTAACCCCTTAACATCCAATGATGGATAGAATCCTCCCACATGACCGCTGGTCGCTAATGGGTTGGCATAACAACCCGGGGTCAGCAGGAGACTCCTGTGGTTGTCATAGCCGTATAGCTATGAGCATCGCCCAGGCTCATGGCAAGTGAGTATATCTGCTGCATAGAGCAGGGCTGCAGCCATGCTCTATGTAGCAGAAGCAATCAGACAAGTGCTGCTTCTAGTCTCCCATGGGGACTATTGGAGCAGATAGATAGTAAAAAAAATGTTTTTGAAAATACTAAAAAATACAAAAATATAAAAGTTTAAATCACCCCCTCTCGCCTCATTCAAAAAAAACAAAAAAAAACAAATATACACACATTTGGGATCACTGCATTCAGAATCACCCGCTCTATCAATATATAAAAAGAAGTTATCCAATCAGTAAACGGTCTGGCGAGAAAAAAAATTGAAACGCCAGAATTATGTTTTTTTGGTCGCTGCAACATTGCAATCAAATGCAAAAAAATGCATTAACTGGCAATCAAAAGATCGTATCTACACCAAAATGGTATAAATAAAAACATCAGACCGGTGCACAAAAAATAAGCCCTCATCCAGCCCCAGGTCCCGAGAAATGGAGACGCTATGGGTCTCGGAAAATGGCAACATTTTTTTTTTCTTTTTTACAATCTTTGGATTTTTTATTTTTTTTCACCACTTAAATAAAAAAGTTTAGTGTCTGTGACCTGGAGAATCATAATGTCAGGTCAGTTTTGGATTTTTTTCCCATTTTCCCGTACATGATATGGTAAAATCAATGATACCTTTCAAAAGTACAATTTGTCCTGCAAAAAACAAGCCCTCACATGGCCATATTGACGAAAAAATAAAAAAGCTATGGCTGTGTGAAGAAGGGGAGCAAAAAATGGAAACACAAAAACGGAAATAACCCTGGTTCTTAAGGGGTTAAATAAGTAAAAAATCATGAGGAATAAGAAGGGGTTGTCCTAGTAGTGGACAACCCTTTTAAACATCAAAAATCCCACACAGATAGCAGTCATTATTAGCGATGAGCGAGCACTAAAATACTTCAGTGCTCGATATTTGATTCAACAGGTTGCATGCTCAGCAGACTTTTCCAGGAAGATTGAGGGGGCAGGAAAATTGCTGAAATGGATGAAAACTGTGCTAAATTGGAATGAGAACAGCATGGGGAAGATGGCTGGATGCATCTCTGACTCTCAGGTCTCTTTTGGGATCAATGTCGGAGTATTACGCCACTTTTTTTCCAAATAAAAACATTCGTTCTTGTACAGTATATAAGGCAATTTAAAAAAAGAAAAAGCTTCCTTCACCCCTTAGTTTGTGTTTACACGTAGCCTCTTTGCTGCATTTTTCCATTTTCTCATTGATTTCAATGGTGAAAAAAGCATTCACTGTAAATGTAATTTTAACATTTTAATACCTTATCTGGACATGTGGTGTGTGACATAGTGAGACACATCCTGTTTAATTTATGAAGGGACTCTGAAAATCAGAAATCCTATGCGGACAATGCAAGAACTTCCAAAAATTAGAAGGAAGAAGAACTCTGATACTCCCTGTATTAGACATAAAGGAGGGTCTCATAAACATTCTTTTAAAATTGTTAGGAAGTGGGACTTCTAGACTCGTGAAGTCTATGCACTAAGTGCAAGGTCTAGCAAAAATTTAAATGAGGGTATGATGACACATATTATTTTAATTAACCAGATGTCTATTTTCAGTAAGCCAGGAGGAATAGACTGTTATCTATATGACGACTTTTGAATTTTTGCAATTGTTCTTCAGTTGGTCAAAAACCATACGCTGTTGTCATGAGTCTTAAACGTTGATTTTGTATCATTTTAAATGGCTAATGTTTGCCTCTTAGGGTACCGTCACACATTGCCATTTTGATCGCTACGACGGCACGATCCGTGACGTCGCAGCGATCGTATGATTATCGCTCCAGCGTCGTAGACTGCGGTCACACGTTGCAATCACGGCGCTGGAGCGATGCCGAAGTCCCCGGGTAACCAGGGTAAACATCGGGTTACTAAGCGCAGGGCCGCGCTTAGTAACCCGATGTTTACCGTGGTTACCAGCGTAAACGTAAAAAAAACAAACAGTACATACTCACATTCCGGTGTCTGTCCTCCGGCGTCTCAGCTTCTCTGCACTGTGTAAGCAGCAGAGCCGGACAGCACAGCGGTGACGTCAGACGTCACCGCTGTGCTCGCTTTCTGGCTGGCCGGCGCTCACAGTGCAGAGAAGCTAAGACGCCGGAGGACAGACACCGGAATGTGAGTATGTACTGTTTTTTTTTTTTTTACGTTTACGCTGGTAACCACGGTAAACATCGGGTTACTAAGCGCGGCCCTGCGCTTAGTTACCCGATGTTTACCCTGGTTACAAGCGAACACATCGCTGGATCGCTGTCACACACAACGATCCAGCGATGTCAGCGGGTGATCAAGCGACGAAAGAAAGTTCCATACGATCTGCTACGACGTACGATTCTCAGCAGGATCCCTGATCGCTGCTGCGTGTCAGACACTGCGATATCGTAACGATATCGCTAGAACGTCACGAATCGTACCGTCGTAGCGATCAAAATGGCACTGTGTGACGGTACCCTAACATCAGTACCTACAACTTATTGTCTGCTTTCTTTGCAAGACACTGATGCAGGGTCATTGAACAATGGATGTTTGCTTTATTTATTGAATGACCATTGTGTGGGTCCTGTGGCTTGTTGACTTACAAAACAAAGGAATAAGAACTATGCAAATAGATTAAATGGTGAAATGATACCAGTTAACCTCATCACGTCTTCCTCTTGACCTCTGCATGCTGGCTTGAAAGACAACAGTTGTGAGCTATATTAGTGGGATACTGCCTATAATAATATACATCCAGATAGCCAAGAGATCCAAAGAACCAGAGACTCTTTACATTTACCACAGCTAGGAACACTTTACAGGATAGCTGCCAGATCGTGGCTCTATCACGAGTGACACAGATCTGACATTCTACTGGATGCCAGCCAGGCCTCGGCTGAAAGAATATACATCTGCTTCATTGACAATCACTGAACCCCTGAATGCATTTGGGGTAGTCAGGATTTGGACCCACCGGTCACCGGAGCCCCGTGGATACATTTGTGAAAGCCAGGAATGGGACTCACCGGTCACGTGGCTCCATGGAGATGTTCGGAGAAGCCAGGTTGTGACCTTCCCGACACCTGGCCTTGTACATCAATGGACTGTCGGCTAACTCAGGTTGTCGTTACCTCCTCTCTGTCCAAGGGAGATGTCGAGGTAGTTGGCCCTGGAAGCTCTGAAGCCACAGCTGCTCTTATCTCAGCAAGTCAGTGGGTGAGACTGTAATTTGCACCATCTTGGGTATTTTGCTGGTCCTGTTCTATGTGTTATTTAGAAGTATAAAATGAAAATAGTGGTGCAAGTGTTAAGGTTTTATCTGCAGCGAATAAGACAATTACCGGAAAACTAAAGTATTATGAATATTTGCGCTGATACACCTTGGTAAAATTGAAAATTGACTGGTGAACAGTGTGAGCTAGCTTTGGGCCTTGTACTTGGTCACACCAGTCAGTACAAAGAGGACCCATAAGATAGTATAACATATAGAATGATATGTGGGCAGTGTGGATAAAGGTGGGTAGGGACAAGGATTAAAATGCTGTAGACCTTGTGCCTATTCACACTAGTTTAATTGTAAAAGTTAGTTGTGCATATAAATGCTGGTAGGTACTGTTAGATAAAAGGGCTGTATTCATTAACCCCTATTTCCACAATAAAAGGTTATGCAATTATACACAATAAAGAAAAATGTAAATATATAGACCAGAGCAATAAGTGTCATACAAAATCTGGAAATATTGACAGGAACTCCTAATTACATGCAAAATTCGAAAAACTACTATCTACAAAATACAGAAAAGCATTTATTAAATAAATAACACCGATAATGTAAAATCTGACCAGAGAATTCAAGTTCTTAAGGCTAATAAGCTGTATAATGAAGTACCGTATACGGTATGTATGTCTTAAAAAACCTCTAGTCAGATCAATTAGCCCAATATTAATCCTCACCCATATTGGTCGCAGTGTGGAAGAGGGGCTGGCAGTACGTTTCCAGACTGCGACCATTATGTATGAGGATCAATCTTAGACTCATTTATCTGACTAGCGGTTTTTTAAGACATACATATACTTCATTATAAGGCTTACTAGCCTTAAGAACTTGAATCCTCTGGTCGGACTTTACTTTATCAGTGTGGTTTTCTGGACTCTTTACCTGTGTCCTTCTTGCTTTTGAGACCCATATGATGGTTATATGTATCTAATTGTACTTTTGTAACTTTTACTTTATTATGTGACATTGCTATTTAATAAATGCTTTTTTGAATTTTGTAGACAGTAGTTTTGACTCCATATTTTTCGAATTTCACAATAAAGAACAATGCATATTCATTATGCTGCACAGAGTGTATAAAAGGTAGATGTTGGTACGGTAAAAGCAGTATTAGTCTGACTGCTACCGTATAGAATATGGCTCAGTCTCAGCACTGAAGGATCAGATGTCTTCCTTGGATTGTTGCCTACCAGGCAATTGCACAAGAGAAATAGTGGAGAGCTGCCCCGGCCAGTGCCAGCAAATCTCTGTTCAGTATCTTCTAAGATCAGCGGTGGGTCCCGTCACAGTGCCTCGGTGCTGCGCCTCGATACTGCGATCATTGTGGCTAGTGCAGGTTCCGATGACACTTCTCAGTTCCTGTGTACTCCACGTGCCGGTAAGGCAATTGCTGCGGCTGGAGCAGGGCCTGTGTGATGTGTTAAACCATGTGATGTCCGCGTGACTTGAAAGAGGTATGGAACGTAGTAATGACCATTCAAACCAATGCATTTCGGAAAACAGGCCACCCTTTCTCTAAACATTTTGTTGAAAAACATGTGGGTCTGACACAGGATATGGTGACTTGAAACATCTACCTTTAAAAGACCCCGTGCATCATAATGAATATGTATTGTTCTTTATTGTGTATAATTGCATAACTTTTTCTTGTGGAAATAGGGGTTAATGAATACAGCCCTTTTATCTAACAGTACCTACCAGTATTTATATGCATGAACAACTAACTGGGCATCTTTCACAATTAAACTAGTGTGAATAGGCACAAGGTCTACAGTATTTTAATCCTGTTCACTTCCCCCCTTTATCCACACTGCCCACAGATCATTCTATATGTTATACTATCTTATGGGTCATCTTTGTACTGATTAGTGTGAACAGGTACGAGGCCCAAAGCTAGCTCTACAAGGCCCAAAGCTAGCTCACACTGTTCACCAGTCATTTTTCAATTTTACCTAGGTGCATCAGCGCGAATATTCATAATACTTATCTATGTGTTATTTGCCTGTTTTGTGGTTCAATAAAGAATTGCCACATTGTTTTATCCTCATCCTGTGTTGTCTGAGTAGTATTATGCACACGATAAAAAGAGCGGGCATTCAGTGGCATGAGCTCTGGTCCATGCGATTTCGGCCAGCGGACTAGAGCACTCGCTGACCCCAATGTCTCCACAGAGGGACTGCAACACACTATGGAAGACTGTGAGGGACAAAGTAAATATCTCTCCGCTCCTGAAATGTGCCCCCACCCTTGGCATTCATTCCCCAGGATCATTGTTTACCTTTAATTAACTCAAGCTCTTTGAAGCTCTTGACACAATGGTGTGAAATCTTCTGCAGATGCAAGCCTGCTGGCCCCTTTGGGTGACTAAGCACATGGTACAACAAGTCGCAGCAAGCTCTGAGGTATTGAATCTGGAAAATGATTTATAATAGCAGAATGCAATATCTCTGAGACTATCCAAGCACATAATCCAAATCGGCATTCCTTTCCCCACACGCCCATATTATTTAGCCACATGTAGCACTCTGGATTATGGAGCTATAAAGCATAGCTACCAGGAATTACATACGGTTGGCAAATTTAGTCTCTATGTGCAGATAACATCCAGCAGAATCTAGTGGCGGTACAACCAGCCCATTCAGAGCTTTGGCCGCAAAGTTATGGGCCAGCCACGGTTCTGGACAGAAAATCATGTTCTCAGAGATGGGAAGAGAGAGGCTGCACCACCCAGGGGTTGGAGCAGATGTGTGAGGTAGCAGCCTAGGAGAAATAAGGCAGCCCCTCATTTTGGACTTAGTTTTTCTGATGGCTGGAGGATACATTAGCTGACGTAGCCCGGAAAGCCTGTTAGTAAGATTTGGATCTGTGATCCATCAGCGCCTTCCTGTGGTCAGATGCTACATAACACGGTAATTGCAACCTATCTATACCCTATCTTTGTAGAACCTAAACATACAAGACCAAAATCCACATGCAACACAGTTAATGTGGAGGAAGTTAGAAAAAGATTCAGTGCCAAAATAGACAAAGCTCAAAAGTAGAAAGCACGCACCACCACGAATCAATATATAAAAATATACAACTTTATTGAATTAAATATATTGAAGTACATGGGATGTGACAGGGGTTTAGCCAAAACATAGGTGGAATAGCACGAGGGGACCAGGCACCAGCAGGTGTACATAAGTATACAAGATTAATTACGATTGCTCCATAGTGTGTCAAAGACCAATATAGATAAAGAATCCAAAGTATAAATACACACCTTAGAACAAGCACAAAACAGACATGCTGTGTACCACATCTGAAAATAGTAGAAAAGTGCGATCCAAATAAGGAATCATGATATTTACCTGCTGTTGAAAGGAACCCCGTACGACCCACCGTCCCCAACGCGCGTTTCGGCGCTAAAGCCTTCTTCCGGGGGAGTGGCTTCCAAATACAAAGGGCTGTGTTAAAAAGGCTGGTCGGCCAATCAAAAATATCACTCAATCATAGAGACACCGTCAGCGGCGCCAGACGCAACAGGGGCCGACCCACATGCGCACAAGCAGGGGAGAAGGACACACACTATGAAAAAATCCATAAACGGTGGAGCATGTGATACGTGTACTAAGAATGTGAATCCTATCAAGGAATCTAAATATTATAAATTATTCGAACAGCATGAATAAAATATAACACGTGAAAAAGGTAAAACAACAATAACAGCACAGTATTTGCCACTAGAGGCTGCATTAAAAAAGTATACATAGACCATATATTGCACAAATATATATAAAAGCAGTGAAGAATTAATAGCAGTGATGAACAACAGTGAGGTAGTGCATCCATTGAAGGTGATATATCAAAATATTAAGGAGTGCCTTGTCCATATAGATGCATCCAAAATTCATGCTTGTATGAGACAGAAGAGACCGACCCAACAATAGAAAATGAAAATGGGACCTAGAGTATATAATGAAAATATAAATATAAGAATAATTAATTGGAAGAACACAAAAAAATAATTTAACCCCTTCCCGACCTGTGACACAGCGTATGCGTCATGAAAGTCGGTGCCAATCCGACCTGTGACGCATATGCTGTGTCACAGAATGATCGCGTCCCTGCAGATCAGGTGAAAGGGTTAACTCCCATTTTACCCGATCTGCAGAGACAGGGAGAGTGGTACTTCAGCCCAGGGGGGGTGGCTTCACCCCCCCCCTCCCCCCGTGGCTACGATCGCTCTGATTGGCTGTTGAGAGTGAAACTGCCAATCAGAGCGATTTGTAATATTTCACCTATGAAAATGGTGAAATATTACAATCCAGCCATGGCCGATGCTGCAATAGCATCTGCCATGGCTGGAGACCCCGATCTGCCCCCACCCCACCGATCGCCTCCCCACTCGTCCTTTTTGCCCCGATCTCCGTTCCGCTCCCCTCCTCCCTCTTGTCGGCTCCCCCGGTCCTCCTGTCCGCTCCCAAGGTCCTCCGATCCCCCCCCCGTGTTCTGATCCCACCCCCCCATACTTACCTAGCTCCGATGTCCCGGTGTCCGGCCGTCTTCTTCATGGGCGCCGCCATCTTGGAAAATGGCGGGCGCATGCGCAGTGTGTCCGCCGAATCTGCCAGCCGGCAGATTCGTTCCTGCACATTTTGGTCGCTGTGCTAAGTTCTATCACAGCTATCAAAATAAAAAAAAATAGGAAATAAATCCCCCTTTTATCACCCCCATAGGTAGGGACAATAATAAAATACAGAAAATATAATTATTTTTGTTTTTCCATTAGGGTTAGGGGTAGGGGTAGGGTTAGGGGTACGGTTAGGGGTAGGGTTAGGGGTAGGGGTAGGGTTGCACTTAGGGTTGCACTTAGGGTTGCACTTAGGGCTAGGGTTGCACTTAGGGTTGCACTTAGGGCTAGGGTTGCATTTAGGGTTGCACTTAGGGTTGCACTTAGGGTTAGGGTTGCAGCTAGGGTTGTACTTAGGGCTAGGGTTGCACTTTGGGCTAGGGTTGCACTTAGGGTTGCACTTAGGGCTAGGGTTGCACTTAGGGTTGCACTTAGGGCTAGGGATGCACTTAGGGCTACGGTTGCACTTAGGGCTAGGGTTGCACTTAGGGCTAGGGTTGCACTTAGGGCTAGGGTTAGAATTAGAGTTAGGGTTAGAATTAGGGTTAGAATTAGGGTTGCAATTAGGGTTAGGGTTGGAATTAGGGTTAGAATTAGGCTATGTGCACACGGTGCGGATTTGGCTGCGGATCCTGTTATGATCCTTAGTGGTTGAGGATCACAAATTACTCCAGCAAGATAACTGACATAGGACAAGCTCTAGGGAGGTTGTAAACTGGACTGAACACAAATCTGAACCTATCCAAATACACTAGAGGTAGCCGGTGAACGTGCCTAAAATTCCTAGATGTCTCGAGCCAGCCTGAGGAACTAACTACCCCTAGAGAGAAAGAAAGACCTCTCTTGCCTCCAGAGAAATAATCCCCAAAGATATAGAAGCCCCCAACAGATAATAACGGTGAGGTAAGAGGAAGGCACATACATAGGGGTGAAAACAGATTCAGCAAATGAGGCCCACTAATTCTAGATAGCAGAAAATAGAAAAGGGATCTATGCGGTCAGTAAAAAACCCTTACAAAATATCCACACAGATTTCAAGAACCCCCGCACCAACTAACGGTGTGGGGGGAGAAACTCAGTCCCCTAGAGTAACCAGCAAGAAGAAATCAGATTTTAGCAAGCTGGACAAAAAACATGATGAACGCTAATAATCAGAAAATAAACAAACAAGAACTTAGCTTGTCTTGGAGAGACTGGGAGCAAGGTAGTCACAAGGAATCTGAAGAGCACTGAATACATTGATAGCAGGCAAGGAACTGAGTATCCAGGTGAGTTAAATAGGAAACCAACCAAGGATAACGAACCAGCTGATGCAGCCAACCTGCAGAAAGACAACACTACACAGTACCGCTTGTGACCACTAGAGGGAGCCCAAAAATAGAGTTCACAACAGGATCCGCAGCGGATTGGTCGCTGCGGATTCGTATCAGTTTTCCATCACGTTTACAGTACCACGTAAACCTATGGAAAACCAAATCCGCTGTGCCCATGGTGCGGAAAATACAGTGCGGAAACGCTGCGTTGTATTTTCCGCAGCATGTCAATTCTTTGTGCAATTCCGCAGCGTTTTACACCTGCTCTATAATAGGAATCCGCAAGTGAAATCCACAAAAAAAACACTGGAAATCCGTGGTAAATCCGCAGGTAAAGCGCAGTGCGTTTTACCTGCAGATTTTTCAAAAACTGCGGAAAAATCCACACAAATCCGCAACGTGAGCACATAGCCTTAGGGTTAGGGTTGGAATTAGGGGTAAGACTAGGGTTAGGGGTGTGTTGGGGTTAGGGTTGTGGTTAGGGTTGGGATTAGAGTTAGGGGTGTGTTGTGGTTAGTGTTGGAGTTAGAATTGAGGGGTTTCCACTTTTTAGGCACATCAGGGGGTCTCCAAACGCGACACGGCGCCACCATTGATTCCAGCCAATCTTGCGTTGAAAAAGTCAAATGGTGCTCTCTCCCTTCCGAGCCCCGACGTGTGCCCAAACAGTGGTTTACCCCCACATATGGGGTACCAGCGTACTCAGGAGAAACTGATCAACAACTTTTGGGGTCCAATTTCTCCTGTAACCCTTGGGAAAATAAAAAATTGCGGGCTAAAAAATTATTTTTGAGGAAAGAAAAATGATTTTTTATTTTCACGGCTCTGCGTTATAAACTTCTGTGAAGCACTTGGGGGTTCAAAGTGCTCACCACACATCTAGATAAGTTCCCTTGGGGGTTTAGTTTCCAAAATGGGGTCACTTGTGGGGGGTTTCTACTGTTTAGGCACATCAGGGGCTCTGCAAACGCAACGTGATGCCCGCAGAGCATTCCATCAAAGTCTGCATTTCAAAACGTCACTACTTCACTTCCGAGCTCCGGCATGTGCCCAAACAGTGGTTTACCCCCACATACGGGGTATCGCCGTACTCAGGAGAAACTGGACAACAACTCTTGGGGTCAAATTTCCCCTGTTACCCTTGGGAAAATAAAAAATTCAGGGCTAAACAATTTTTTTTGAGAAAATAAAAATTATTTTTTATTTTCATGGCTCTGCGTTATAAACTTCTGCGAAGCACTTGTTGGTTTAAAGTGCTCACTATGCATCTAGATAAGTTCCTTGGGGGGTCTAGTTTCCAAAATGGGGTCACTTATGGGGAAGCTCCAATGTTTAGGCACACAGGGGCTCTCCAAACGCGACATGGTGTCCGCTAATGATTGGAGCTAATTTTCCATTCAAAAAGCCAAATGGCGTGCCTTCCCTTCCAAGCCCTGCCGTGCACCCAAACAGTGGTTTACCCCCACATATGGGGTATCATCGTACTCAGGACACACTGGACAACAACATTTGGGGTCCAATTTCTCCTGTTACCCTTGGGAAAATAAAAAATTCTGGGCTAAAAATCATTTTTGAGGAAAGAAAAATTATTTTTTATTTTCACGACTCTGCGTTATAAACTTCTGTGAAGCACTTGTTGGTTTAAAGTGCTCACTATGCATCTAGATAAGTTCCTTGGGGGGCCTAGTTTCCAAAATGGGGTCACTTGTGGGGGAGCTCCAATGTTTAGGCACACAGGGGCTCTCCAAACGCGACATGGTGTCCGCTAACGATTGGAGCTAATTTTCCATTCAAAAAGTCAAATGGCGCACCTTCCCTTCCGAGCCTTGCCGTGCGCCCAAACAGTGGTTTACCCCAACATATGAGGTATCGGCGTACTCAGGAGAAATTGCCCAACAAATTTTAGGATCCATTTTATCCTGTCGCCCATGTGAAAATTAAAAAATTGAGGCTAAAATAATTTTTTTGTGAAAAAAAAGTACTTTTTCATTTTTACGGATCAATTTGTGAAGCACCTGAGGGTTTAAAGTGCTCACTATGCATCTAGATAAGTTCCTTTGGGCGTCTAGTTTCCAAAATGGGGTCACGTGTGGGGGAGCTCCAATGTTTAGGCACACAGGGGCTCTCCAAACGCGACATGGTGTCCGCTAAAGATTGGAGCCAATTTTTCATTCAAAAAGTCAAATGGCGCTTCTTCCCTTCCGAGTTCTCCCGTGCGCCCAAACAGTGGTTTACCCCCACATATGAGGTATCAGCGTACTCAGAACAAATTGGACAACAACTTTCGTGGTCCAGTTTCTCCTTTTACCCTTGGGAAAATAAAAAAATTGTTGCTAAAAGATCATTTTTGTGACTAAAAAGTTAAATGTTCATTTTTTCCTTCCATGTTGCTTCTGCTGCTGTGAAACACCTGAAGGGTTAATAAACTTCTTGAATGTGGTTTTGAGCACCTTGAGGGGTGCAGTTTTTAGAATGGTGTCAGTTTTGGGTATTTTCAGCCATATAGAACCCTCAAATTGACTTTTAAATGTGAGGTGGTCCCTAAAAAAAATGGTTTTGTAAATTTTGTTGTAAAAATGAGAAATCACTGGTCAAATTTTAACCCTTATAACTTCCTAGCAAAAAAAATGTTTCCAAAATTGTGCTGATGTAAAGTAGACATGTGGGAAATGTTATTTATTAACTAATTTGTGTCACATAACTCTCTGGTTTAACAGAATAAAAATTCAAAATGTGAAAATTGCAAAATTTTCAAAATTTTCGCCAAATTTCCGTTTTTTTCACAAATAAACGCAGAAATTATCGACCTAAATTTACCACTAACATGAAGCCCAATATGTCACGAAAAAACAATCTCAGAATCGCTAGGATCCGTTGAAGCATTCCCGAGTTATTACCTCATAAAGGGACACTGGTCAGAATTGCAAAAAATGGCCAGGTCATTAAGGTCAAAATAAGCTGGGTCATGAAGGGGTTAAAACTGTCAAAAAATTATTCTAAGGCCCTCCTCTACATCTTTTCCAGGGTACATTGCAGTCCCTCCCTCTATTTTTGGCAGCCCTTGTACATAGTTCATAGGCTTTAGCAGTCTAGGAGTCCCACTGTTTTGAAAATTCTTTCTTTCATTCAAGTTAAGTTCTTGCTTTTTCCCATCTTGTTCTATTTCTCATTGTCTCATGTCAGTATTATCTAACAGAAATGAGTTTTCCTTCTGGTCACAAATCTCTTCCACAGTCATGACAGCTGGTTTCCATGAATTCTTGGACAAATGTAGGCTGTTTGTTGTCATCTGTAGACAGATATTCACAATGCAGCAAAATGTAACATGGCCCAAGGAGGTAGTCATGGGAGAGTGTTGTGAATTCCGTTCTTGGGCTCCCTCCTGTGGTCGTGAATGGTACTTTGGTGAGTTCTGTTCTTGGGCACCCTCTGGTGGCTTTGAGTGGAACTGCTGATCTTTGAGGTTGGCTTTCTCAGCTGCCCTCACTTATTGTTTCTGCTGGCTTTCCTATTTAACTCTGCTCTGGTCGTTAGTTCATGCCAGCTGTCAATGTCTTAGTACTGGTTCAGATCTCTCTTGGATTTCTCAGATGGCCTGTCTACTCCAGCAGAAGCTAAGTTCCTGCTAGTTCATTTGTTGTTCATTATGTTTGAGTGTATTTCTCAGCACATGCTAAGTTTCTTGTCCAACTTGCTATTATATTTCCTCGCTAGCATCTAGAGAAGATTCGGCCTCCTTTGCTAAAATCTGTTTTCATTCCTGTGTTTGTCACTTCCCTCTTAACTCACAGTCAATACTTGTGGGGGGCTACCTTTCCTTTGGGGAATTTCTCTGGGGCAAGGTAGGCTTCTATTTCTGTCTTCAGGGGTAGTTAGTTCTTGAGCTGTAAAGAGGCGTCTAGGGAGAGTTAGGAACGCTCCACGGCTATTTCTAGTGTTGGTGTAAGGATTAGGGATTGCGGTCAGTAGAGTTACCACCTCCTCAGAGCTTGTCTGAGGTTTCTGTTTTAACCATCAGGTCATTCCAGAGTGCTCCTAACCACCAGGTCATAACAGTACAGCTGGCCAACAAAGTGTTAATGCATCTCAAAAGAGGGATAAGAGACGTTCTGAGTCAATTTTTTTTTCTTTGCAGCTTGTTTTGTCTTTCTTTTCTCCTTAACCTCTGGGTGGTTCAGGACTCAGGTGCTGATATGGATATTCAAGGTTTATCCTCTTGTGTGGATCAACTCGCTGCAAGGGTACAAAGTATCCAAGATTATGTTGTCCAGAAACCGATGTTAGAGCCTAGAATTCCTATTCCGGATTTGTTTTCTGGGGATAGATCTAAATTTTTGAATTTCAAAAATAATTGCAGATTGTTTTTTGCTCTGAAACCCCGTACCTCTGGTGACCCCAGTCAGCAGGTGAAGATTATTATTTCTTTGCTGCGTGGCGACCCGCAGGACTGGGCTTTCTCCCTTGAGCCAGGAAATCCTGCATTGCTTAATGTAGATGCATTTTTTCAAGCGCTCGGATTGCTGTATGATGAGCCTAATTCTGTGGATCAGGCAAAAAAGACCTTGCTGGCTCTATGTCAGGGTCAGGAAGCAGCAGAGGTATATTGCCAGAAGTTTAGAAAGTGGTCTGTGCTTACACAGTGGAATGGGTATGCCCTGGCAGCAATTTTCAGAAAGGGTCTTTCTGAAGCCCTTAACCCCTTCCCGACCTTTGACGCATACGCTGCGTCATGAAAGTCTGTGCCTTCCCGACCTATGACGCAGCGTATGCGTCATGGAGGGATCGCGTCTCTGCAGATCGGGTGAAGGGGTTAACTCCGATTTTACCCGATCTGCAGAGACAGGGGGAGTGGTGCTTCAGCCCAGGGGGGGTGGCTTCACCCCCCCGTGGCTACGATCGCTCTGATTGGCTGTTGAAAGTGAAACTGCCAATCAGAGCGATTTGTAATATTTCACCCAAAAAAACGGTGAAATATTACAATCCAGCCATGGCCGATGCTGCAATAACATCGGCCATGGCTGGAAAACCTAATCTGTCCCCCCCCACACCCACCGATCGCCCCCCCAGTGCTCCGTTCCGTGGTCCGCCCCCCTAAGTCGCCCTGTCCGCTCCTCCGTGCTCCTGCCCGCTCCCCCCGTGCTCCGGTGCCCCCTCCCTGTGCTCCGGTCCCCCCCCGTGATCCGATCACCCCCCTTTCATACTTACCTGGCCTCCCGGTGTCCGTCCGGCTTCTCCATGCGCGCCGCCATCTTCCAAAATGGCGGGCGCACGCGCACTGCGCCCGCAGAGTCTGCCGGCTGGCAGATTCGTTTCACATGTATTTTGATCACTGCGATATAGCCTATCACAGTGATCAAAATAAAAAAAATAGTAAATGACCCCCCCCCTTTATCACCCCCATAGGGACAATAATAAAAAATAAATAAAATATATATATTTTTTTTTTTTCTACTAGGGTTAGGGTTAGAACTAGGGTTAGAACTAGGGTTAGAATTAGGGTTAGAATTAGGGTTAGGGTTAGGGCATGTGCACACGGTGCGGATTTGGCTGCGAGTCCGCAGCGGATCGGCCGCGGATCCGCAGCGGATCGGCCGCGGATCCTCAGCGGATCGGCCGCGGATCCGCAGCGGATTGGCCGCTGCGAATTCGTAGCAGTTTTCCATCAGGTTTACAGTACCATGTACACCTATGGAAAACCAAATCCGCTGTGCCCATGGTGCGGAAAATACCGTGCGGAAACGCTGTGTATTTTCCGCAGCATGTCAATTTTGTGCGGATTCCGCAGCGTTTTACACCTGTTCCTCAATAGGAATCCGCAGGTGAAATCCGCACAAAAAACACTGGAAATCCGCTGTAAATCCGTAGGTAAAACGCAGTGCCTTTTACCTGCGGATTTTTCAAAAATGGTGCGGAAAAATCTCACACGAATCCGCAAAGTGGGCACATAGCCTTAGGGTTAGGGTTGGAATTAGAGTTAGGGTACCGTCTCACAGTGGCACTTTGATCGCTACGACGGTACGATCCGTGACGTTCCAGCGATATCCATACGATATCGCTGTGTCTGACACGCAGCAGCGATCAGGGGCCCTGCTGAGAATCGTACGTCGTAGCAGATCGTTTGGAACTTTCTTTCGTCGCTGGATCTCCCGCTGTCATCGCTGGATCGTTGTGTGTGACAGCTATCCAGCGATGCGTTCACTTGTAACCAGGGTAAACATCGGGTTACTAAGCTCTGCTCTCACTGTACGGCGGCACTCAGTCAGAGCGGGAAGCAGACGGCAAGGGACCTGAAGGACACCGAAATGTGAGTATGTAAGTTTTTTTTTTTTTACTTTTACGCTGGTAACCACGGTAAACATTGGGTTACTAAGCGCGGCCCGGCGCTTAGTAACCCGATGTTTACCCTGGTTACCCGGGACCTTGGCATCGTTGGTCGCTGGAGAGCGGTCTGTGTGATAGCTCCCCAGCGACCACACAATGACTTTCCAACGATCACAGCCAGGTCGTATCGCTGGTCGTGATCGTTGGTAAATCGTTATGTGAGACGGTTCCCTTAGGGTTGAAATTAGGGCTAGGGTTGGAAATAGGGTTAAGATTAGGCTTGTGGTTAGGGTTAAGGATAGGGTTAGGGTTGTGTTGGGGTTACAGTTGTGGGTAGGGTTGGGATTAGGGTTAGGATTAGGGTTGGATTTAGGGTTACGGGTGTGTTGGGGTTAGGGTTGTGGTTAGGGGTGTGTTGGGGTTAGGGTTGTGATTAGGGTTATGGCTACAGTTGGGATTAGGGTTAGGGGTGTTTTGGGGTTAGTGTTGAAGTTAGAATTGAGGGGTTTCCACTGTTTAGGCACATCAGGGGTCTCCAAACGCAACATGGCGCCACCATTGATTCCAGCCAATCTTGCGTTCAAAAAGTCAAATGGTGCGCCCTCCCTTCCAAGCCCCGACGTGCGCCCAAACAGTGGTTTACCCCCACATATGGGATACCAGCGTACTCAGGACAAACTGGGCAACAACTATTGGGGTCCAATTTCTCCTGTTACCCTTGCAAAAATAAAAAATTACTTGCTAAAACATAATTTTGAGGAAAGAACAATTATTTTTTATTTTCACGGCTCTACGTTATAAACTTATGTGAAACACTTGGGGGTTGAAAGTGCTCACCACACATCTAGATAAGATCCTTTTGGGGTCTAGTTTCCAAAATGGGGTCACTTGTGGGGTGTTTCTACTGTTTAGGCACATCAGGGGCTCTGCAAATGCAACGTGACGCCCGCAGACCATTCCATCAAAGTCTGCATTTTAAATGTCACTACTTCCCTTCCGAGCCCTGACGTGCGCCCAAACAGTGGTTTACCCCCACATATGAGGTATCGGCGTACTCACAACAAACTGGGCAACAAATATTGGGGTCCAATTTCTCCTGTTACCCTTGTGAATATAAACAATTGCTTGCTAAAACATCTTTTTTGAGGAAAGAAAAATTATTTTTTATTGTCACGGCTCTGCGTTGTAAACTTCTGTGAAGCACTTGGGGGTTGAATGTGCTCACCACACATCTAGATAAGTTCCTTGGGGGGTCTAGTTTCCAAAATGGGGTCACTTGTGGGGGGTTTCTACTGTTTAGGCACATCAGGGGCTCTGCAAACGTAACATGATTCCCGCAGACCATTCCATCAAAGTCTGCATTCCAAATCGTCACTACTTCCCTTCCGAGCCCCGCCATGTGCCCAAACAGTGGCTTACCCCCACATATGGGGCATCAGCGTACTCAGGAGAAACTGGACAACAACTTTTGGGGTCAAATTTTTCCTGTTACCCTTGGGAAAATAAAAAATTCTGGGCTAAAAAAATATTTTTGAGGAAAGAAAACACATTTTTTATTTTCACGGCTCTGCGTTATAAACTTCTGTGAAGCACTTGGGGGTTCAAAGTGCTCACCACACATCTAGATAAGTTCCCTTGGGGGTCTAGTTTCCAAAGTGGGGTCAATTGTGGGGAGTTCCTACTGTTTAGGCACATCAGGGGCTCTGCAAACGCAACGTGACGCCCGCAGAGCATTCCATTAAAGTCTGCATTTCAAAACGTCACTACTTCCCTTCCGCTCCCCGACGTGTGCCAAAACAGTGGTTTACCCCCACATATGGGGTATCAGCGTACTCAGGAGAAACTGCACAACAACTTTTGGGGTCCAATTTCTCCTGTTACCCTTGAGAAAATAAAAAATTGTGGGTTAAAAAATCATTTTTGAGGAAAGAAAAATAATTTTTTATTTTCATGGCTCTGCGTTATAAACTTCTGTGAAGCACTTGAGGGTTCAAAGTGCTCACCACACATCTAGATTAGTTCCTTGGGAGGTCTAGTTTTCAAAATGGGGTCACTTGTGCGGGAGCTCCAATTTTTAGGCACACAGGGGCTCTCCAAACGCGACATGGTGTCCGCTAATGATTGGAGCTAATTTTCCATTCAAAAAGCCAAATGGCGTGCCTTCCCTTCCGAGCCCTGCCGTGCGCCCAAACAGTGGTTTACCCCCACATATGGGGTATCATCGTACTCAGGACAAACCGGACAACAATATTTGGGGTCCAATTTCTCCTATTATCCTTGGGAAAATAAAAAAACTCCGGGCTAAAAATCATATTTGAGGAAAGAAAAATATTTTTTTATTTTCATGGCTCTGCGTTATAAACTTCTGTGAAGCACCTGGGGGTTTTAAGTGCTCACTATACATCTAGATTAGTTCCTTGGGGGGTCTAGTTTCCAAAATGGGGTCACTTGTAGGGGAGCTCCAATGTTTAGGCACACAGGGGCTCTCCGAACGCAACATGGTGTCCACTAACGATTGGAGCTAATTTTCCATTCAAAAAGTCAAATGGCGCGCCTTCCCTTCCAAGCCTTGCCGTGCACCCAAACAGTGGTTTACCCCCACATATGAGGTATCGGCGTACTCAGGAGAAATTGCCCAACAAATTTTAGGATCCATTTTATCCTGTTGCCCATGTGAAAATGAAAAAATTGAGGCTAAAAGAAATTTTGTGTGAAAAAAAAGTACTTTTTCATTTTTACGGATCAATTTGTGAAGCACCTGAGGGTTTAAAGTGCTCACTATGCATCTAGATAAGTTCCTTGGGGGGTCTAGTTTCCAAAATGGGGTCACTTGTGGGGGAGCTCCAATGTTTAGGCACACAGGGGCTCTCCAAACCTGACATGGTGTCCGCTAATGATGGAGATAATTTTTCATTCAAAAAGTCAAATGGCGCTCCTTCCCTTCCGAGCCCTGCCGTGCGCCCAAACAGTGGTTTACCCCCACATATGAGATATCAGCGTACTCAGGACAAATTGGACAACAACATTCGTGGTCCAGTTTCTCCTTTTACCCTTGGGAAAATAAAAAAATTGTTGCGAAAAGATCATTTTTGTGACTAAAAAGTTAAATGTTAATTTTTCCCCTCCATGTTGCTTCTGCGGCTGTGAAACACCTGAAGGGTTAATAAACTTCTTGAATGTGGTTTTGAGCACCTTGAGGGGTGCAGTTTTTAGAATGGTGTCACTTTTGGGTATTTTCAGCCATATAGAACCCTCAAACTGACTTCAAATGTGAGGTGGTCCCTAAAAAAAATGGTTTTGTAAATTTTGTTGTAAAAATGAGAAATCACTGGTCAAATTTTAACCCTTATAACTTCCTAGCAAAAAAAAAATTTGTTTCCAAAATTGTGCTGATGTAAAGTAGACATGTGGGAAATGTTATTTATTAACTATTTTGTGTCACATAACTCTCTGGTTTAACAGAATAAAAATTCAAAATGTGAAAATTGTGAAATTTTCAAAATTTTCGCCAAATTTCCGTTTTTTTCACAAATAAACTCAGAAATTATCGACCTAAATTTACCACTAACATGAAGCCCAATATGTCACGAAAAAACAATCTCAGAATCGCTAGTATCCGTTGAAGCGTTCGTGAGTTATTACCTCATAAAGGGACACTGGTCAGAATTGCAAAAAATGGCAAGGTCATTAAGGCCAAAATAGGCTGGGTCATGAAGGGGTTAAAGATGTTATGGTGGGGTTCCCCACGCCTGCTGGTCTAAATTAATCAATGTCTTTGGCCATTCAGATTGATCGGCGCCTGCGCGAGCGCAAAGTTGTGCACCATATGGCAGTGTCCTCTGAGCGGAGGCCTGAGCCTATGCAATGTGATAGGACTTTGACCAGAGCTGAACAGCAAGAATTCAGACGTCAGAATGGGCTGTGTTTTTACTGTGGTGACTCCATTCATGCTATTTCTGATTGTCCTAAGCGCACTAAGAGATTCGCTAGGTCTGTCACCATTAGTACTGTACAGCCTAAATTTCTCTTGTCTATTACCCTGATTTGCTCATTGTCGTCCTATTCTGTTATGGCATTTGTGGATTCTGGCGCTGCCCTGAACTTAATGGACTTGGAGTTTTCCAGGCGCTGTGGTTTTTCCTTGGAGCCTTTGCAGAGCCCTATTCCCTTAAGGGGGATTGATGCTACGCCATTGGCCAAGAATAAACCTCAGTACTGGACTCAGCTGACCATGTATATGGCTCCCGCACATCAAGAAAATATTCGCTTTTTGGTGTTACATAACTTGCATGATGTTGTTGTGTTGGGTTTTCCATGGTTACAGGTTCATAATCCAGTACTGGATTGGAAATCAATGTCTGTGTCTAGTTGGGGTTGTCAAGGGATACATAGTGATGTTCCTTTGATGTCAATTTCTTCTTCCACTCCTTCTGAAGTCCCTGAGTTTTTGTCGGATTACCAAGATGTATTTGATGAGCCCAAGTCCAGTGCCCTACCTCCTCATTGGGACTGTGATTGCGCTATTATTTTGATTCCTGGCAGCAAGTTCCCTAAGGGCTGACTTTTCAATCTGTCTGTGCAAGAAAATGCCGCTATGCGGAGTTATGTAAAGGAGTCCTTAGAGAAAGGGCATATTCGCCCGTCTTCGTCACCGTTGGGAGCAGGGTTCTTTTTTGTTGCCAAGAAGGATGGCTCCCTGAGACCCTGTATAGATTATCATCTTCTCAATAAGATCACGGTCAAATTTCAGTACTCTTTGCCTTTGCTGTCTGATTTGTTTGCTCGGATTAAGGGGGCTAGTTGGTTTACCAAGATTGACCTTCGAGGGGCGCATAATCTTGTTCGTATTAAACAGGGCGATGAATGGAAAACAGCATTTAATACCCCCGAGGGCCATTTTGAGTACCTGGTGATGCCATTCGGGCTTTCTAATGCTCCATCTGTGTTTCAGTCCTTTATGCACGATATCTTCCGGAATTATCTGGATAAATTCATGATTGTATATTTGGATGATATTTTGGTCTTTTCGGATGATTGGGAGTCTCATGTGAAGCAGGTGAGGATGGTATTTCAGGTCCTTCGTGCTAATGCGTTATTTGTGAAGGGGTCTAAATGCCTCTTTGGAGTTCAGAAGGTTTCCTTTTTGGGCTTCATTGTTTCCCCTTCAACTATTGAAATGGACCCTGTTAAAGTTCAGGCCATTTATGATTGGACTCAACCTACATCTGTGAAGAGTCTTCAGAAGTTTTTGGGCTTTGCTAATTTTTACCGCCGCTTCATTGCTAATTTTTCTACTGTGGTTAAACCTCTGACCGATTTGACCAAGAAAGGTGCTGATGTGGTGAATTGGTCCTCTGCGGCTGTGGAGGCCTTTCAGGAGCTTAAGCGTCGTTTTACTTCTGCCCCTGTGTTGCGTCAGCCAGATGTTTCTCTCCCTTTTCAGGTTGAGGTTGACGCTTCTGAGATTGGGGCAGGGGCTGTTTTGTCTCAGAGAAGTTCTGATGGCTCTTTGATGAAACCATGTGCTTTCTTTTCTAGAAAGTTTTCGCCTGCTGAGCGTAATTATGATGTCGGCAATCGGGAGTTGTTGGCTATGAAGTGGGCATTCGAGGAGTGGCGACATTGGCTTGAGGGAGCCAAACATCACGTGGTGGTCTTGACTGATCACAAGAATCTGACTTACCTCGAGTCTGCCAAGCGGTTGAATCCTAGACAGGCTCGATGGTCGCTGTTTTTCTCCCGTTTCGATTTTGTGGTCTCGTACCTTCCGGGATCTAAGAATGTGAAGGCTGATGCCCTTTCCAGGAGTTTTTTGCCTGATTCTCCGGGAGTCCTTGAGCCGGCTGGTATCCTCAAGGAGGGGGTGATTCTTTCTGCCATCTCCCCTGATTTACGGCGGGTGCTGCAGGAGTTTCAGGCTGATAGACCTGACCGCTGTCCAGTGGGGAAATTGTTTGTTCCTTATAGATGGACTAGTAAGGTAATCTCTGAGGTTAATTGTTCAGTATTGGCTGGTCATCCTGGGATTTTTGGTACCAGAGATTTGGTTGCTAGGTCCTTTTGGTGGCCTTCCTTGTCACGGGATGTGCGTTCTTTTGTGCAGTCCTGTGGGACTTGTGCTCGGGCCAAGCCTTGCTGTTCTCATGCCAGTGGGTTGCTTTTGCCTTTGCCTGTCCTGAAGAGGCCCTGGACGCATATTTCCATGGATTTTATTTCTGATCTTCCTGTCTCGCAGAGGATGTCTGTCATCTGGGTGGTTTGTGATCGGTTTTCTAAGATGGTCCATTTGGTACCTTTGCCTAAATGGCCTTCCTCCTCTGATTTGGTTCCATTATTTTTTCAGCATGTGGTTCGTTTGCATGGCATTCCGGAGAACATTGTGTCTGACAGAGGTTCCCAGTTTGTTTCTAGGTTTTGGCGGTCCTTTTGTGCTAAGATGGGCATTGATTTGTCTTTTTCTTCAGCGTTCGATCCTCAGACAAATGGCCAAACCGAGCGAACCAATCAGACCTTGGAAACCTATCTGAGATGCTTTGTTTCTGCTGATCAGGATGATTGGGTGACCTTGCCATTGGCCGAGTTCGCCCTTAATAATCGGGCTAGTTCGGCTACTTTGGTTTCGCCTTTTTTTTGCAATTTTGGTTTTCATCCTCGTTTTTCTTCAGGGTAGGTTGAGCCTTCTGACTGTCCTGGTGTGGATTCTGTGGTGGACAGGTTGCAGCAAATTTGGACTCATGTGGTGGACAATTTAACGTTGTCTCAGGAGAAGGCTCAACGTTTTGCTAACCGCCGTCGCTGTGTTGGTCCCCGACTTCGTGTTGGGGATTTGGTCTGGTTGTCTACTCGTCATGTTCCTATGAAGGTTTCTTCCCCTAAGTTCAAGCCTCGTTTTATTGGTCCTTATAAGATTTCTGAAATTATCAATCCTGTGTCTTTTCGTTTGGCCCTTCCAGCTTCTTTTTCCATCCATAATGTGTTCCATAGATCTTTGTTGCGGAGATATGTGGCGCCCTTGGTTCCTTCCGTTGATCCTCCTGCTCCGGTGTTGGTTGAGGGGGAGTTGGAGTATGTGGTGGAGAAGATTTTGGATTCTCGTATTTCGAGGCGGAAATTTCAGTATCTGGTCAAGTGGAAGGGTTATGGCCAGGAGGATAATTCTTGGGTTGTTGCCTCCGATGTCCATGCTGCCGATTTGGTTCGTGCCTTTCATTTGGCTCATCCTGATCGGCCTGGGGGCTCTGGTGAGGGTTTGGTGACCCCTCCTCAAAAGGGGGGTACTGTTGTGAATTCCGTTCTTGGGCTCCCTCCTGTGGTCGTGAATGGTACTTTGGTGAGTTCTGTTCTTGGGCACCCTCTGGTGGCTTTGAGTGGAACTGCTGATCTTTGAGGTTGGCTTTCTCAGCTGCCCTCACTTATTGTTTCTGCTGGCTTTCCTATTTAACTCTGCTCTGGTCGTTAGTTCATGCCAGCTGTCAATGTCTTAGTACTGGTTCAGATCTCTCTTGGATTTCTCAGATGGCCTGTCTACTCCAGCAGAAGTTAAGTTCCTGCTAGTTCATTTGTTGTTCATTATGTTTGAGTGTATTTCTCAGCACATGCTAAGTTTCTTGTCCAGCTTGCTATTATGATATTTCCTTGCTAGCTGGAAGCTCTGGGGGTGCAGAGTTGCCCCTCCACGCCGTGAGTCGGTGTGGAGGTCTTTTTGCATACTCTGCGTGGATTTTGTAGTTTTTAATACTGACCGCACAGTTCCCTTTCCTATCTTTTGTCTATCTAGAGAAGATTCGGCCTCCTTTGCTAAAATCTGTTTTCATTCCTGTGTTTGTCACTTCCCTCTTAACTCACAGTCAATACTTGTGGGGGGCTACCTTTCCTTTGGGGAATTTCTCTGAGGCAAGATAGGCTTCTATTTCTATCTTCAGGGGTAGTTAGTTCTTAGGCTGTGAAGAGGCGTCTAGGGAGAGTTAGGAACGCTCCACGGCTATTTCTAGTGTTGGTGTAAGGATTAGGGATTGCGGTCAGTAGAGTTACCACCTCCTCAGAGCTTGTCTGAGGTTTCTGTTTTAACCATCAGGTCATTCCAGAGTGCTCCTAACCACCAGGTCATAACAGGAGAGGGCTTCATCACAATCTTTATAAAGTTGTCAAAAAAAATTATCCCGACGTCATCCTCTAAGTATCTTTGTGAGGGATCTCACAGGGGAAGGGGGCGGGTCGACTTCGCTCACCTCGGGGGAGGGGAGAGAAGGACCCAGCAGGGATCGGCTCTCTGGCGCCACCACCTGCCTCAGGTCAGTCAGAGAACTGCACCGAAGGCAAATAGTCGCTGGAAAGGCTTCCATTACAGATAAGAGTTAGTGAGGCGCTCCCAGAAAGGGGGAAAATATATCACCAGTCCAGGCTGGGGAGATATATTTAAACCTCCCGGATGTCGCTGCCAGAGTTCCTCACTAAAACAGTACAACAGTATGGTATTATGCCACCAGTTCTTCATTTGAAATCAGTCCCTTCCGACAGCAGGCTTATATTGGGTCAGGAACCAACCATGGGGTAGCGTATAATATAACCAACTGAGCGAGAGGACATGGGGATTCATGGATAGAGATAAAAGAGCAGCCCAAGATTAATTTTATATTTAATTGCTGAGGAGGAGCACTAGAAAATAGTTATATATACAAGAGCAAATATATACAGTGAGGAGTGTAGTACAAAGATAGGGTATAGATAAGTTGCAATTACCGTGTAGCACATGTAGCATGTGACCACAGGAAGGCGCTGATGGATCACAGGTCCAAATCTTAGTAACAGGCTTTCAGGGCTACGTCAGCTAATGCAGCCTCCGGCCATCAGAAAAACTCCGGTCCTGATGCCATTGTGTGGGTAAGAATCCGGGGTGGGGATTTATGCTCCTTTTTCGGCGTGACATGAGCCAGTGTACAGGGCTCTTGATATCTTTCTACATAGTGTTATTTATACCCCCCGGCTTAATACCTGCACTTTACTATGCACAACGCAGATGATATATATATTTGTTTGTACATGGCATCAGCCTGAGTGCTGCACTGTTTTTTATCTGTGCTACCTACCATCTCCAACTAGCTTGATATTTATTGTAGTGTATTATTACATGTTGTTGTTATTTATCAGTATTTCTTGTAATTTAATAAAATATTTTGTATTTTTCTGGACATGAACTCCGTTTTTCTGTTTTATTGTATTGGCTTTGGGAGTGTCCCAAATTTATCAAATTTGTCTTCCTGATAGACTCCCCCACTGTGGCTGTGAGTATGTGGAGGAGCTTTATAATTAATTCTCTTATTTTGGGCTTGTTTTATTAGACAACAATCCAAAGAAGACATTTGATCCTTCAGTGCTGAGACTGAGCCATATTCTATACGGTAGCAGTCAGACTAATACTGCTTTTACCGTACCAACATTTATATTATTTATACAACCTTTAATACACTGTGCAGCATAATGAATATGCATTGTTCTTTATTGTGAAATTCGAAAAATATGGAGTCAAAACTACTGTCTACAAAATACAAAAAAGCATTTATTAAATAGCAATGTCACATAATAAAGTAAAAGTTACAAAAGTACAATTAGATACATATAACCATCACATGGGTCTCAAAAGCAAGAAGGACACAGTTAAAGAGTCCAGAAAACCACACTGATAAAGTAAAGTCCGACCAGAGGATTCAAGTTCTTAAGGCTAGTAAGCCTTATAATGAAGTATATGTATGTCTTAAAAAAATGCTAGTCAGATAAATGAGCCTAAGATTGATCCTCACCCATAATGGTCGCAGTCTGGAAGCGGACTGCCAGCCCCTCTTCCACACTGCGACCAATATGGGTGAGGATCAGTCTTGGGCTAATTGATCTGATCTAGAGGTTTTTTAAGACATACATATACTTCATTATACGGCTTATTAGCCTTAAGAACTTGAATCCTCTGGTCGGACTTTACTTTATCGGCGTTATGTATTTAATAAATGTTTTTTTGTATTTTGTAGACAGTAGTTTTTCGAATTTTGCATGTAATTAGGAGTTCCTGTCAATATTTCCAGATTTTGTATGACACTTATTGCTCTGGTCTATGTATTTACATTTTTCTTTATTGTGTATAATTGCATAACCTTTTATTGTGGAAATAGGGGTTAATGAATACAGCCCTTTTATCTAACAGTACCTACCAGCATTTATATGCACAACTAACTTTTACAATTAAACTAGTGTGAATAGGCACAAGGTCTACAGTATTTTAATCCTTGTCCCTACCCACCTTTATCCACACTGCCCACAGATCATTCTATATGTTATACTATCTTATGGGTCCTCTTTGTACTGACTGGTGTGAACAGGTACAAGGCCCAAAGCTAGCTCACACTGTTCACCAGTCAATTTTCAATTTTACCAAGGTGTATCAGCGCAAATATTCATAATACTTTAGTTTTCCGGTAATTGTCTTATTCGCTGCAGATAAAACCTTAACACTTGCACCACTATTTTCATTTTATACTTCTAAATAACACATAGAACAGTACCAGCAAAATACCCAAGATGGTGCAAATTACAGTCTCACCCACTGACTCGCTGATATAAGAGCAGCTGTGGCTTCAGAGCTTCCAGGGCCAACTACCACGACATCTCCCTTGGACAGAGAGGAGGTAACGACAAGCTGAGTTAGCCGACAGTCCATTGATGTCCAAGGCCAGGTGCCGGGAAGGTCACAACCTGGCTTCTCCGAACATCTCCATGGAGCCAGGTGACCGGTAAGTCCCATTCCTGGCTTTCACAAATGTATCCACGGGCCTCCGGTGACCGGTGGGTCCAAATCCTGACTACCCCAAATGCATTCAGGGGTTCAGTGATTGTCAATGAAGCAGATGTATATTCTTTCAGCCGAGGCCTGGCTGGCATCCAGTAGAATGTCAGATCTGTGTCACTCGTGATAGAGCCACGATCTGGCAGCTATCCTGTAAAGTGTTCCTAGCTGTGGTAAATGTAAAGAGTCTCTGGTTCTTTGGATCTCTTGGCTATCTGGATGTATATTATTATAGGCAGTATCCCACTAATATAGCTCACAACTGTTGTCTTTCAAGCTAGCATCCAGAGGTCAAGAGGAAGACGTGATGAGGTTAACTGGTATCATTTCACCATTTGATCTATTTGCATAGTTCTTATTCCTTTGTTTTGTAAGTCAACAAGCCACAAGACCCACACAATGGTCATTCAATAAATAAAGCAAACATCCATTGTTCAATGACCCTGCATCAGTGTCTTGCAAAGAAAGCAGACAATAAGTTGTAGGTACTGATGTAAAGCCCCCGTCTCACATAGCGAGATCGCTAGCGAGATCGCTGCTGAGTCACAAGTTTTGTGACGCAACAGCGACTTCAGTAGCGATCTCGCTATGTGTGACACGTACCAGCGATCAGGCCCCTGCTGCGAGATCGCTGGTCGTGTCAGAATGGCCTGGACCTTTTTTTGGTCGTTGAGGTCCCGCTGACATCGCTGAATCGGTGTGTGTGACACCGATCCAGCGATGTCTTCACTGGTAACCAGGGTAAACATCGGGTTACTAAGCGCAGGGCCGCGCTTAGTAACCCGATGTTTACCCTGGTTACCAGCGTAAATGTAAAAAATAACAAACAGTACATATGCACCATCTGATGTCGGTCAGGTCCCTAGCCGTCTGCTTCCTGCTCTGACTGCCGCCGTAAAGTGAGAGCACAGCAGTGACGTCACCGCTGCGCTCTGCTCTCACTGTACGGCACTCAGAGCAGGAAGCAAGGGACCTGACCGACATCAGATGGTGCGTATGTACTGTTTGTTATTTTTTACATTTACGCTGGTAACCAGGCTAAACATCGGGTTACTAAGCGCGGCCCTGCGCTTAGTAACCCGATGTTTACCCTGGTTACCCGGGTGCTGCAGGGGAACTTTGGCATCGTTGAAGACAGTTTCAATGATGCCGAAGTCGTTCCCCTGATCGTTGGTCGCTGGAGAGAGCTGTCTGTGTGACAGCTCCCCAGCGACCACACAACGACTTACCAACGATCACGGTAGTATCGCTGGTCGTGATCGTTGGTAAATCGCTATGTGAGACGGGGCCCTAAGAGGCAAACATTAGCCATTTAAAATGATACAAAATCAACGTTTAAGACTCATGACAACAGCGTATGGTTTTTGACCAACTGAAGAACAATTGCAAAAATTCAAAAGTCGTCATATAGATAACAGTCTATTCCTCCTGGCTTACTGAAAATAGACATCTGGTTAATTAAAATAAAATGTGTCATCATACCCTCATTTAAATTTTTGCTAGACCTTGCACTTAGTGCATAGACTTTATGAGTCTAGAAGTCCCACTTCCTAACAATTTTAAAAGAATGTTTATGAGACCCTCCTTTATGTCTAATACAGGGAGTATCAGAGTTCTTCTTCCTTCTAATTTTTGGAAGTTCTTGCATTGTCCGCATAGGATTTCTGATTTTCAGAGTCCCTTCATAAATTAAACAGGATGTGTCTCACTATGTCACACACCACATGTCCAGATAAGGTATTAAAATGTTAAAATTACATTTACAGTGAATGCTTTTTTCACCATTGAAATCAATGAGAAAATGGAAAAATGCAGCAAAGAGGCTACGTGTAAACACAAACTAAGGGGTGAAGGAAGCTTATTTTTTCTCTTTTTTTAAATTGCCTTATATACTGTACAAGAACGAATGTTTTTATTTGGAAAAAAAGTGGCGTAATACTCCGACAACATTGATGCCAAAAGAGACCTGAGAGTCAGAGATGCATCCAGCCATCTTCCCCATGCTGTTCTCATTCCAATTTAGCACAGTTTTCATCCATTTCAGCAATTTTCCTGCCCCCTCAATCTTCCTGGAAAAGTCTGCTGAGCATGCGACCTGTTGACTCAAATATAGAGCACTCAAGTATTTTACCGCTCGCTCATCGCTAATAATGACTGCTATCTGTGTGGGATTTTTGATGTTTAAAAGGGTTGTCCACTACTAGGACAACCCCTTCTTATTCCTCATGATTTTTTACTTATTTAACCCCTTAAGAACCAGGGTTATTTCCGTTTTTGTGTTTCCATTTTTTGCTCCCCTTCTTCACACAGCCATAGCTTTTTTATTTTTTCGTCAATATGGCCATGTGAGGGCTTGTTTTTTGCAGGACAAATTGTACTTTTGAAAGGCATCATTGATTTTACCATATCATGTACGGGAAAATGGGAAAAAAATCCAAAACTGACCTGACATTATGATTCTCCAGGTCACAGACACTAAACTTTTTTATTTAAGTGGTGATAAAAAATCCAAAGTTTGTAAAAAAGAAAAAAAAAATGTTGCCATTTTCCGAGACCCATAGCGTCTCCATTTCTCTGGACCTGGGGCTGGATGAGGGCTTATTTTTTGTGCACCGGTCTGATGTTTTTATTTATACCATTTTGGTGTAGATACGATCTTTTGATTGCCAGTTAATGCATTTTTTTGCATTTGATTGCAATGTTGCAGCGACCAAAAAAAACATAATTCTGGCGTTTCAATTTTTTTTCTCGCCAGACCGTTTACTGATTGAATAATTTTTTTTTATATATTGATAGAGCGGGCGATTCTGAATGCAGTGATCCCAAATATGTGTATATTTGTTTTTGTTTTTTTTTGAATGGGACGAGAGGGGGTGATTTAAACTTTTATATTTTTGTATTTTTTTGTATTTTCAAAAACATTTTTTTTTACTATCTATCTGCTCCAATAGTCCCCATGGGAGACTAGAAGCAGCACTTGTCTGATTGCTTCTGCTACATAGAGCAGGGCTGCAGCCCTGCTCTATGCAGCAGATATGCTCACTTGCCATGAGCGCCGACCGCTGGGCGATGCTCATAGCTATACGGCTATGACAACCACAGGAGTCTCCTGCTGACCCCGGGTTGTTATGCCAACCCATTAGCGACCAGCAGTCATGTGGGAGGATTCTATCCTTCATTGGACGTTAAGGGGTTAAAATAAAAATATTTATAGTTACCTCCCATGCTGGAGGGGCTTCTTCCCCATGTGGATTCTATGATGTTTAACAAGTTGTGATTTCTTCACAAAATGTTTTCCACATTCTGAACAGGAAAAGGCTACTGCCCTGTATGGAGTCTCTGGTGTCTAACAAGGTGTGATTTCCTCACAAAATATTTTCCACATTTTGAACATGAGAAGGGCTTCTCCCCTGTGTGAATTCTCTGGTGCCTAACCAAATCTGATTTCTGGTTAAAATATTTTCCACATTCTGAACAGGAAAAAGGCGTCTGCCCTGTGTGAACTCTCTGGTGCTTAACCAAATCTGATTTCCGGATAAAACATTTCCCACACTCTGAACAGGAAAAAGGCTTCTCCCCTGTGTGAATTCTCTGGTGCTTAACCAAATCTGTTTTCTGGTAAAAATATTTTCCACATTCTGAACAGAAAAAAGGTTTCTCCCCTGTGTGGTGTCTATGGTGTCTAACAAGACTTGATTTCGTCACAAAACATTTTCCACATTCTGAACAGAAAAAAGGCTTCTCCCCTGTGTGGAATCTCTGATGTTCGATAAGTTGTGATTTGTGTGCAAAACATTTTCCACATTCTAAACATGAAAAAGGCTTCTCCCCTGTGTGAGTTCTAAGGTGGTAATGAAGATTCTCTTTCTTATTAAAAAATTTCCCACATTCTGAACATGAAAAAGGCTTATCCCCTGTGTGGTTTCTCAGGTGGATATCAAGATTCTCTTTCTGGATAAAACATTTCCCACATTCTGAACAGGAAAAAGGCTTTTCTCCTGTGTGGATTCTTTGGTGTCGATCAAGATGATGTTTCCAGTTAAAAAATTTCCCACATTCTGAACATGAAAAGGACTTCCTTGCTTTAGGGCCAGTTTGTTTTTTAATGCCTCTTTTGGGTCTTGGATTTTCCTCAGTAATCGGTAGTGAATCAGATGACAGATCTTTGCTGTGAAGGGATGATGGTATATCTGGAGTAATGGCATTCACTTCAATTGTATCCTGTGAGATCTCAAGATCATCTGATTTTAAAATTGAAGATGTCAGCTGTCCCTCTGATCTCCAGGTACAGTCATCTGTCAAGAATAAAACCAATTATTTTTCAATAAAATATCCTTGAACTTTATATTTTTGAACATTTCTCCTAAAACTGTCTGTAAAAATGGTAAGATGATGTATATACTCGAGTATAAGTAGAGGTTTTCAGCACATTTTTTTGTGCTGAAATCACCCCCCTCAGCTTATACTCGAGTGAGGTGTCCAGAACATGGAGGGGGAGAGGCAGCGGCGGAGCAGCGGGTCACAGAGGTAGGACCCGACTGCTGCAGCTAACTCCAGTGCCCGCTATTCATTTCTCTGTAAAAGCTCGTGCAGTGTCAGCTGCAGCAGCCGGTCCTGCAGCTGCCGGGAGGTCACGTGTGCTGCTACTTAACAGAGATGAATATTCATTCTGAAAATTAATTTCTCTGAAGTAGTGGCACACATGACCGCCTGGCGGTTGACGCTGTGTGCGCTAATTAATACTCACTGCCCCACACACATAGTTCCGGCATTGGGAGCGGTGAGTATTCCGGAAGCTGTGCTCTGCTTGTGAGCAGCGCATGATGTCCCTGCCATGCAATACTTACAAGCATAAAGCAGCTACTGGCATCGAGACAAGACGCTGCAAGGGAGCAAAGGAAGGTAAGTGTAATGGTTTATTTGTTTTATGTTTTTTGATGGGGGCCAATCATACAAGGATAGGGATGGGGCGATGCATACAAGGATAGGGATGAGGCCATTCATACAAGGATAGGGGTGGTGCCATGCATATAAGGATAGGAATGGGGCCCTGCATACAAGGATAGGAATGAGGGCATGCATACAAGGATAGGGATGAGGGCATGCATACAAGGATAGGGATGGAGCCATTCATACAAGGATAGGGATGAGGGCATGCACACAAGGATAGGGATGGGGCCATTCATACAAGGATAGGGGTGGAGCCATGCATACAAGGATAGGGATGAGGCCATGCATACAAGGATAGGGATGGGGCCGTGCATACAAGGATAGGGATGGAGCCATTCATACAAGGATAGGGATGAGGGCATGCACACAAGGATAGGGATGGGGCCATGCATACAAGGATAGGGATGGGGCCATGCATACAAGGATATGGATGAGGCCTTGCATACAAGGATAGGGATGGGGCCGTGCATACAAGGACAGGGGTGGAGCCGTGCATACAAGGATAGGGATGGGGCCATTCATACAAGGATAGAGATGAGGGCATGCATACAAGGATAGAGATGGAGCCGTGCATACAAGGATAGGGATGGGGCCATTCATACAAGGATAGGGATGAGGGCATGCATACTAGGATAGGGATGGGGCCATGCATACTAGGATAGGGATGAGGCCATGCATACAAGGATAGGGATGGGGCCATGCATACTAGGATAGGGATGGGGCCATGCATACTAGGATAGGAATGGGGACATGCATACAAGGATAGGGATGAGGCCGTGCATACAAGGATAGGGATGGGGCCGTGCATACAAGGATAGGGATGGTGCCGCGCATACAAGGATAGGGATGGGGCCATACATACTAGGATAGGGATGGGGCCATGCATACTAGGATAGGAATGGGGACATGCATACAAGGATAGGGATGGGGCCATGCATACTAGGATAGGGATGAGGCCATGCATACAAGGATAGGGATGGGGCCATGCATACTAGGATAGGGATGGGGCCATGCATACTAGGATAGGGATGAGGCCATGCATACAAGGACAGAGATGGGGCCATGCATACAAGGATAGGGATGAGGCCATGCATACAAGGATAGGGATGGGGCCATTCATACAAGGATAGGGGTGGAGCCATGCATACAAGGATAGGGATGAGGCCATGCATACAAGGATAGAGATGGGGCCATGCATACAAGGATAGGGATGGTGCAGCGCATACAAGGATAGGGATGAGGCCATGCATACTAGGATAGGAATGGGGACATGCATACAAGGATAGGGATGGTGCTGCGCATACAACGATAGGGATGGGGCAGCGCATACAAGGATAGGGATGGGGCCACGCATACAAAAATAGTGATGGGACCATGCATACAAGGATAGGGATGAGGGCCAATCATACCAGGATAGGGATAAGGAGCCTTGCATACAAGAATAGGGATGAGGAGCCTTGCATACAAGTATAGGGATGGGGCCGCGCATACAAGGATAGGGATGAGGGGACAATGCATACCCAGCTAATACTCGAGTCAATAAGTTTCCCACTTTTTTGAGGTAAAATTAGGTGACTCGGCTTATACTCGGGTCGGCTTATACTCGAGTATATACGGTATGTAAAAATAGCTTTATTGATTTATTCTCATTTGCACAAGGAAAGACTAGAAGCAATGGGATGAAACTGAAGTGGAGGAGACACAGATTGGATGTTAGAAAAAAAAAACTTTTGACAGTGAGGGTGATCAATGAGAGGAACAGGCTGCCACGAGAGGTGGTGAGTTCTTCTTCAATGGAAATGTTCAAATAGCAATATGACTTTTATAAAAAAAAATCCATCTATATCCACTTTCACAAAGCAAATCTTCTCGTCGCTTCTGAGCCTTTCAGTGTGTCCAAATCAAAATTAGGACCCATGTAGTTGTCATTATTATTGTGAGAAAAACCCACTTAATTTACGGTGTGTGTCTCTTGGAGCACAATCTGGGCACTATGTGGTGAGTAATAAAATGGTATATTCGCAGTTTTCACTCTCCAACATCCACTGCGCGCTAATTTTTGGAAAGTGGCTATACAGGGTATTGTTGGATTCAAGAGATGTTGGAAAATAATTTGTGAGATCCATTTGTTTCCTATTATCCTTTGTGAAGAATTCCAAAGTTATCACCACAAAAAGCGACATGTCAGATGTGAAAAATGGGAGTATTTTGGGCAGTAACTACTGTAGTCACAAACTGACTATGGACAATAACACATCTATCAAAATGTTCTAACTCAACAGTCTTCATCAGTAAAATATGAGTAGTGGTATCAACTCTCTGGAGTAATTAGAGTATGGGGCTCGGTGGCTCTTGGCAATCTAAACTATCGTCAGGGCCAATATTTTCTATCAGATGAGTTTCAAGAAAAAATATTAGACATTTAAAAAGAACTTTTTATAAGGGCTTGTTTCCACATGCGAGAATCACGTCCGTGTCTCGCATGTTGAAACCAAGCTCTGGTGTCCGCACTCCGGAGCGGAGCGTGCGGTCGCATAGGAACACATGGAGCCGCACAGCTCCGCTCCTGAGTGCCGGCGCCAGAGCTTGGTTTCTACATGCGAGACACAGACGTGATTCTCGCATGTGGAAACAAGCCCTAATACTGCAGAGCTGGGGCATCTTCAATTTAGATCTCCCACATTTGGAAGAGGTAATGGAGACTTTAAAAAAAAAAAAAAAATACCAGGGAGTTCCAAACTTACAAACTCACCTAACTGAGGCAGGCTGATCCTACCACAATCAAACTATCAACCAGAATGAACATGTTAAAAAAAAACCACAAAAAAAAACCATAGAACTAAAAATATGTTACATCTCCCCATAAAAAAGTATGTACGAGGGGAGAACTCCAACACTAAACTGGAGTTGCACTCATTTATGGTGAACCATTGGAGATAGAGTCCTGACCAGAAGAGTAGAGAAAGTATTAGCGCCCCCATTTCAGGAGAGATGCAGTGCAGTAATCTGAATTCCTTAGGATTGAAAACATAATGGAATTTATGACGTGGGGTGAATCTATGAAACCAGGACTCGAGCCATGCCAACACATCTTCTGCAGGTGTGAATAAATGTATATTACAGCCATCAGCCACGCACAGCTTAGAGATATATCATGGCACAGGTGTAATGCTTTTTATGTAGTTTATCACAATCCTCCTTGAAATTAGTTAGTTTTTAATACAAACTGAAAAGTCAGGAGAAAGGGAAACTCTGTTGATATTGTACAGAAATTCACACTTGGCCTCACTGCACATTTAATGCTGTTGATCATAAAAGTGAAGTTTGGCCAGAAAGACTGGACCTGGTCTTGTAGGGACCATATGAGCACATTCAGCAGCACAGAAGGGAGAGAAGGGAGATTCATCCAATAAGATATCAGGGTTCTAGGAAGCCAACAGCATCATTACCCTGCGCTTTCTCTTACAGGCCCATCATAACATCTTGTCAGCACATTCTACGTACATTGTTATTTGGCTTTGAAGTCTACAGACCTGGGCAGGTAACGGTCAGCTTGTTCTAATCCCTGGGGTTAGGTGGATCATGTGTAAGAAGGTGGCGGGGACCCTCGTGTGCCTTCTCTCTCCTGGACTCTGTTCGCACGTTCACATGTGGCACCTCACTGTCTATTACTGTTCATATATTGCAATGTGGTGTAATGTTTATATACCATAATGTGAATGTACTCAATGGGTACTGTTTATAGGATTGGGGTTAGAATAGAATATAGGATAGGCTAGAACTGTAGTGGGGCTAGAATAGGGGCTAGAATAGAGGGGGGCACAGTAGTGATAGATGATAACATAGAATAGAGCAGGAGGTAGGCAGCATAGGGGTTAACTAAAGGGGAGGTACAGCAAGGAGCAGGGAAGTATAATCAGGATACTTCCTGATTAGAGACAGACACCCGGGCAGCCTTGCCAAGGGTAGGGTGCATGCAGTGTATGAGACAGCTACAGGTCATGGGGGTAAAGCTGCGGATGGCAATAAGGGGCTGGAGAATAGTACAGTCGGGCATCAGCTCAATAGGATCATCCTTAGGGCGGTTCTGGGGTCTACAACTGGGGCGGAAGTCAGTAAGATGAACTCCCGGCACCTTTGCAAGATGGAATCGGACAAGGGGCTGGCAAGGAGCTGGTGATGCAGGAAGTACGGAAGGTACACGGATTGTCCACAGAAATGGCATGGATTGCCGGGAGAGAAGGAGAGGTTATAGAGGAAATGGAGTCTGCCCAGAAGGAAGGGAAAGTGCAAGATATGATGCTTTGTGTGAAATGTGCTGCAAAAGTGATGGGTGCCCATGTTATCAGTAAAGTTGAACTGTTTGAAAAGGACTGTGACGCTGCAGTGTTTTATGGAACCTGGAATCCTGAAGCTGGAGTGAAAGAAACCGAGGGAACTGAAATGAGTACTCTGCTGCACACATCACACGCACACACACAACAGAAAGAACTCTGTATTTCATCTGTGGGGCGCCAGGGTGTGGAAACACTACAGCTCGTTGCCACGACTACCACCCTGGCCGCCTTACACCTGCAGGTTGTAAGCGCTATACAAAAGGGTTTTAACAGTTTCACAAAGCCATTTAAACATTTTTGGATGGAGGAGAATGTTATGCTCTACCGGCAAAATGGGGATCACATGATTGTGCTACGTCCGGACTACACCATTGATAAAGCAGCCACAGCCGGTGACTGAGAAGAATCTGTGACTTCTCTGTAGTTAGTGGTCACTACTCACCTGGGTAGTCATATGTAGGAGTCTCCTCTTTACACCGCTCATCACCCCTCATATATGTCTCTGTAGTATTAATATGGGTCAGATCTTCACCCTGAAATAAATATTGTAAAAGTCACAGACAGATGGAGAAGTCACATCTATGATCAGCTCTAATCCTGCCATCTCCTCCGTTCTCATGACACCAGTATGAAACATGTAATACTGGTGGATAAAACAAGACTGAGCACAAGACCTTCCCCACAGGCTACACATCATAGGAGAGATCTCATGACACCTTCTCTCCATCTACCTGATGATCCTGAGGAACACTGGGATCTTCTTGTTTACAGTCCTGTGGAAGAAGAGGACAGGGACATCTCTCGGGTGTTGTCCTCTTACTGGATAGATCTGGAGGAAACACATACAGGGACTGAATTAATTCCTTACATACAGATAATTATAGGCCGTGTGTATTTAATCCTATTACCTGGTGATGTAAGGGGCTCGGGAACCTCCATCATGACGTCCTCATACAGATTGTTGTGTAATTCTAAATACTCCCACTCCTCCATGGAGAAATAAACAGCGACATCCTGGCACCTTATAGGAATCTGACACATACAATGATACCGTCATCACACCGATCCCTTCATAGTTTTACTGTATAATGTCCCAGCATTCCCAGCAGTGTCACCTCTCCAGTCAGCAGCTCAATCATTTTGTAGGTGAGTTCTAGGATCTTTTGTTCATTGATGTCCTCATGTATCAGTGGGTGAGGTGGAGGCCCCGTGATTGGGCTCAGGGGTCTTTCCCATCCCTCAGACACAGGGGCCTGACAGCGCTCATTAGAATTTTTTTTCACTACTGTGTAATCCTGATTAAGGAGAGACACATTAATAAATGTCACTACAGACATTTCCAGATCCCTCACCTCTTGAGTTCTGTCCAACAGTTTTATTGCCATAAATAAGAATTATGTAATGTGACGCTATCAAAATCTCTCACCTCTCCAGTAAGATGGAAGAGGATCTTTAGGGTGAGGTGTAATATCCTCTCGGCCATCTTGTCCCTCTTCATATCCATTCTTGATGGGTAGTTAATAAAAATTATCTTAATATAGAAGATGTCTACTGAAAGGATCGGATATAGTAGGGACCTGAATAGGAAGACGATGAGAGGATGAATCATTACAAAGAATTCTAATAATAAAATTACTGGAGATAACAAGGGAAACATTTCAGAAGACAGAACCTGTAGATGTTGTATTCTCTATTCTTGTATGGACTGGAACATAAGCTGAGCTACTGAGTAAGAAATCTCCTCCATGCAACCAATCACTGGCTATGTTACTCACTGCTTCGGCAATTAATTTGCTGTAGGAATCACAAGTTCGTTGGGACAGACCAGAAAATACAGAGTCTGGCGGGGACCCAAGCAGCAATTACCGTATTTTTCAGACTACAGAATGCACTTTTTCCCCAAAAAATTTTTGGTGGAAAATGGGGGTGCGTCTTCTAGTCGGAATATGCTTACAATTAGTGTGATGGCAGTAGGAGTCGGGTGATTCTACGGCGGTCCGGCACTGCAGGGAGATCCCACTCCCTTCCTAGGCTGGTGCGGCAGTATTCGGCGGCGTGCAGTGGTGTCGGGCTCCGCCAACATTTTTGGAAAGCCCTGAGCACTGCACATCCACACTGCTGCCATGCGGTAGCCCCTGGTAAAATGTCCACTGGGTTGGCACATGCACACATTGAGATCTCGGGAGATGAAATCTTGGAGCCGAGATCTCAATTTGCAGCGGCATGTTCCCAGAGGCCATTTTACCGGAGGTCACCGCATCGCAGCAGTGGAGGTGTGCGGGGCTTGAGGGCTTTCACAAAATGACAGCGAAGCCCCTGCAACCCTTAGCATCGATGAACCTGCCGCATCAGCCTGGGATGGGATATCCCAGAGGCCACTGCTTCACAGCAAGGGATGTGCGGGTGCTTCGGGCTTTCAGAAAATGTTGGAGGAGCCACCGCACCACGAGAACCACAGAACCTACTGCATCAGTCTGCGATAGGAGTCATATCACTGCCAAACCACCGAACACCCTCTGTGACCACCCTCCACCAGCGCTACTGATTTCCCACGGTAAGCTGAATTCAGACTGTGTGACGGACCACAATTTGACACATTTTTATTTCCCTATTTTCCTTCTGTAAATTTGGGGTGCGTCTTATGGTCCGGTGAATCTTATAGTCCGAAAAATATGGTATATATATATTTTATTATTTTACAACATTGTTTTTTCTCTGACATCTACTAATAAAACCTATAAAGTTTAGGCCACAGACAACCAACAGTTTGTTCCTCGGAGTCGGCAGCTGAATACGTTTCTCATAGACTCATCTTCCATAACGCTAATTCTCGTCTCATTTACAGACGCTGGAATTGGCATTAGCAATACTGCAGGGGATATATTTATTACATGTGACAGGGGAAATAATGACTTCATGATGAGGATGACATCATCTTCTACTACGGCTCTAGAAACATATTTGTCCAGAGTCCATCACTGACTCCATCACCACCAGCCGTCTATATGAAGGTTTCCAGTCTTCCCCGCACTGTAATCTTCTATCACGTCAGATCTCATGTCTGATTCACACACAGAAGTTTGAGGCTTTTATAAAAGCTTTTTTGTTTTCAAAAACACCATGGTCAGAAATTAACATATTTTTTGGATTATAAGACACACTGGCCCACAAGACGCACCTAGGTTTTAAATTTTATATATGCAGCTCTGGCAAAAATTAAGAGACCACTGCAAAATTTTCAGTTTCTCTGATTTTTCTCTTTATAGGTATGTTTTTTGAGTAAAATGTACACTGTTTTATTTTATAAAGTACTGACAACATGTCTCTGAAATTTCAAGCTAAAAATATTGTACTTATTTTCAGCAAATGAGAAATTGGCAAAATAATAAAAAAAGAAACAATGCTTTCAGACCTCAAATAATGCAAAGAAAATAAAATTCTTATTCAAGTAGAAACAACAATACTAATATTTTAACTCAGGAAGAGTTCAGAAATTAATATTTGGTGGAATAACCATGAACAGTTTTTATGCGTCTTGGAATGCTTTCCACCAGTCTTTCCCACTGCTTTTGGGTGACCCTTTGTTTGATGGCTTGTGAGTATCCATCTTCCTCTTGATTACATTTCAGAAGTTTTCAATGGGGCTCAGGTCTGGAGATTGGGCTGGTCATGACAGAGTCTTGATGTGGTGCTCCTTCATCCACACATTGATTGACCTAGCTCTATGGCATGGGGCATTGTCCTGCTGGAAAAAGCAGCCCCCAGGGTAAGGGAGCATTGCCTGAGCAGAAGGAAACAGGTGGTTTTCAAGGATAACCTTGTATGCAGCTTGATTCATACTTCCTTCGCAAAGATTAACCTGCCCAATTCCAGCCTTGCTGAAGCATCCCCAGATCATTACTGATCCTCCACCAAATGTCACAGTGGGTGCTAGACGCTGTGGCTTGTACGCCTCTCCAGGTCTACGTCTAACCGTTATACGACCAGGTGTTGGGCAAAGCTGAAAATTAGACGCATCAGAGAAGATTACCTTACTCCAGTCCTCTATGGTCCAATCCTTAGGGTCTTTGGCAAACTTCAGCCCGGTTCTCCTTTGCTTCTGATTGATGAAAGGCTATTTTCTAGCTTTACATGACTTGAGGCCTGCCTCTAGGAGTCTGCTATGAACTGTTCTTGCCGTACGCTTCACCCCAACTGCCATTTGCCATTCCTTTTATAGGTCACTTGATGTCATCCTGGGGTTGCTGAGTGACATTCGAATAAGATGACGGTCATCCCGATCAGTGAAGAGTCGCTTTCACCCTCTGCCGGTCTGTAGCTCTGTTGTCCCCAATGTCTGCTGCTTGACCTTGTTGTAAGGGACTACATTCTGTCTACTAGTAAAGCCAGAATTGACCCATTATTTTCCTCACTCAAGAGTTTTCTTTTCACCTCTTTTGACATGGTTAAAAATTATTTTTTAATTCAAATTAATTTTGGACTATTTCTAGCACTTGTTTGGTCATCCAGCTTGTCCTATTGCAAGAGGATTGTGAAGACCACAACAGTGTTTTTTATACTTTCCCTCGTTAAATAAGACTTGGTTCAGCTGATCACCTAATCCGAATCACATTAAGTAGAATGAGGTGTACTTTGGTTGGAATTGAACTGACCCTGGAATGGAATGGCTGTCAGATATGTAGAGATGGTGATTTTTTAGAAAACATCACATGACCCGGTCACATGACCGGGAGCCCACAGTGTCTAAACAGCCCAGGGCCCTGGCTACCCTTAATCCACCCCTGGTTCCAAGGCGTAATGGAGTGCATATGACTATGCAGCAGGGCTGGCCTTGCTGCCAATGTGTTAAAAAAAAGGAGTATGGGAGAGCAAAATGAATATTGTGAAGTGAATTTGAATGGGCCCATCCAGTATGTGGGTTCAAAGGCATATTGGGGTGGATATAAATTGATAGCAGGGCAGGCCTTGCATTCAATGCAACATTTTTTCAGGAGGCCCTCCTGGACATCTTACGACGGGTATTGTGGTGCGTTGTAATTCTTGGCAGCCCATCCACTCACAGCGTAGGCTACAACAGTTTAGGAGACCCACTGTTTAATAATGGCCCTTTAAGAAGATTAATGCCGCCTGATATACCAGTAAAAACAGGCTCTGTGACTTTAAGACTAAGTGCACACGTTGCAGAAATGCCGCGGAAATTTCCGCAGCAATTCTGCAACTCATGCCGCGGGTATATTGCATGCGAAATTGGCATGCGTTTTCCCGCTAAACACTAGCGTTTTGCAAGCGTAATTACCTTGCAGAATGCTAGCGTTTTCCAAGCCATCTGTAGCATTGCTTGGAAAACTGATTGACAGGCTGGTAACACTTGTCAAACATAGTGTTTGACAAGTGTGACCAACTTTTTACTATTGATGCTGCCTATGCAGCATCAATAGTAAAAAGATCTAATGTTAAAAATAATAATAAAAAAAAAAATCGTGCTATTCTCACCTTCTGGCATCCCCGAAAGCCTTTCCCGATCCTTGCGATGCTCCGGTTTCAGTAATGCTTTGCGGCATGACCCCAGATGACATAGCGGTCTTGCGAGACCATACGTCATCACAGGTCATTTTCGCAATGCATTACTGGGACCGGAGCGTCGCGAGGAGCGGGAAGCATGCCGGGGGATGCTGGAAGGTGAGAATATCACCATTTTTTATTTTAATTATTTTTTTTTTAACAATTATATGGTACCCAGGGCCTGGAGGAGAGTCTCCTGTCCTCCACCCTGGGTACCAACGGCACATGATCCGCTTACTTCCCACATGGTGGGCATAGCCACATGTGGAAAGTAAGCGGATCAATGCATTCCTATGTGTGTGGAATCCCCACGATTCCGCACAAGGAATGAACATGCTGCATTTTTTTCCGGAATTTGATTCCACAGCAGGAAAAAACGCAGCATGTGCACAAAAAATGCGGAATGAATTCTAATAATAGGATGCTTAATGTATGCGTTTTTTTCACGGTTTTATCGCATTTTTATAGCGAAAAAAGACGAAAATTCCTAAATGTGTGCACACAGCCTAAGAGTCCCTCCTTCATAAATGAAACAAGATGGGTCTGCTTATGTGTCACACACCACATGGCCAGCTAGGGTTGTTACATGTTACAATGACATTTTCTAGTGAATGTATTTGTAGTGGTTGAAAGCAAAGTTAAAGTTGAAAAACGCTTAAAAAACGTTGCGTCTGAAATATCGGATTACTCACCGGTAATGCTCTTTTATAGAGCCCACGACAGCACCCACTGAGAGAGGGGATCCGCCCCTAGGAACAGGAAACCTACAGAGAGATAAAAGGGGCGGCCCCCCCTCGCTCCTCAGTTGTTTTACAGAGAAAAAGGAGGAACCGCCGCCAGGTTTTTTAGTTTACCAGGTTTAGGCATATATACATATTTACAACTTCATATCATATTACTCTATTATATACATCTCCCTATTAAGACACCACGTGCAACTAAATAAAGAAAAGGGAGGGAATCGAATGGGTGCTGTCGTGGGCTCTATAAAAGAGCATTACCGGTGAGTAATCCGATATTTTCTATTCGCCACGACAGCACCCACTGAGAGATTTTCAGAGACTATATACTGGGTGGGTTAACTGAATCAAGAACCGAAACCCCAAAGGTTAGGTCAGAAGCAGCAGATAGATCTAATCTATAGTGTCTATAGAAGGTGTTTGGTGAAGACCAAGTTGCAGCCTTACATATAAGGTCTATCGGCACATTCGCCCTTTCTGCCCAGGAGGTCGACACGGCTCTTGTGGAGTGTGCTCCCACATGCATTGGAGGATCTCTTCCTCCAGCTTTATACGCCAGGATTATGGCATCTCTAATCCAGCGTGATAGCGTGTTCTTTGTAACTCTGGAACCCTTGGTTTTCCCCTGGAAAGAGACAAAGAGAGCCCTACTCTTCCTCCAGTCCCTAGTCCTCTCTAAGTAGGCTAGAATAGTTCTCTTAACATCTAGGGTATGAAGCCTGGCTTCTTCTGGAGTCGAGTGGTCTTCATAGAAGGTAGGTAACAAGATCTCCTGGGATCTGTGAAAACTAGTGGCTACCTTAGGGAGATAACAAGGGTCCGTCTTTAAAATTATTCTATCAGATGTCACGGATAGATAAGGAGGGTCAATAGACAAGGCATGGAGATCACTCACTCTTCTAGCGGATACTAACGCTACTAACAGTATTGTTTTTAGCGAGATGTTCTTTAATGAGGCCTCATGTAGAGGCTCAAACGGGCTTTGTGTCAAGGCATCTAGGACCAGAGATAGATCCCACTGAGGCACCTGTGGTATATGAATAGGTTTCGATCGTTCACATGCTGATATAAAACGAGAAACCCATCTATCTCCCGCCACATCATAACTAAAGAGGGCTCCTAGAGCTGAAACCTGGACTCTTAGAGTATTTACAGACAGTCCTAATTCAAGTCCTTTTTGCAAGAACTCCAATATTGCAAATATAGGAACTTCAGCGGAAAGTTGTGCAGTATGAAATTGAAGGAATTTTTTCCAAACTCTGACATAGATTTGGGTAGTGGAAGGCTTTCTACTCTTCATAAGAGTATCTATAAGCCCACTGGAAAAACCCCTTAGAGTTAGTAAGTGCCTTTCAAATTCCATACCGTCAGATTCATGCCTTTTACCCGAGGATGGAAAAACGGTCCCTGAGACAACAGGTCCTTGGTCTGAGGCAGGATCCAAGGGTCTGTAGTCGACATCGCCCTGAGCCAGGAGAACCATGGCCTTTTGGGCCAGAATGGGGCTATCAACAGAACTCTTGCCCCCTCCTCCTCTCTCCACTGATTGATAAATCCCAGTAGTCTACCGCCCACTGGTGGAATAGGGTTCCCGGGATTTTTCGGCTGGTTTGAAGGGACGTTTGTTAAACAAATTGCCTTTCTGCCTGAAGTCTTTGTTCCTCCATTGCTCTTTAAAGCTTCCCTTTCTGCCAAATGCTGGCCTCCTAAATGCCCTTCTGTAAGCAGGAACAAAGGGATTAGGAAAACCTTTTTTACGCTCACCCGCCTTAGTGAGTATCTCATCCAGAGTTCCAAAGAGGTACTCACCCTGACAGGGTATGGCACACAACTTGGATCTGGACTGGGCATCCCCCTTCCAGTTCTTTAACCATAAGGCTCGGCGGGCAGTATTTGCGAGGCTGGCTGTCCTGGCCGCCAGGCGGAGAGAATCCACGGAGGCATCGGATATAAATGCCGCAGCGCTCTTAATTAAGGGGATGGATGCCCTCAATTTCTCTCTAGATATACCACTCTTGATATTCTGGTCCAGCTGGTCTAACCAAACCAGCATAGATCTACTGGTACATGTGGTGGAGATTGCCGGCCTAAATGCAGTGACACAGGCCTCCCACGATTTTTTCAAAAGTGCATCCGATTTCCTATCCATGGGATCAGATAAGGAGCCTGAATCTTCCACTGGTAGGGAAGAACGGCGGGAAGTGGATGCGACAGCCGCATCGACCTTTGGAACTTTAGTCCAGGTGTTTAAATCTTCGTCCTCAAAGGGGTAACGTCTCTTACAGGATACTGGTGTAAACCCTTTCTGCCCCTTGCTCCACTCTTTTTTAATGAGATCTTTTATAGTCTGGTTTACTGGGAATACGTGGCCCTTTCGCTGAGATAGACCTGCGAACATAACCTCCTGGGCCGTTTGGGGTTCTTTAACCTCCGACACCCCCATCGTTTTCCTCACTGATTTGACTAGACTATTTACTCCCTCAGTCGGGAAACAGACATATTCCTCCTCATCTGAGGAACCAGACAAGTGGGAGACGTCTGAATCAATTTCCCCACTTTCCGCCGACGTGTCAGCATTAGGTGAGGATTTTCTCCTACTTCTCTTCTCAACACTGCCTGAGGGACCACCACTCAACGATTGGAGTTCCTCCCGAATCATGAGCCGTATTTCGTCCATTTTAACGGACTCCTCCTGCCGCAGGGTATTATCTATGCATGCCTGACATAACGTTTTTGAATAAGAGTCAGGCAGGGGCTCAATACATATAGCACACTGCTTGTGCTTGGTCTTCTCCTTGCTTTTTGCCTAGAGGGACATGAGCAGAGGAGACCAATATAAGCTCTGAAGGAGCTGAATACCCAAACATTCTGAAGCATACTATACCGATTGTTGGGTGGATCGTCCGGTCTGGGATGTGGAACGGGATGATCTCCTTCCTGATTTTTCAGTGGAATCACTCTTCCTGGAGTGTCCACTATTCTTTTTTGCAGCATTACCACTTTGCATTTGTGGCTCTTCTACAGGGTGCTCACTGACTTCCTCGTGGGACGACATAATGCGCACTGTTTTTCCCTTCCTATCGGACTTTTATAGTGCGGACTATCAACCCCAGCCCCCGCAGCTGCAACCCATTTTTTTTTTTTTTTAATTACCTGCACCAGGACACCTGCGAACACCGCCAGGAGGAATCCAACATGGCGGTTCCCCCGGAAATGCAATGCCGACCTCCGGGGGTCGGCCATACTACATCCGGGATTCCGGACGCACTGCGCATGCGCCGGCGTCTGCCGCATTTTTCCGGCATTACAACCCCACGCATCGTACCTGAGGGACCGGGGGGAGCCACCGCTGTTCCGCCACACCTTCCAGACCGGGATCGACCAGGTAACCATACCGCCATGGTCGTCCTTCCACAACGATGTCCCAGCAGGGAGATCGTTTGAACTTTCCAGGCCCCACTATTTGGCCGGTGCAGACGAGGAGGGAACCAACAGGAATCCCCGACTCTGCTTCTACTCGCTCTGGAGCCCCTGCCACTCAGCAGAGACGTACAGGCGGCATCCAGGCGAGTTTTTCCTCTTCTCAGACACCGCTGTACAGTGTCTACAGAGATCTTCTCTGTGGGCTTCCTTCTAGGAACAGGAAACCAACTGAGGAGCGAGGGGGGGCCGCCCCTTTTATCTCTCTGTAGGTTTCCTGTTCCTAGGGGCGGATCCCCTCTCTCAGTGGGTGCTGTCGTGGCGAATAGAAAAAAAAGCCCAAGTGGGGGAGGAACTTTTCGGTCTGGGGTTCATTATTTGGCCTTACAGGCAAGTCATTAACCTGCAAAGGATGTACCTTGATATATTTCCCAGCAAAATCCGTTTTGGTTTCGTTTTAGTGTGTTTTTTGTGGCACCAGTAAAAATGGCATGAATCTCAGAAAAAATTGTTCAAAGCTGTGAACAAGGAGTCAGGAATTCTTCCAGGGGCGATCCCCATGATGTTCCTGTGTCATCGGATCAGTGTTTCCATCATTTTCAGATGTTTTTAGACCTTAAAAGGACCCCTGGGGGGAATAGCGGTAAAAATACTTGGGCCTCCTATAGACTTATATTGGGCTCGTTGCTCTGGTCGAGTACCCGAGTATTCCAATTTACTCAACCCGAGTAACGAGCACCCGAGCATTTTAGTCATCACTAATAATGTGCCGTCAGTAAATAGAATGGCAAGGGAATGTATAATGGGTGCTGGGCCTAATATGTATGGAGATAAACACGAAAAAGGACACATAATACATATAGAGGGGGAGTGGTGAAGAAAGTGTTTCCTCTATGAGCTGCCTATTAATGTGTGTGAATATTAGCGGTGAGCTGTAAAGTCTTAAAGTGTGGATAAACACTTACGAAAAATGAAGATATGGTGGGGTGGCTTGAGCACTGGCTATGTAGGAGGCATTTGACATCTTAAAAGCGACTCACAAAGCCTACAAGAATATTATCTAACTGAACCTTCCTGATCCAGAACAGTTTCTTATCGTGCCTGGACCATTTTGATACCAAAATCGGGGTTTTTGGACAAAGAAATCAGAAGACACAGCGTTGTAAAATCCGAGGACAACAGCGGTGCAGGAGATGCGGAGGGATCCTCTCTTTCATCATTTAATCTTTGTGGAGCACTTCTGCGCCATAGTGCCAGCGTTACCCACACAGAGGACACACAAGACGGACTTCCCCAGCATCAAGGGACCCACAGCAACCTCTTAAGGTGAGGCACAACAGGCATCTCACTCGATAACCGCGGCGGGCCTGCAACGCACTGGGCTGTGCTTACTGCAAGGTGCAGAAAGTATATCCAACTGAGTCCAGCAGCTCTCGGCAATCTATAGCATATATTATCCAGAAGCAAAAAGATAAAAAATAATAAATGGATGAATAAAAAAATATATATCTATATATATATATATATATCTCTATCTATCTATCTATCTCTCTATATATATATATATATATATAGATATAGAGATATATATATATATATATATATATATATATATATATATATATATATATATATATATATATATATATAAATGTGTGCGTGCAATCAACCAAATCGGATGCAGTAATATCTCAAGACAACATGATAAAAAATATAGAAAGGTGCTATGTGCAATAACTGATTACCACCTCAGGGGCATATAGTGCAAAATACTAGTAAAGTGCTCTGTGCAATCGCAGTAGATATGCCAATTACTTACAATTCATCAGGGGACTATTCCCAGGCTGCCAGCGGCTAGATTATGTGCACCCCGACGCGCGTTTCGGACGCACAGTCCTTCGTCAGGGGGTATTGTAACTACATGACCGAAGAGCTTTATATATTGTCTGACAATGTGAGGACGCCATATATATGTTATATATAATATATATAACATATATACTCTGAACTGTACTATCATATACAGCTCTCGTGAAAATTACTGGTTGACGGCTTGTTGGAGGCAGTGAACTTAAAATGGAGCCAGCTGAAGGGAAGTTCAAAAACAAATCTCAAAAAAACAGGCAGACCTCCCTGGGAGCTCTCCCAAAATCATATGAGGACTTCCCAAACCTATTAAGTCCTATTAAATCTAGGTCTGCACTAAAAGGAGATGAATCAAAACCTTCCTATCCAAAACAATCATATATCCCGACATATAATAAGACATTAAAAGGAGGGGTTGGCCCCAAAAAAACAACAACTAAAACAAATCCCAGCTCACTTTCTTTCAAAAGTGACACTAAAGGAGACACCAAACCACTGACGCCATCTGTGATACCTACAGAGGAAATAGACACCTCTAAATCGTATAAAAGAAAGGGTCTTAGTGACCAAGAGAATAAAGCTAACCCGTCTACAGATGAGTCAGATAGCCTTTCAGACGATTACTCACCTAACAAAGACTTTAATGAAATTGAACAAGTTATGAAATTTCCTCTACACTTATTAGCTTTAATAATTAACCTCCCTCTGACCGAATCATGGAACAAATCTGGCATTAGGAGAATTGGGACTATTCACAATGGGATTAAATTCCTTACATTCAGCGAGATAAAATCTAAATACAACTTACCCTCTTCTGAACTGGTCCTTTTTACTATGCTAAAGGACAGTATACAAAAACTCCTGACCGTAAAGCCTTGAATCTTGAAATCCTTTCTTCACTGCTGTGCAACCTAAATAATAAAAACATTTGGAGCCGAAGTAACCTATATAGTTACAGTGCCTTGGGAACGTATTCAGCCCCCTGGAACTTTTCAACCTTTTCCCACATATCATGCTTCAAACATGAAGATACCAAATGTAAATTTTTGGTGAAGAATCAACAACAAGTGGAACACAGTTGTGAAGTTGAACGAAATTTATTGGTTATTTTAAATTTTTGTGGAAATTCAAAAACTGAAAGTGTGGCGTGCAATATTATTCGGCCCCTTTACTTTCAGTGCAGCAAACTCACTCCAGAAGTTCATTGTGGATCTCTGAATGATCCAATGTTGTCCTAAATGCCTAATGATGATAAATGTAATCCACCTGTGTGTAATCAAGTCTCTGTATAAATGCACCTGCTCTGTGATAGTCTCAGGATTCTGTTTGAAGCACAGAGAGCATCATGAAGACCAAGGAACACAACAGGCAGGTCCGTGATACTGTTGTGGAGAAGTTTAAATCCGGATATGGATACAAAATGATTTCCAAAACTTCCCAAGGAGCACTGTGCAAGCGATCTTATTGAAATTGAAGGAGTATCATACCACTACAAATCTACCAAGACCTGGCCGTCCCTCTAAACTTTCATCTCAAAGAAGGAGAAGACTGATCAGAGATGTAGCCAAGAGGCCCATGATCACTCTGTATGAACTGCAGAGATCTACATCTGAGGTGGGACAGTCTGTCCATAGGACAACAATCAGTCGTACACTGCACAAATCTGGCCTTTATGGAAGAGTGGGAAGAAGAAAGCCATTTCTCAAAGATAACCATAAAAAGTGTTGTTTAAAGTTTGCAACAAGCCACCTGGGAGACACACCAAACATGTGGAAGAAGGTGCTCTGGTCAGATGAAACCAAAATTTAACTTTTTGGCAACAATGCCAAATGATATGTTTGGCGTAAAGGCAACACAGCTTATCACCCTGAACACACCATCCCCACTGTCAAACATGGTGGTGGCAGCATCATGGTTTGGGCCTGCTTTTCTTCAGCAGGGACAGGGAAGATGGTTAAAATTGATGGGAAGATGGATGGAGCCAAATACAGGACCATTCTTGAAGAAAACCTGTTAAGGTCTGCAAAAGACCTAAGACTGGAACGGAGATTTGTCTTCCAACAAGACAATGATCCCAAACATAAAGCAAAATCTACAATGGAATGGTTCACAAATAAACATATCCAGGTGTTAGAATGGCCAGGTCAAAGTCCAGACCTCAATCCAATCGACAATCTGTGGAAAGAGCTGAAAACTGCTGTTCTCAAACGATCTCCATCAAACCTCACTGAGCTCGAGCTGTTTACCAAGGAAGAATGAGCAAGAATTTCAGTCTCTAGATGTACAAAACTGATAGAGACATACTCCAAGTGACTTGTAGCTGTAATCGCAGCAAAAGGTGGCGCAACAAAGTATTAAGTTAAAGGGGCTGAATAATATTGCACGCCCCACTTTCAGTTTTTGAATTTCCACAAAAATGTAAAATAACCAATACATTTCGTTCAACTTCACAATTGTGTTCCACTTGTTGTTGATTTTTTACCAAAAATTTGCATTTGGTGTCTTTATGTTTGAAGCATGGTATGTGAGAAAAGGTCAAAATGTTCCAGGGGGCCGAATACTTTTGGAAGGCACTGTACTTTATCAAGGACAACGTTAGCGCTAAAAACGTATATATGAAGAGGTGGAAGTCCGACCTTGGTACAGACTTGGGAACTGAACAATGGGACAGCGTTACAAAAAACACATTCCAGTCAAACATATCAATGGCTTTCCATGAGTCCTACTTTAAAATAAGGACAAGATGGTATCTAACGCCCATCAGATTGTCACATATAAACCAGGAACACTCTCCCTTATGTTGGAGAGACTGCGGACAACGGGGTAATCTCTTTTATTTATTTTGGGGTTGTCCGATAATAAAAAATCTCTGGTTCCAGGTATCGCGCCATATTAACTCCTTTTCTGAAACGTTGTGATCACCCCTCAAAGGGCGCTTCTTTCCCTTGACATGGAGCAGTTTGACCCCTCGGTTAGATATGTCATCATACAGATCCTCCTAGTTGTCAAAAATGCATTGGCAATCTGGTGGAAAAAACCCGAAACACCCAAATTCTCAGATATTTTGGATAAAATTCACCAACATAGCGCTCTGGAATGGAGATTTGCGGCTAACAATAGCAGTGTTTATAAATATTCTAAGAAATGGAAGATCTGGAACAGCAAATTTAAGGTTTAAAATTTCCATTTTGTGCCTCTTTCCTCGGAATTGTATACATTTAAGTATGACATAAACATACAACATTCTTCAAATTGCAAATCAGTATTTGGTTGTTAGAGACTGTTATTAGGGTTCTCTAATTTTATTGATCCCTTCCTCTGTCCACTGTTAACCCTTCCCTTCCCTCATTTCCCTAATCCCGGTTTTTAATACAAAAACCTAATAAAAATATTTTAAAAAGAAAAATGAAAATATGGGACTAGTGTATGCAATATTACTGTGCAAAAAGGGAAATAATAAAAGTGCAGATGTGCTGCTAAGTGCTAAACTGATAATTATCCAACTGTAAAAGATGTTTTTTGCTGTTATTGTGAACAGTTAAGTAAATTAAAGATTAAATGACGTCTAAAAGGCCTAAAGTTATAGATGACACATGTCCTTTGTATTTTAGGTATATATATATATATAAGCAAATTTCCCAGCTTTGTAATAACCCGGCCTCCTCTAACCTTGTGCAGCCATGGGTTCTAAGCAGCTGCCGAGCTCTCTGACAATGGTGGAGGCCACGAAGCAGGAGAAGGATATAAGAAGATAACAAAGCGTTCTCAAGTTGCCCTTTCCTCAGTTCTAAATGTTATTAAGAAATAGCAGTTACCAGGAAGACAAAGCAATATATTTCTAATATTAATGCGCCAGTAATGGGGATTCTCCACATACCTTCACCTGCAGAGCCGCACACCACATATATGGCTGCTCTGTGCGCACAGGAACTGTGATGAGGTCACAGGAGGGGAGGAGTCAGGGGTCACATGATCAGGGGCCTCAGTGTATGCAGGACTCTGCTGTGCTGGTTGTCATGGTGCTGGATGAGGGGAAGTTTATGTGTGGGGTCAGGAGGGGTTTACAGTGTGGATGTAGGGGAGCCGTGTGTGTACGAGGTGTACGGAGCGGAGCCGTGTGTGAGGTGTACGGAGCGGAGCCGTGTGTGTACGAGGTGTACGGAGCGGAGCCGTGTGTGTACGAGGTGTACGGAGCGGAGCCGTGTGTGTACGAGGTGTACGGAGCGGAGCCGTGTGTACGAGGTGTACGGAGCGGAGCCGTGTGTGTACGAGGTGTACGGAGCGGAGCCGTGTGTGTACGATGTGTACGGAGCGGAGCCGTGTGTGTACGAGGTGTACGGAGCGGAGCCGTGTGTACGAGGTGTACGGAGCGGAGCCGTGTGTGTACGAGGTGTACGGAGCGGAGCCGTGTGTGTATGAGGTGTACGGAGCGGAGCCGTGTGTGTACGAGGTGGACGGAGCGGAGCCGTGTGAGTACGAGGTGTATGAAGCAGAGCTTAGTTTGTTTAATAAGTAGATTTTTTTTTATAAAACGATGATTGGATCCATCTCAATATTACATGTATTGTTCTCCAATATTTCCTCTCTATTATTCCTATCTGTGTATTACCGTCTTGCGTCTTTTTCCTTCTTCCTAATATTATTCTGTGTTCCGCAGCTGCAGGAGAAAATGGCGAAAGTGATGACTATCATGAAGTAGGATCTTCTCCAGGCACAGGCAAGGGTCTATGACCAACAGCGAGACTGAGGCAGTTCCAGCCCGGGAACCCCATGTTAGTACTTTTACATGTAAAGCACCATGGAATAAATGGTGCTATAAAAATGTATAATAATAATAAAATGCTTATAGTGCTTATCTGTATGGTGGAGAGCAAGTTCCTAGCTAAGGGTATGTGCACACGTCAGGATTTTGTCAGGATTTTTCATCAGGTTTTGTAGCCAAAACCAGGAGTGGGTGATAAATGCAGAAGTGGTGCATATGTTTCTATTATACTTTTCCTCTAATTGTTCCACTCCTGGTTTTGGCTACAAATCCTGATGAAAAATCCTGACAAAATCCTGACGTGTGCACATACCCTTAGTGGAAAGGCCCATATGAGGTGGTGGAAAAACTGGGTGAAGTTAATTACAAGTACACAGCTGGGCCGAAGGAAGCCGCACCAAGTCTTATCGTGTGAACTTGCTAAAACTTTGGCGACACTGAGAATCGCTGGACGTCCCTTACCTGGGAGCCAGTCCCAAAGCCACAGTGGACAATGTCACTGTTGCGGAGACTCTAACTCCCGCCCAGAGGCAACGGTGTTGGGAGCTGTGGCAGCAGAACCATGTCCTGTTCTCGGAGCTGTCAAGGCATACTCAGGTGGTAGAGCATGACATGTTGACAGAACCGCATGTCAGGGTGAACCTCAAGCCCTATAGAATTCCGGAAGCACATCAGGAGGTGATTTCAAATGAGGTGAAGAGGATGCAAGATCTCGGGGAGATAGAGGACTCGAAAAGTGGATGATCGAGTCCAGTCTTCCTCCTGCCAAAGCCTGATGGTGAGTGGCGGTTCTGCAACGACTACAGCAAGCTGAATGAAGTCTAAAGATTTGATGCATACCCGATGCCTTATGTGGGCGAGCTCATTGAGAGACTTGGTCCCGTGTTGTGAATTCTGCTCTTGGGTTCCCCCGGTGGTTGTTGGTGGTAATGCAGTGTCCCTGGGTTGTAATTCTGCTCAGGTGTCCCTGCTTATTGCTTTCTCACTGGGGATTTAGGTGTGCAGGATCCATTAGTCCTTGCCAGTTGTCCATTGTTCTTGGAGGGTTCACATCTCTGTCTGGTTCCTCCTGCTCTGCTGCCCAATTCAGCAAAGATAACTTCTGGTTTTGTTTCTGCAGCCCACATGCTGTGAGCCTTACAGTTCAGTGCTTTTCAATGTTTTGTCTTGTCCAGCTTGGTCTGCGTAAAGTTTATTCCGCCAAGTTGGATTCTCTGGAGATGCAGATATACCTTCCATATCTTTAGTTAGATGTGAAGTTTTTGTATTATTTGCTGTGGATATTTTTTAGTGTTTTAATACTGACCGCATAGTATTCTGTCCTATCCTTTTCTATTAAGCTATAGTGGCCTCCTTTGCTAAATACTGTTTTCAGTCTGCGTATGTTTTTCCTCTCCTCTCACAGTCAATATTTGTGGGGGGCTGTCTATCGTTTGGGGATTTTCTCTGAGGCAAGATAGTATTCCGTTTTCTATCTATAGGGGTATTTAGTCCTCCGGCTGTGTCGAGGTGTCTAGGATTGTTAGGTACATCCCACGGCTACTTCTAGTTGCGGTGTTAAGTTCAGGGTTTGCGGTCAGTACAGGTTCCACCTTCTCCAGAGAAAGTCCCATGCTTCTCCAAGGTCACTGGATCATAACAGTCCCGCAAGGTACATTATAACCCTAGACCTGATGAAAGGCTATTGGTAAATCCCCATGTCCCATAGTGTGAAGGAGAAGATGGCCTTCTCGATGCCTGATGGGGGTTTTCAATACAGCAGAATGTCCTTCGGTCTTCAGTCGGCCACGGTAACCTTCCAGAGGGCGATGGATCGGATCCTGACTCTGCATAAGAAGTATGCCGCAGCTTACCTCGATGACATTGTGGTCTTTAGGCCTGACTGGGCTAGTCATCTGCCAAAGGTACAGACAGTTATGGATGCTTTAAGAAATGCGGGGTTCACCATAATTCCGAAAAAATATGCCAAGTACCTAGGCTATGTCATCGAGAGGGGCGAAATTAAGCTACAAATAAACAAGAACGAGGCGATTCAAGAGTGGCTGCAACCACTTTCCAAGAAGCAAGTGAGGGCGTTTCTTGGAATTGTGGGGTTCTATCTGCTATTCATTCTGAGTTTCGCTATAACAGCTGCGCCATTGATAGATCTTCTTAAAGGCACCTGTTATTTTTTCTAACACTTTCTTACTTTTTAGAGGATAGAAATGAAAACAATATTGAATTGTGTGGATAAAACAAATCTTGTTTAAAGTTCATTCAAAAAATTGATTAGAAAAATGAAGAAAAGTAAGTTCATAGCACAGAAAAATATGTATTAGATTATAGAAGAGAAAACAAGCATTCATTGGTTCTTACATATGGTCTTTAGGTGTGATGTGGTCCAGGTTGGAGATTCTCAAGGTAGGAGAGCTCTGTCTGAACAGGAGTTAGGTCGTCTTCTGTACTATTTTGACCCATAGACTTACATTGGTTGCTCTTTTTCCTGTCTCATAACCACATATGGCGATTTGCCGCTATATTCATAGCCTCTACCATATTAGAACACTAGTAACTTATGGAATATGATTTTTAGTTATTTGCACATTACCTCATTTTGAAATATTTAAGCCTATAGCCTATGACCTTTAGGAACCATTTACTATCTCCAAATAGCCACATATTGACAGTTCTGACAAAAGCCCTATAGTCCTGACAGAGAACAGCTGTATCTACCAAAGTCCTCAGAATAACTCAGTCGCCCACTAACCAGAGTTAGACTTAACTGCATATGTTAAGTAATCTATATTTTTCATTCGTAAGAAGATGGCAGGCCCCGGACCGGACCGCGACGCCCATCGGACCGGACCACAGCGGGACCGCCCCTGGGAGAGTATAATATAACCTCTTTTTCTTATCTTTCAGGTTAAATTGGGGGCTTATCTACAGCATTACAGAATGCATTACAGAATGCTGTAGATAAGCCCCTGATGCCGGTGGCCTTAGCTCACCTTCGATTTTGGGGGTGACAGGTTCCCTTTAACAAACCCTTGTCTTTCTTTATCTCATTTCTCCACATATACCAAGGAAAATTATTTATTTGTGACAGACTGAACTGTATCGGGAGGATTTTCAGATTTCTTGTGCCTGTTGATGTAATATTTATACTTCCTTCCTTTTTTGAGAGTTTTCACATTTTCCCCAATACAATATAAACCGATGTTCAGACTTTCAGCTTGTACACAAGATGAAAAGAATGCAGAAACAACTTCTTTTTCTGACATAACTTGGAAACAAATCTTGTCAGCGCTTACTGGTGTCACCAAGTCCTGGATCGTGTGTACATTCTCCACTCTGGCATGTGATGAGGTATGATTATGGAAACATGAATAATTAATGACTTTATCCTGTCCAGGTAGACACATTACCTTAGAAACAACATTTAAGCCTGAGGAAATGTCTAATTGTTCAGGGTTTGTGCCATCAAATGCAAAATCTGTGTCCTGTAATTGATAATATAGCAATTCTGCATGACTAACAGGAATTCCCAGAACAGTTATAGGGACCAGGGTTTCTTCTCTTCCCGACAACCATTGTTCTATTCCCTTTTCCATGTTAATGAGATGTGATTGACACTGGGGATATCTAGAAGATATTCTCCAGTTAGACATGTTAAAAGTCCATATCATAGTCATAAACACTCCATCTCGTAATAAAGGTTTAGATTGGAACTGATTGATTTGGAAAGGAGTAGATGGTTGAAACCTTGTCTACTGCTGACCATCCATTTCATTCACATCTTTACATTGTTTGTAGCTATTTTTACTTAAAAAGCAACACTGGTAAAGTCCAGAATCCTAAGGAGATGGATTATCTACAGAGAAAATAAAATTCTTATTCAACCAACTCACATTACCGGATTCACCTCTGTGTATAACATTTGTTGGACCATTTGAAAAACTTCCCAAAAATAATCTATTTATGGTCCATGTTAGTGGAGATTCTGAAGGTAACTCTAACCTTGTGTTGCATTTTAATAATAAAGGAGACATATTTTCTTGACTATGTATTGCTTGTGGTGTAACCCTAACTTCTGGAGCTAGAGTATTTGTTACTGTAAAAACTACAGATACCTGTACTTGTACTGGTTCTCTGTAAGTTCCATGTTTTTACCCAATCTTCATCTCCTTCTGTAACAGAAAGTAATGAAGGATACAACATTTTCCCAAAAGTTGTGTCGTTAACCAAATATCTGTTTTGGATCTTCCATCTTTCCGTTTTGTGATCACATCATTTGTAATATCACCTGAGCACACAGCTTTTTCTTCACCTCTTACCTCTACACTCACCGGCCACTTTATTAGGTACACCATGCTAGTAACGGGTTGGACCCCCTTTTGCCTTCAGAACTGCCTCAATTCTTCGTGGCATAGATTCAACAAGGTGCTGGAAGCATTCCTCAGAGATTTTGGTCCATATTGACATGATGGCATCACACAGTTGCCGCAGATTTGTCGGCTGCACATCCCAAAGATGCTCCATACAAGGCAGGATGGATCCATGCTTTCATGTTGTTTACGCCAAATTCTGACCCTACCATCCGAATGTCGCAGCACAAATCGAGACTCATCAGACCAAGCAACATTTTTCCAATCTTCTACTGTCCAATTTCGATGAGCTTGTACAAATTGTAGCCTCAGTTTCCTGTTCTTAACTGAAAGGAGTGGTACCCGGTGTGGTCTTCTGCTGCTGTAGCCCATCTGCCTCAAAGTTCGACGCACTGTGCGTTCAGAGATGCTCTTAGGCCTACCTTGGTTGTAACGGGTGGCGATTTGAGTCACTGTTGCCTTTCTATCAGCTCGAACCAGTCTGCCCATTCTCCTCTGACCTCTGGCATCAACAAGGCATTTCCGCCCACAGAACTGCCGCTCACTGGATTTTTTTTCTTTTTCGGACCATTTTCTGTAAACCCTAGAGATGGTTGTGCGTGAAAATCCCAGTACATCAGCAGTTTCTGAAATACTCAGACCAGCCCTTCTGGCACCAACAACCATTCCACGTTCAAAGGCACTCAAATCACCTTTCTTCCCCATACTGATGCTCGGTTTGAACTGCAGGAGATTGTCTTGACCATGTCTACATGCCTAAATGCACTGAGTTGCCGCCATGTGATTGGCTGATTAGAAATTAAGTGTTAACAAGAAGTTGGACAGGTGTACCTAATAAAGTGGCCGGTGAGTGTATATTCCAGTATTACATCTGTAGGATTACATTCCCATGTGCCTGTCTTATTATTGTGCACATAATCTCCTTGTAACTGTATAAACCCAGTCTTAGGTCCTGTGGTAGCATGTAATATTATGTTAGTGTCATGTATGAAATGTAGCTCAATACAGCATTTTACACCATAACCCATGCAAATGTTTCCGGTAATATCTACTGAATCGTCCAGTATTTCTCTATCTATTAGGTTTTGTAGACTAGATCCTCTTGGTTTCCGTGAATGTAGAGTTCTTTTGAAAGGTTCATTCATTTCACTAGTATTCGTTCCATGATGTAAAATATCTTCTGCATAGATCACAGTTGAAATAGTACAAAGTAGCAGAAATGTAATTCCCATCAGATAGTAGCTTTTCCTGGGAAATGTCTTCTTCTCCTGAAGGATTGATGTTTAATCCCTTCCATCAAGGACATGGTGTTTCATATTCCAGCTCTAACTGGAATCCATTTCTTCCTAAAAGAAAAGCAGTATCATTATTTTGCAATATACAATTTGCATTGATCGACATGTACCCACACTCTTTGTTGTCTGCGGGTATTTTTAACCACATTAGATGCTTGTTGTACAAGAATCATACCTTGTCCCATGGTTTCGATTATCTGAAAGGGACCTTCCCAGTTACTTTCCCATGGTCCACTCTTCCTGAAAGTTTTAATCATCACTAGAGCCCTTTCTTGAATTTGGATTCATATGGTGGCTCCATTCTCTGCATTCTTGATGCAACATGTGGAAGAATAGTTGTCAAGTTTTCCAGCAACAATTGCAACCATTTGGACCTTGCAACAGCATCTTTTTGAGGTGTGAACAAAAATGGTTCATGTGAAAAAATCAATGGCATTTTTGTTCCTGTCATTAGTTCAAAAGGAGTAAATTGAGTTGTGGAGGAAGTTGTTCCTCTCACACTCAACAGTACAAAAGGTACTGCAACAACCCAAGTATTGCCTTTGTCCAATAACGTCTTGGCAATTCTGGATTTTATTGTTCTATTCATCCTTTCCACAATTCCAGCAGACTGTGGATAGTAAGGTACATGGAATTGTTGTTGTACCCCTAGAATAGTACAAACTGCTTGCATGATTTTTCCTGTAAAGTGACTTCCTCGATCAGAGGAGATCATTCTTGGGATCCCCAAGTACAAAAGACATGATAAACTAATGCTCTAGCTGTAGACAAAGCATCATCTTTACTGACAGGTAAAATTTCTATCCATTTAGAGAAAACATTTACTACAACCAATGCATAACAGAGACCATTTTTACGTGATGGTAACGGTCCAATGTAGTCGATTTGTAATGTGGACCATGAACCATCTGCAGGTGCGGTTCGGAGTAGTGGCTGTTTCTGTCCTTTTGGTCTTGGATAAATTTGGGCACAAATGAGACAAAATTGAACAATAATTTATACAGTCTCTTCCATCTTTTCCCAGTAAAATATCTCTCTGAGAATGCCTAACAATTTCTGTTTACCCATGATTATATTTTGTGAACTCAACCTGTAGATGTTTTGGTACAACAGGACGCAACTCCCCATTTAAGTCATGGCACAAACCCCGTTTTCACAAACAAAGGGAGGTTTTGGATCAACCCGGGAAGCAACAAGAGATGTGTCTTTTTCTTGTTCTTCCAGAAAAGAAGGGATATGCGTGTATGTTCTTTAAACTGCTAAAATCTCTAAAGTTTCAGGGTGAAACACTTCTCCTGTCAGGGCTGCCTCTTTGGCTAACATATCTGTGGTTGCATTTCCAACAGATAATTCATCATCAGATTTTTTATGGGCAGGGACTTTGACAATAGCAAAACCATTAGGGTTTTTTGATGCTATTTCAAAAATTGTTTTCAGTGTGTCACTATGTACAAGAGTCTTATTAGAAGAATCTACATAGCCTCTTTTCCCCAAACTGGCAAATAATCTGTCAGTGATCTAACAACATAGGAGCTCTCACTGTAGATTACAATGGGAAACTGATCATCAGCTTCGTTCAGCTGTAGTACCATTTTTATCACTTCTAACTCTGCCCTTTGAGCTGAAAAATGACACAGTAATTTGTGTTTTACAACCGGTCCTCTTTTGGGATAAAAAATATCATATCCTGAATAGTAGTGCCCATCTGAATAAAATCTGGAACCATCTACAAAAACTGGTTCATCTGTTGCCTCTGGCTTCCGTCTGAAAAGTGATGGACTAGGATCCTGAAAAGACTGTAAACAATCATGAGTTTGCCCTTCATATTGCATCAACTGAGGAAGAACATATTTGGCCTTATAATCTACCTCAATTTGTTTTGGAGACAATGACAATAACCAATGAGCAAATCTCTGTGACACACCTGGGATATTATTCTCAAAGAGAAGTTTTAGTGTAGAATGAGGAGTTTGCAAAGTGATTTTGTGGAACCCAACAATGTGTTCAGTTACTTTAACTGCAAAGTATAAGACTACCAAGTGTCTTGCACAGGTCTCAAAACCTCTTTCAACAGGTGAGAGAAGCTTAGAAAAATAGCCCAAAATGCTCCACTCTTCTCCCTACAACTGTAGCAGCACAGCAGACACAGATGTCTCTGATGTGTGTACTTGCAAAGCAAATGGAGCTGAAGGATCTACTGTGGACAAAGCAGGTGCATTTTGTAAATTCATTTTCAATTGTTCAAATCAAGTTTGTTGTTCATCACCCCAAGGACCAAAGTAATCACTATTTTCACCTTTTAAAAGATCATACAAAGGTCTGGCCTTGTCTGCAAAATTGTCAATGAAGTCCCTTGAAAAGTTCATAAGACCCACAAAATGTCACAATGCCTTGCGTGATGTTAGAATTGGTAGAGAAGCAATTGCCTGTATTCTTTCCTGCAGTAGCTGTCTTTTTCCTCGACCCAACAACACTCCTAAAAACCTGACCTTGGTCTGCATCAATTTGAACTTTTTGGTGTTCAATTTCAACCCTGCATCATGCAGCAGCTCAAACAATTCTGTCAGAAGAGAAACATGTGATTCTTTATCCTCAGTAGACAACAGAATATCATCAACATATTGCAAAATACAATCTGGCCTAGAAAAGCTAGATAACACCTTTTGCAACGCCTGATGGAAAATACTAGGTGACAAATGTGCTCCTTGAAGTAACCTACAAAACAGATATTGTTCATCCAAGAAAGTAAATGCAAACTTGTACTGACAACTCTTTTCAAGAGGTCAGTACTCAGTCAGAAGGGTAATAAATACAGATTTCAAAAAACTGACAGTCACATCCAAACATAGACTAAGTGTGAACAGGTGCTGAACCTAGAGTCACCAACTCATATACAGTCAAATAAATAAGGCAGCACACTGCAGTGCTAAAACATGCAAACATGAAAATTGAACTGCATTACTGCACTAGAAATATGAAAAAATGAGAGCGTTTAGCCCATAAATTGGCCAATTGATGTGTACCTGGTAGCCACATTAGGGCATCTCTCGTATACCAGGTCCTAAACTTTTTTGAAATTTATATTCATTAGCCTTCTGACTGAGCACTCTGCCTCTTAGCCACAGGTGTTTTACTCACAGCAGGTCCATTACCTGTTGTGAATTCCGTCTGGGCTCCCTCTGGTGGCCTTTAGCGATATTGCTGGTCTGTAGCAGGGCTCAGCTGACTCATTTCCTGCTATGCTGGTTCCTATTTAACTCCACCTGGACCTTTACTTGTTGCCTGCTGTCGTTGTATTCAGTACTGGTTCTGATCTCTCCTGACTTCCCTTGTGACCTGTCTCCTTCTGGAGAAGCTAAGTCTTGCTTGTTCATTTTGCTCATTATTTCCTTGAAAATGTTTCTTAGTATATGATGAGTTCAGTCCAGCTTGCTTATATGTGATTTTTCGCTTGCTGGTAGCTCTGGGGTGCAGAGTGCGCCCCTCACATCGTGAGTCGGTGTGGGGGTTCTTGTATTCTCTGCGTGGATAGTTTTTGATAGTTTTTGTACTGACCGCACAGATTCCTTGCTATCTTCTTTCTATTTAGTGTTAGCAGGCCTCATTTGCTAAAACCTGTTTTCATTTCTGCGTTTGTATTTTCCCCTTAACTCACCGTTATTATTTGTGGGGGGCTGTCTAAACTTTGGGGTTATTTCTCTGAGGCAAGTGAGGCTTTGCTTTCTCTCTAGGGGTAGCTAGTTTCTCAGGCTGTGAAGAGGTGCCTAGGTTTTTAGGTAACGCTCCACGGCTGCCTTTAGTGTGTGTGGATAGGATCAGGGTTGCGGTCAGTATAGCTCCCACATCCCCAGAGCTTGTCCTAATATTCAGGTTTACCTGTCAGGTCAGTTTTGTGATCCTAACCACCGGATCATAACAATTACCCCTCCACAGAGAGAGAGAAATTTAGTCTAAGAGGTTTCACAGGTACCCATTCAGATGAAGATGTTTATTCTCAGCGAGGAAAGGAAATTTTAGGACCTGGTATACGAGAGATGCCCTAATGTGGCTACCAGGTACACATCAATTGGCCAATTTATGTGCTAAACGCTCTCATTTTTTCATATTTCTAGTGCAGTAATGCAGTTCAATCTTCATGTTTCATGTTTGCATGTTTTAGCGCTGCAGTGAGCTGCCTTATTTATTTGACAGAATCAATTGATTCTGGAGGCAATTTATACGGACGTTGTGGTGGAAGATCTCGCCCTTCCACATTTACAACAACATCCTTCATTGTACCAACCTCATTCCTGAACAGAGCCCAAAGAAAAAGGAAAAAGCTGTACAATTTCTGTCAGTACCTCATCACCACCAGTTTCAGGCCACAAATGATGTGTTGACACATCATCATTTAAGCAAATACTTCCAACATGGCTATAATCACTAGGGTCAATGACTTCAGGTTTACAACCATTAGAATCTTTCCAGATCACTTGATTTCCTAGATCGACTACCCAACCGAATTTCTGCACAAAAGCTGTGCCAAGTATATTTTCAGAATCACGACAATACCAAATGTCAATTCCTGTTTTGAAAGAACTAGGTATTTCCAACGTCACATTGGTAACCAAGGTTGCTTTAGTTCCACCTTTCCACTAAAACCAACAATAGTACAAACTGGTGAATCTGGTTGTAGCTTCAAATCAAGATTTGTAACACTTAATTGAGCTCCTGTATCAATAAGAAATACAACATTCTGTCCTGCTAAATTTCCATTGATAAATGGTCTTCCACAGTCATCCAATGTAACGAGTCACAAAATCCAATGGATGGGGTGTAGGAGTAGTCTGTGATTGTCAGAAGATGGAGGAGATGGGAGAAGACCAATATCCTTATTAAAAGCACTTGGAATTCTGTCCCTGGACTCAGTCTCCTTCACTGTCATCTCTCTGATCTGTCTGATTAATGGTGCATACGGTGGCTGCGTTTGTCTGTTGTCAGTCTGAGTGAGTGCAGAAGAATGTAATGGAGGTGCAGAAGGTTTGGTGGATGATTTTGGCATGAGTCGGGGCGCCGGGAAAAGCTGCATAGGAGGCACACGTTCAGTCACGGCATCTGGGTAAAGATACTTAGCGCCGACTTATTATTATATAGCACTATGTGGTTGTTACTGTGATCTATGATGATTGTCTTCATGCCTTCGGGCTAAGTATAGTTGCTGGGATAACGGAGGGCCTTGGGGTCTTAATAGGGATGCTGATTGCACCATATATATAAATTCCATTGGAAACTCAGATTTTTTTCTATTGTCTCTCCGCTCACCTGCATCTGTTGTAATATCTTGCCCAGTATAAACATATATATGTTTGGCCTCCTATAGCTATTTTCCCATGGGGTATTGTCCTGATGGAATGTAGTAGTTTTTAATCTTTTGATGTATTGTTCTCATTTGTTTTGTTTCTTTAATAAAAACTTTTTTAGAATCTATGGTTGGCTTCTTTAAGGTGACAGTGACTTTGCTGCCATCTTGTGGTTGTTTATACCACAAAAATAACAATAGATATTGTTCCTTTGTGTAGTATTTTTACCTCTATGATCAATGTAATCTCTGTTCTTGGATGTTACTGTGGGTCGAGGTTTCAGCTGACTTTTTTCTCATGAACTACAACTATTTTAGTCAATAAAAACTGTTGCTTCTTGCAATGATGGCTGAGCACTAGCCAATTGCTCTGAGGCAGGATCTAAATATTTGACCTTTTTTACAAAAAATCTGATCATGGATGTTGGCTCCGCATGAGGCCTAAGATCCGTCACCATCCTAAAGGCCTGTTCAAATTTTACCAAAAATGCAAATGAGTCATCATTAATATTAGTTCGTACATTTTCCAGAACATCAATTGTCGGAGTGGCTTCACCGTTTGTAAACAATATTGATTGTCTAAGTCTGTCTTCTTTTGTGCTATGTGTCAATTCATTATCATTTAATCTGGGTGTGGTCTGTAACCTTTTTCCCATATGTGAGGGTAACCATACTTTGAATATCTTATTTTTTTGTTCATCGTTAAGATTGAACTTATCTGTGTTTGATTCAAAAATGTCCGCACTATAAATGGCATCCATCTTGTCAATGAAGTTTGGAATGTCTTTTACAATTTTCATTAACTGATCGTGTATTTTCAAATTAATTTGTGCTGCTCTGTCATGGAATTTTTTCTGTTGTAGTTCATCTGCTTGTAAATCTTCTACTGAAACATCTGGATTTTGTGTGTCTGGTACAAATGATGCGGCGGCATAGTCTTCCTGTTTGTTTGATCGTGTACCAACAGAAGCCTTTTTTATATCTTGGTGCAATTTGGACAATAATTCTGCTCGAGTATCAATTTGATCTTCCAATTGTTCATTATGCATTATGCTCTGACAATATCAAACAATTTGGACAATCGAAGTAATCCCATCAGACTCTTGTGTGTTACCTTGTGTGTCAGTATGACCAATGTCTTGTGTGATAGTACATGCTTTATGTATTTGTGTTTCAGTTTTCTCAAAGACTAAATTATTGTACACTCATACCATGTGTGTGACATTTTGAAGCTTTCTCTGTAACTTGTTTTACTGAGAAAAACCTCTTATCAATTTTAAGATTCTCTGCTTCACATTGGCTGACTCCTCAGACCTCCGCCTGGATCGGACACATGCAGGTTTTTATGGTTGGAGACACAAATCTTCACTCCTCTGTAGATTCTGTCTGATCCTTGTGACATGAAATAGTGGAATTCCTGCACCTTGAACAACAGGTGTTTAGCAGAGCTCTCCTCCCCCTGTGTGCAATCGAAAGGAATCCACCCAAAATAGCACATAAATCAGATTTGGCTGGGCTCCTCAAAATGTTAGAAAAAATAACACTTTCTTCCTTTTTTTTTTTTAAGTGAGAGCACGCTGAGGATAGAAAGGAACGCAATATTGAATTGTGCGGATAAAACAAATGTTGTTTAATGTTTATTCAAAAAGTGATTACAAAAATGAAGAAAAGTAAGTTTATAGCACCCAAAAACAAGTATTAGATTATAAAAGAGAAAACAAGCATTCAGTGGTTCTTACATATGGTCATGAAGTTGATGTGGTCCGGGTTGGAGATTCGTAAAGTATGGGAGATCTCCTGAACAAGAGTTAGGTCGGCTTATATACTATTTTGACCCATAGACTTACATTGGTTTCTATTTTTCCTGTCTCATAACAACATAAGATGATCTGCCGCTATGTTCATAGCCTCTACCGTATTAGAAGAACACTAGTAACTTGCGGAATATGCATATTAGTTATTTGTACATTACCTCATTTTGAAATGCTTAAGCATATAGCCTGTGACCTTTAAGAACCATTTACTATCTCCAAATAGCCACATATTGGCAGTTCTGACAAAAGCCCCATAGTTCTGACAAACAGAGAACAGATGTATCTGCCAAAATCCTCAGAATAACTCAGTCCCTCAATATACAGAGTATCTATTTGCTAGTTAGAACCTGCATAAGTTAAGTAATCTATATTTTTTATTATTGAAATACTAATATTTTACAGTAGCTTACCCTCCTTCTGGAGTGTGTCAATGACTGCCTCCTAGACATCTGTCCAGTGAGCAGTCTTCCTCTTGATTGTGGAGACTACTGAAACAGACTAACGGACCTTTTTTGAACGTTTAGGAAGCCACTGCAGGTGTTTTTATTCTAATTTACTGACATAATGACTTTTGGGTTTTCATTGGCTGTAGGATATAGTCATCAACAGAAATAAACGCTTGAGATAGATCACTCTGTAATGACTCTAATATAAGAGTTCAATTTTTTGCATTGAAGAACTGAAATAAATTAACTTTTTGATAATATTCTAATTTAGTTAGAAGCACTTGTATGTGACTATGTAAAAACAATTAAGAACTTAAAAAAAGCTTCTCCCCTGTGTCAATTCTTTGGTGGCTAGAAAGAGATGGTTTCTTCACAAAACATTTCCCACATTCTGAAAATGAAAAAGGCTTCTCCCCTGTGTGGGTTTTCTGGTGGCTAACAAGATTCGCTTTGTGGTTAAAACATTTCCCACATTCTGAACAGGAAAAAGGCTTCTCCCCTGTGTGGGTTTTCTGGTGGCTAACAAGATTCGCTTTCCTGGTAAAACATTTCCCACATTCGGGACAGGAAAAAGGCTTCTCCCCTGTGTGAGATCTATGATGTTTGATAAGACCTGATTTATATAGAAAACATTTCCCACATTCTGAACAGGAAAAAGGCTTCTCTCCTGTGTGGGTTTTCTGGTGGCTAACAAGACTCGATTTCTGGTTAAAACATTTCCCACATTCTGAACAGGAAAAAGGCTTCTCCCCTGTGTGAGATCTATGATGTCTGACAAGAAATGATTTAGCTAGAAAACATTTCCCACATTCTGAACAGGAAAAAGGCTTTTCCCTTGTGTGGGTTTTCTGGTGGCTAACAAGACTCGCTTTGTAGTTAAAACATTTCCCACATTCTGAACAGGAAAAAGGCTTCTCCCCTGTGTGGGTTTTCTGGTGGCTAACAAGATTCGCTTTCTGGTTAAAACATTTCCCACATTCTGAACAGGAAAAAGGCTTCTCCCCTGTGTGAGATCTATGATGTCTGACAAGAAATGATTTAGCTAGAAAACATTTCCCACATTCTAAACAGGAAAAAGGCTTTTCTCCTGTGTGGGTTTTCTGGTGGCTAACAAGATTCGATTTCTGGTTAAAACATTTCCCACATTCTGAACAGGAAAAAGGCTTCTCCCCTGTGTGAGATCTATTATGTCTGACAAGAAATGATTTAGCTAGAAAACATTTCCCACATTCTGAACAGGAAAAAGGCTTCTCCCCTGTGTGAGATCTATGATGTCTGACAAGAAATGATTTATCTAGAAAACATTTCCCACATTCTGAACAGGAAAAAGGCTTTTCCCCTGTGTGAGTTCTTTGGTGGGTAACAAGATGCGCTTTTCGAATAAAACATTTCCCACATTCTGAACATGAAAAAGGCTTTTCCCCTGTGTGAGTTCTTTGGTGGGTAACAAGCTGCGCTTTCCCAATAAAACATTTCCCACATTCTGAACATGAAAATGGCTTCTTCCCTGTGTGAATTCTCTGGTGAATGACAAAATCTGATTTCTGGTTAAAACATCTCCCACACTTGGAACAAGAAAATCTATTGTCTGCTTTGTGAAGTTTTTGTTGCTTGAGAAATGACTTTTCTAGGGGAAAACTATTTCCATATTCTGAAAATGAAAATGTCTTCATTGTTTTAGGAGCAGTTTGATTTGTAATGCTTATTTTGTGACTTTGATTTTCATTAGTACTAGGTAATGAATCAGAAGACAGGACCTGTTCCAAATGATCAGATGACAGATCTTTGCTGTGAAGGGATGATGGTATATTTGGAGTAATGGCATTCACTTCAATTGTATCCTGTGGGATCTCAAGATTATCTGATTTAAACATTGAAGATGTCGGCTGTCCTGCTGATCTCCTGGTACGGTCATCTGCCAAGAATAAAACCAATTATTATTTTAGAATAAAATATCCTTGAATTCTATATTTTTGAACATTTCTACTTAAACGGTCTGTAAAAATGGCAAGTTATGCAAAATTACTGAATTATTCACCAAGGCAATGACAGTTTACAGTTTACTAGACTGTGCTCAAAACCACATTAAGCATCCATGATTTTGGCATTACTATAGTGAGAAGAAACCACTTATTTTACGGCATGTGTATCTCCTGGAGCACAATGTGTTGGGTAATAACTTGGGATATTTGCAATTTTCACTTTCCAACATCCACTGCGTGTGCTAATATCTGGAAACTGCAGTGCAGTCAAAATAGTCACTATTTCTATAGATTAATTTATTGAGGGTTATAATTTACAAAATGGAGTCACTTTATAGGGATTTCATCAGATCTGGTTTTCTGCAATTTTGTCATATTAGGGATTCTGCAAATGGTGTGCCCCATCTCCTCTGCGATCTGCTCCTGTAACGTCTGCTTCGGACACCAGACGCGGCTTACTCATTCTGCAGGCGATGCTGGTAACAGAGGTGGGGTTGGAACCAGAAGCTCTTGGCGGTGCAGGCTCTTCCCAGCCACTAAGATTAGGGTGCCTGGTATCTGTAGTACCATCCAGTCTGGCAGTATGGGTGTGTGTGTATTCAGCTGCAGTAATCTCTTCCCTGTTTTAGCCAATTGGAAAGCACCAAACATTTTTTAATCCGATAAATTTGTATTAACCATAACAAGATTTACAACAGATCACATGTTCATACTCATTTTGTTTTACAGTAAATTAACCCCCCGATGGAGACGATATCAGGAGCAAACAATAATTCGTCCATAGTTGACAATATCAGACAGAGTTCCAGTTTACCATAAGTTGTACTCTATAATACTATATACTGGTATAACATAAATCCTATCCAACCACGGATGTCATAATTTATGGAAGAAATTCAGCTTGTCCCTCCTGGTGTAAATACTTTTCTCAAGCTCAGTTATGTGGTTCGTTTGAGCAATGAATTCACATCTGGACGGAGGCTCCTCCCTAACCCAATATTTTGCAATCAGTTTCCTTGCAGCAAATGATAATCTTGCAATTACAATTTTAGTTGTATTGTCAGTTAATATTTCCTCCACATACCCTAATATACATATCAATGGATCCCTAGGAATAACATACCCATACACCACTACAATACAGTTCAACACTACAATCCAATAGGAGGGCAATCTGGGACAATGCCAAAGCACATGCAATATGTCCGTCTGAGATTGCGAACACCTTGGACAATCAGAGTTGGACTTCAAAAGCCCCACACCTTACTACAGCTTGAAGCATATTGCCGGAATCTGCCAGATACAGCCTTGATCTCCTCTAGTTCAGTCCTCTGTGCTCAGCTCCCGGCTTGTGTATTTGTTTCCTGTTGTGACCCCGGCCTGTTTACTGACTACTCCTATGTCTCCTGAGTTATTATTTTCTCTGGCCTCTTGCTTCTGACACGGTTATCTGTCTATTCTTCTTCCCATCTTACTCCACAGAACAGTAGGTAACACTGTGCCCCAAGCCTAGGGGTCTCTGTGTAAGTCCAAATCCATGTAGAGGGGTTAAAGAAGTTAAAGGGTAATGGGCAAAATTGTGACTATAGACAATTACACATCTACTGAAATGATCAAGCTGAACAATCATCCTCAGGAAAAAAAAATGAGTAGTGGTGAAACTTCTCTGGAGTAATTGGAGTATGGGACTCGGTGGCTCTAAGCAATATAAACTATCGTAAGGACCAATATTTTCTGTCAGATAAATGTGAAGAAGAAATATTAGACATTTAAATAGAACTTTTTATAATAGTGCAGAGCTGAGGGATCTTAAATTTAGATCTCAGGTATTTGGTAACTGAAACCTTTTTCTAAACACTACCAGGGAGTTACAGACTCAGATAAGTGAGGCAGGCCGATCCCACCACAATCAAACTATCATGCAGAATGAACATGTAACAAAAAAAAAAAAAGTTACATCCTCAACAACAACATATGTATGAGGGGAGAACTCCAACACTATACCGGAGTTGTTCTCATTTATGGTGGACTACTGGAGCTACTATGAGTCCTGACCAGAAGAGTAGAGAAAGTATTAGCGCCCCCATTTCAGGAGAGATTACTGCACAATCCGAATTAACGTATATACTCGAGTATAAGCCGAGACCCCTAATTTTGCCACAAAAACTGGGAAAACAATGACTCGAGTATAAGCCTAGGGTGGAAAATGCAGCAGCTACCGGTAAATGTCAAAAATAAAAATAGATACCAATAAAAGTAAAATTAATTGAGACATCAGTAGGTTAAGTGTTATGGTTCTCAATGGCAAGAGAACATAGCCCAGCATACAAAAGAACTAGCTCTTGGAAGGATGGAAACTAAACTGACCATGAACTAAACCTGCCGCACAACTAACAGTGGCCGGGTAGCGTTGCCTACGTTTTATCCCTAGACGCCCAGCGCCAGCCGGAGGACTAACTAATCCTGGCAGAGGAAAATACAGTCCTGGCTCACCTCTAGAGAAATTTCCCCGAAAGGTAGACAGAGGCCCCCACATATATTGGCGGTGATTTTAGATGAAAATGACAAACGTAGTATGAAAATAGGTTTAGCAAAATCGAGGTCCGCTTACTAGATAGCAGGAAGACAGAAAGGGCACTTTCATGGTCAGCTGAAAACCCTATCAAAACACCATCCTGAAATTACTTTAAGACTCTAGTATTAACTCATAACATCAGAGTGGCAATTTCAGATCACAAGAGCTTTCCAGACACAGAAACGAAACAACAGCTGTGAACTGGAACAAAATGCAAAAACAAACAAGGACAAAAGTCCAACTTAGCTGGGAGTTGTCTAGCAGCAGGAACATGCACAGAAAGGCTTCTGATTACAATGTTGACCGGCATGGAAGTGACAGAGGAGCAAGGCTAAATAGCGACTCCCACATCCTGATGGGAACAGGTGAACAGAGGGGATGATGCACACAAGTTCAATTCCACCAGTGGCCACCGGGGGAGCCCAAAATCCAATTTCACAACAGTACCCCCCCCTCAAGGAGGGGGCACCGAACCCTCACCAGAACCACCAGGGCGATCAGGATGAGCCCTATGAAAGGCACGGACCAGATCGGAGGCATGAACATCAGAGGCAGTCACCCAAGAATTATCCTCCTGACCGTATCCCTTCCATTTGACCAGATACTGGAGTTTCCGTCTGGAAACACGGGAGTCCAAGATTTTTTCCACAACGTACTCCAACTCGCCCTCAACCAACACCGGAGCAGGAGGCTCAACGGAAGGCACAACCGGTACCTCATACCTGCGCAATAATGACCGATGAAAAACATTATGAATAGAAAAAGATGCAGGGAGATCCAAACGGAAGGACACAGGGTTAAGAATCTCCAATATCTTGTACGGGCCGATGAACCGAGGCTTAAACTTGGGAGAAGAAACCCTCATAGGGACAAAACGAGAAGACAACCACACCAAGTCCCCAACACAAAGCCGAGGACCAACCCGACGCCGGCGGTTGGCAAAAAGCTGAGTCTTCTCCTGGGACAACTTCAAATTGTCCACTACCTGCCCCCAAATCTGATGCAACCTCTCCACCACAGCATCCACTCCAGGACAATCCGAAGACTCCACCTGACCGGAAGAAAATCGAGGATGAAACCCCAAATTACAGAAAAAAGGAGACACCAAGGTGGCAGAGCTGGCCCGATTATTGAGGGCAAACTCCGCCAAAGGCAAAAAAGCAACCCAATCATCCTGATCTGCAGACACAAAACACCTCAAATATGTCTCCAAGGTCTGATTCGTCCGCTCGGTCTGGCCATTAGTCTGAGGATGGAAAGCAGACGAGAAAGACAAATCTATGCCCATCCTAGCACAGAATGCTCGCCAAAATCTAGACACGAATTGGGTCCCTCTGTCAGAAACGATATTCTCCGGAATACCATGCAAACGGACCACATTTTGAAAAAACAGAGGAACCAACTCGGAAGAAGAAGGCAACTTAGGCAGGGGAACCAAATGGACCATCTTAGAGAAACGGTCACACACCACCCAGATGACAGACATCTTCTGAGAAACAGGAAGATCCAAAATAAAATCCATCGAGATGTGCGTCCAAGGCCTCTTCGGGATAGGCAAGGGCAACAACAATCCACTAGCCCGAGAACAACAAGGCTTGGCCCGAGCACAAACGTCACAAGACTGCACAAAGCCTCGCACATCTCGTGACAGGGAAGGCCACCAGAAGGACCTTGCCACCAAATCCCTGGTACCAAAGATTCCAGGATGACCTGCCAACGCAGAAGAATGAACCTCAGAAATGACTTTACTGGTCCAATCATCAGGAACAAACAGTCTACCAGGTGGGCAACGATCAGGTCTATCCGCCTGAAACTCCTGCAAGGCCCGCCGCAGGTCTGGAGAAATGGCAGACAATATCACTCCATCCTTAAGGATACCTGTAGGTTCAGAATTACCAGGGGAGTCAGGCTCAAAACTCCTAGAAAGGGCATCCGCCTTAACATTCTTAGAACCCGGCAGGTAGGACACCACAAAATTAAACCGAGAGAAAAACAACGACCAGCGCGCCTGTCTAGGATTCAGGCGTCTGGCGGACTCAAGATAAATTAGATTTTTGTGGTCAGTCAATACCACCACCTGATGTCTAGCCCCCTCAAGCCAATGACGCCACTCCTCAAAAGCCCACTTCATGGCCAAAAGCTCCCGATTCCCAATATCATAATTCCGCTCGGCGGGCGAAAATTTACGAGAAAAAAAAGCACAAGGTCTCATCACGGAGCAATCGGAACTTCTCTGCGACAAAACTGCCCCAGCTCCGATTTCAGAAGCGTCGACCTCAACCTGAAAAGGAAGAGCAACATCAGGCTGACGCAACACAGGGGCAGAAGAAAAGCGGCGCTTAAGCTCCCGAAAGGCCTCCACAGCAGCAGGGGACCAATCAGCAACATCAGCACCCTTCTTAGTCAAATCAGTCAATGGTTTAACAACCTCAGAAAAACCAGCAATAAATCGACGATAAAAGTTAGCAAAGCCCAAAAATTTCTGAAGACTCTTAAGAGAAGAGGGTTGCGTCCAATCACAAATAGCCTGAACCTTGACAGGATCCATCTCGATGGAAGAGGGGGAAAAAATATATCCCAAGAAGGAAATCTTTTGAACCCCAAAAACGCACTTAGAACCCTTCACACACAAGGAATTAGACCGCAAAACCTGAAAAACCCTCCTGACCTGCTGGACATGAGAGTCCCAGTCATCCGAAAAAATCAAAATATCATCCAGATACACAATCATAAATTTATCCAAATAATCACGGAAAATGTCATGCATAAAGGACTGAAAGACTGAAGGGGCATTTGAAAGACCAAAAGGCATCACCAAATACTCAAAGTGGCCCTCGGGCGTATTAAATGCGGTTTTCCACTCATCCCCCTGCTTAATTCGCACCAAATTATACGCCCCACGGAGATCTATCTTAGAGAACCACTTGGCCCCCTTTATGCGAGCAAACAAATCAGTCAGCAGTGGCAACGGATATTGATATTTAACCGTGATTTTATTCAAAAGCCGATAATCAATACACGGCCTCAAAGAGCCATCTTTCTTAGCCACAAAGAAAAAAACGGCTCCTAAGGGAGATGACGAAGGACGAATATGTCCCTTTTCCAAGGACTCCTTTATATATTCTCGCATAGCAGCATGTTCAGGCACAGACAGATTAAATAAACGACCCTTAGGGTATTTACTACCCGGAATCAAATCTATGGCACAATCGCACTCCCGGTGCGGAGGTAGTGAACCAAGCTTAGGTTCTTCAAAAACGTCACAATAGTCAGACAAGAATTCAGGAATCTCAGAGGGAATAGATGATGAAATGGAAACCAAAGGTACGTCCCCATGCGTCCCCTTACATCCCCAGCTTAACACAGACATAGCTTTCCAGTCGAGGACTGGGTTATGAGATTGCAGCCATGGCAATCCAAGCACCAACACATCATGTAGATTATACAGCACAAGAAAGCGAATAATCTCCTGGTGATCCGGATTAATCCGCATAGTTACTTGTGTCCAGTATTGTGGTTTATTACTAGCCAATGGGGTGGAGTCAATCCCCTTCAGAGGTATAGGAGTTTCAAGAGGCTCTAAATCATACCCACAGCGTTTGGCAAAGGACCAATCCATAAGACTCAAAGCGGCGCCAGAGTCGACATAGGCGTCCGCGGTAATAGATGATAAAGAACAAATCAGGGTCACAGATAGAATAAACTTAGACTGTAAAGTGCCAATTGAAACAGACTTATCAAGCTTCTTAGTACGCTTAGAGCATGCTGATATAACATGAGTTGAATCACCGCAATAGAAGCACAACCCATTTTTTCGTCTAAAATTCTGCCGTTCGCTTCTGGACAGAATTCTATCACATTGCATATTCTCTGGCGTCTTCTCAGTAGACACCGCCAAATGGTGCACAGGTTTGCGCTCCCGCAGACGCCTATCGATCTGGATAGCCATTGTCATGGACTCATTCAGACCCGCAGGCACAGGGAACCCCACCATAACATCCTTAATGGCATCAGAGAGACCCTCTCTGAAATTCGCCGCTAGGGCGCACTCATTCCACTGAGTAAGCACAGCCCATTTACGGAATTTTTGGCAGTATATTTCAGCTTCATCTTGCCCCTGAGATAGGGACATCAAGGCCCTTTCTGCCTGAAGCTCTAAATGAGGTTCCTCATAAAGCAACCCCAAGGCCAGAAAAAATGCATCCACATTGAGCAACGCAGGATCCCCTGGAGCCAATGCAAAAGCCCAATCTTGAGGGTCGCCCCGGAGCAAGGAAATCACAATCCTGACCTGCTGTGCAGGATCTCCAGCAGAGCGAGATTTCAGGGACAAAAACAACTTGCAATTATTTTTGAAATTTTGGAAGCAAGATCTATTCCCCGAGAAAAATTCAGGCAAAGGAATTCTAGGTTCAGATATAGGAACATGAACAACAAAATCTTGTAAATTTTGAACTTTCGTGGTGAGATTATTCAAACCTGCAGCTAAACTCTGAATATCCATTTTAAACAGGTGAACACAGAGCCATTCCAGGATTAGAAGGAGAGAGAGAGAGAAAGGCTGCAATATAGGCAGACTTGCAAGAGATTCAATTATAAGCACACTCAGAACTGAAGGGAAAAAAAAAAAAAAAAAAAAAATCTTCAGCAGACTCTTTTTTCTCTCCTTTCTCTGCCAATTAATTTAACCCTTTGTTAGGCCGGTCAAACTGTTATGGTTCTCAATGGCAAGAGAACATAGCCCAGCATACAAAAGAACTAGCTCTTGGAAGGATGGAAACTAAACTGACCATGAACTAAACCTGCCGCACAACTAACAGTGGCCGGGTAGCGTTGCCTACGTTTTATCCCTAGACGCCCAGCGCCAGCCGGAGGACTAACTAATCCTGGCAGAGGAAAATACAGTCCTGGCTCACCTCTAGAGAAATTTCCCCGAAAGGTAGACAGAGGCCCCCACATATATTGGCGGTGATTTTAGATGAAAATGACAAACGTAGTATGAAAATAGGTTTAGCAAAATCGAGGTCCGCTTACTAGATAGCAGGAAGACAGAAAGGGCACTTTCATGGTCAGCTGAAAACCCTATCAAAACACCATCCTGAAATTACTTTAAGACTCTAGTATTAACTCATAACATCAGAGTGGCAATTTCAGATCACAAGAGCTTTCCAGACACAGAAACGAAACAACAGCTGTGAACTGGAACAAAATGCAAAAACAAACAAGGACAAAAGTCCAACTTAGCTGGGAGTTGTCTAGCAGCAGGAACATGCACAGAAAGGCTTCTGATTACAATGTTGACCGGCATGGAAGTGACAGAGGAGCAAGGCTAAATAGCGACTCCCACATCCTGATGGGAACAGGTGAACAGAGGGGATGATGCACACAAGTTCAATTCCACCAGTGGCCACCGGGGGAGCCCAAAATCCAATTTCACAACAGTTAAGTGTTTTTGAATATCCATATTGAATCAAGAGCCCCATATAATGCTCCATACAGTTCATGATGGGCCCCATAAGATTCTCCATACAGACATTTGCCCCATATAATGCTCCATGAATGCTGATTATGGCCCCATAAGATGCTCCATACAGTCATTTGCCCCATGTAATGCTCCATGAATGCTGATTATGGCCCCATAAGATGCTCCATAAAGTCATTTGCCCCATATGTTGTTACTGCGATAAAAAAAAAATAAAAAATCACATACTCACCTCTCGTCGCTCAGGCCCCCGGCACTTACTATATTCACCTGCTCCGCGTTCCACCACTGCCAGCCGCCGCTACATTCCACGTCCACTGAACTGACTGCTCAGGCAGAGGGCGGCGCACACTAATAGCGTCACCGCGCCCTCTGACCTGAGCATCAGTGCAATGGACGGGGAACGTAGCGGCGGCTGGCGACGGTGGAACGGGGAGCAGGAGAATATCGCGCACTGCTTATACTCACCTGCTCCTGGCACGGTCCCTGCACATCTGTTTCCCGACGCTGGCAACTTCTTCCTGTAGTGAGCGGTCACATGGTACTGCCACTCCACCTCCCCTGCCGACCCCTGGGTATGACTCGAGTATAAGCTGAGAGGGGCAATTTCCGCCTAAAAAAATGGGCTGAAATTTTCAGCTTATACTAGAGTATATACGGTATTTAGGAGTGAAAACATAATGGAATTTATGACGTGGAGTGAATCCATGAAACCAGGGCTCGAGCCATGCCAACACATCTCCTGCAGGCGTGAATAAATGTACAGTGGGTACAGAAAGTATTCAGACCCCTTTAAATTTTTCACTCTTTGTTTCATTGCAGCCATTTGGTGAATTCAAAAAAGTTCATTTTTCTCCTTAATGTACACTCTGCACCCCATCTTGACTGAAAACAAAACAGAAATGTAGAAATTTTTGCAAATTTAATATAAAAGAAAAACTGAAATATCACATGGTCATAAGTATTCAGACCCTTTGCTCAGACACTCATATATAAGTCACATGCTGTCCATTTCCTTGTGATCCTCCTTGAGATGGTTCTACGCCTTCATTGGAGGCCAGCTGGGTTTAATTAACCCCCGAAGCCTTTTTCAGTTTTGCGTTTTCGTTTTTCACTCCCCTTCTTCTCAGAGACATAACTTTTTTATTTTTCCATCAATATGGCCATGTGAGGACTTGGTTTTGCAGGACGAGTTGTACTTTTGAATGACACCATTGATTTTACCATGTTGTGTACTAGAAAACGGGAAAAAATTCCCAGTGCGGTGAAATTTAAAAAATAAAAGTGCAATCTCACACTTGTCATTTGTTTTTGTTTTTTTGCTACATTCATTAAACTGATCAGCCATTATGATTCTCCAGGTCATTACGAGTTCATACACAACAAACATGTCTGGGTTCTTTTTTATCTACAGGTCCTTCTCAAAAAATTAGCATATAGTGTTAAATTTCATTATTTACCATAATGTAATGATTACAATTAAACTTTCATATATTATAAATTCATTATCCACCAACTGAAATTTGTCAGGTCTTTTATTGTTTTAATACTGATGATTTTGGCCTACAACTCCTGATAACCCAAAAAACCTGTCTCAATAAATTAGCATATCAAGAAAAGGTTCTCTAAACGACCTATTACCCTAATCTTCTGAATCAACTAATTAACTCTAAACACATGCAAAAGATACCTGAGGCTTTTAAAAACTCCCTGCCTGGTTCATTACTCAAAACCCCCATCATGGGTAAGACTAGCGACCTGACAGATGTCAAGAAGGCCATCATTGACACCCTCAAGCAAGAGGGTAAGACCCAGAAAGAAATTTCTCAACAAATAGGCTGTTCCCAGAGTGCTGTATCAAGGCACCTCAATGGTAAGTCTGTTGGAAGGAAACAATGTGGCAGAAAACGCTGTACAACGAGAAGAGGTGACCGGACCCTGAGGAAGATTGTGGAGAAGGACCGATTCCAGACCTTGGGGAACCTGAGGAAGCAGTGGACTGAGTCTGGTGTGGAAACATCCAGAGCCACCGTGCACAGGCGTGTGCAGGAAATGGGCTACAGGTGCCGCATTCCCCAGGTAAAGCCACTTTTGAACCATAAACAGCGGCAGAAGCGCCTGACCTGGGCTACAGAGAAGCAGCACTGGACTGTTGCTAAGTGGTCCCAAGTACTTTTTTCTGATGAAAGCAAATTTTGCATGTCATTCGGAAATCAAGGTGCCAGAGTCTGGAGGAAGACTGGGGAGAAGGAAATGCCAAAATGCCTGAAGTCCAGTGTCAAGTACCCAGTCAGTGATGGTGTGGGGTGCCATGTCAGCTGCTGGTGTTGGTCCACTGTGTTTCATCAAGGGCAGGGTCAATGCAGCTAGCTATCAGGAGATTTTGGAGCACTTCATGCTTCCTGGCACCTGCTCACAGTGCCAAAACCACTGGTAAATGGTTTACTGACCATGGTATTACTGTGCTTAATTGGCCTGCCAACTCTCCTGACCTGAACCCCATAGAGAATCTGTGGGATATTGTGAAGAGAAAGTTGAGAGACGCAAGACCCAACACTCTGGATGAGCTTAAGGCCGCTATTGAAGCATCCTGGGCCTCCATAACATCTCAGCAGTGTCACAGGCTGATTGCCTCCATGCCACGCCGCATTGAAGCAGTCATTTATGCCAAAGGATTCCCGACCAAGTATTGAGTGCATAACTGAACATTATTATTTGATGGTTTTTTTGTTTGTTATTAAAAAACACTTTTATTTGATTGGACGGTTGAAATATGCTAATTTATTGAGACAGGTTTTTTGGGTTATCAGGAGTTGTATGCCAAAATCATCAGTATTAAAACAATAAAAGACCTGACAAATTTCAGATGGTGGATAATGAATCTATAATATATGAAAGTTTAATTGTAATCATTACATTATGGTAAATAATGAAATTTAACACTATATGCTAATTTTTTGAGAAGGACCTGTATGTGGTAAAAAAAAAAACAAAAAAAAAACTTTGTTACAAAAAAAATTTTGTGCCGTTTTCCGATACCCGTAGTGTCTCATTTTTCGTGATCTCGGGTTGGGTGAGGGCTTATTTTTTTGCGCGCCGAGCTGACGTTTTTAATAACACCATGTTGGTGCAGATACGATCTTTTGATCGCCCATTGTTGCATTTTAATGCAATGTCGCGGCGACCAAAAAAACATAATTCTGGCGTTTTGACTTTTTTTCTCTCTATGTCGTTTAGCAATCAGATTAATCCTTTTTTTTTTTATAGATCAGGCGATTCTGAACGCAGCGGCGCCAAATATGTGTATGTTTAATTTTATTTTTATTGTTTTATTTTGAATGGGCGAAAGGGGGCTGATTTGAATTTTTATATTTTTAAAAACTTTTTTTGTTTTACTTTTGGCATGCTTCAATAGTCTCCATAGGAAACTATTGCTAAAAAAAACACATGAAGGACTCCCAGACTATGAGAAATAAGATTCTCTGGTCTGATGAGACAAAGATGGACCTTATTAGTGATAATTCTAAGCGGTATGTGTGGAGAAAACCAGGCACTGCTCATCACCTGCCCAATACAATCCCAACAGTGAAACATGATGGTGTCAGCATCATGTTATGGGGGTGTTTTTCAGCTGTAGGGACAGGACGACTGGTTGTCATTGAAGGAAACATGAATGCGGCCAAGTACAGAGATATCCTGGATGAAAACCACTTTCAGAGTGCTCTGGACCTCAGACTTGGCCGAAGGTTCACCTTCCAACAAGACAATGATCCTAAGCACACAGCTAAAATAACAAAGGAGTGGCTTCAGAACACCTCTGTGACCATTCTTGACTGGCCTGACCTAGATCCAATTGAGCATCTCTGGAAAGACCTGAAAATGGCTGTCCACCAACATTCACCATCCCACCTGACCATGCTGGAGAGGATCTGCAAGGAAGAATTGCAGAGGATCCCCAAATCCTGGTGTGAAAAACTTGTTGCATCATTCCCAAGAAGACTCATGGCTGCAGTAGCTCTAAAGGTGCTTCTACTCAATACTGAGCAAAGAGTCTGAATACTTATGACCATGTGAGATTTCAGTTTTTCTTTTTTAATAAATTTGCAAAAATTACTACATTCCTGTTTTTTTCAGTCAAGATGGGATGCAGAGTGTACATTAAAAGGAAACTCTGTTATTGTACAGAAATTCACACTTGGCCTCACTGCACATTTAATGTTGTCAATCATAAAAGCGAAGTTTGGCCAGAAAGACTGGACCTGGTCTTGTAGGGACCATATGAGCACATTCAGCAGCACAGAAGGGGAGAAGATAGATTCATCCAATATCAGGGATCTAAAAATGACCCAAGTGATCCATAATAGGATGACCAGCCAGAGACATAATATTAGGAAAGTTGTAATCTGTCTGTTTCGGCATTTCATTTTAGAATATAAACGAGATCCCACCAGTTTAAGACTCAATATATTAGAACAAATATCAGAACATGTGTCTAATATGTCCCAAAGACTTGTGACTAGAGAATCCTATTGGATTTTTAAACTATCCACACTTATACCGGAGGATTTTCCATGTACGTATATTGTTCTTTATATGGATTTTATTGTGCATCTAATATGCATTTTACATCTATTTATATTGTTTTGTATATGAAGAAAGGTTTCTATACAACAAACTGCACCATAGGCGCGGTTTAATTAATGAATTAAGCAACTGGATCAGTGACGCCGTTCTGGAGGATATAAAACCTCCACAATGTATCATTTGTATATGCCTGAGGAAGGAGCTGGTTCACATCGGAAATGGGTAGAATATTAAAATTAAAAGTTTGTTGTTTTTTTAACGTTCATTTGTTTTGATGCCCAACTTTATGGCTCAGCACTTGGCAGCACTTTTCAAAGCCCTGATTTTTTCCTCCTTCCCACATCAGGGATTTTGGAAGCCAACAGCATCATTACCCTCCGTTTTCTCTAAAAGGCTCATCATAATATTTTTCTAACTTGTCAGCACATTCTACGTACGCTGCCATTTGGCTTTGTAGTTTACGGATCTGGGCAGGTAACGGTCAGAGTCTTCTAATCTCAGGGGGTAGTTGGATCCTCCAGGTTGTAAGTTCTATAGAAAAGGGCTTTCAATGCCCAAAGTCACTTGGACAGTTTTGGGTGGAGGAGAATGTTGTAGTCTAGAGGAAAAATGGTGATCACACGGTTGTGATACGGCCGGACTACAGCACCGATAAAGCAGCCACAGCCGGAGACTGAGAAGAATCTGTGACTTCTCTGCATTTAGTGGTCACTACTCACCTGGGTAGTCATATGTAGGAATCTCCTCTTTACACCGCTCATCACCCCTCACATATGTCTCTGTAGTATTAATATGGGTCAGATCTTCACCCTGTAACAAATATTGTAAAAGTCACAGACAGATGGAGAAGTCACATCTATGATCAGCTCTAATCCTGCCATCTCCACCGTTCTCATTACACAAGTATAAAACATATAATACTGGTGGATAAAACAACACTGAACACAAGACCTTCACAGCCATCTACACATTGTGACAGTCACTGGTAAGGTGATAGAGGAGAGATATGTGTCACTGCGCTTATCGGCATCAGTAGTGTGAAACCAGAGCATTGTTCTCCAGCACACTATGTGTTGTGAGGGTTAAGTTGCATACACAGGGCTGGTTTTATGTGGACCTTCACAGAGCAGGTGGAATTAGACGATGCAGTAACTATGGTTTAATTGAGAATAAAGGAGGGGGCATGTCCTAGCTGGCCATGTGAGCGGACGCACAGAAGAGCGCTCCCGCTGCTAAAGGGCTAATTATCCTTTTGCAGACGCTGCTGACTGGACTTTTCTGCCACATACCGGCTGGCTGAGGGTCAGGGGAGCAAAGCGGTGCTAAGCGCTGGACCCGGCCTTGGAGGCAATGACCAGGTGGCGGGAGAAGGATGCGGGTGCTGGTGATGCAGGAGCCAGCCAAGATGGCGCCGATGCCAGAGAAGACACTGACAAGGAGAACGCCGCATGTCAGAGGTGTATGGAGGTGGCGGCGAAGCTTCAGCAGTATGCCAGAGTGGATGCTGCGGAGGAGGCAGAACAAGGAACCAGAGCTGGAGCGGGTATGGAGGAGGAGGATGCGGTCCTGGCTGCAAAGCATGAGGTACAGAAGGGGAGGGAGAAAAGCAGCATGGCGAGGGCAAAAGGGGGACCAGAAGATTTGATACAGGAAGATGAGCCGACCCTCAGGGATGTTTTTGCGTTGGTCTCCTCATGCAAGCAGTTTCTAAATACTCTGACCCTTCAGATGCAGGAGGTAAAAGGGGAAACAGCACAGATAAATGCAGCCCTGCAAAAGATGGACAGACGTATGGGAGTAGTGGAAGAGAGGGTGAGCACAGCAGAAGACCATAGAGTAAGACTGCAAAAAGCGGAGAAAAAGTTCGCCCAAGCAATATCAGAGCTCGCTGCCAAAAATGAGGATCTGGAAAACAGATCCAGAAGGAATAAAATATGTATAGTGGGTCTGCCTGAAAAAACTGAGGGGAGAAACCCCACGGAGTTTATTGAAAGCTGACTGAAGGAGAAAATTGGGGGCACAGTGCTCACAAAAGTTTTTGCTGTTGAGAGGGCTCTTAGGGTCCCACCGCAGCCCCCCACCCCAGGAGCGAATCCCCGTACCATGCTTGCCAAAATGCTGAACTACAGGGACAGAGACATTATCCTCAGGAAGGCTTGAGAAATGGAGGTCAAAAGATTGCTATTTACTTGGATTATTCTGCTGGGGTTCAGAAACAGAGAATGAAGTTCACTGGAGTCAAGAGACGACTGAGGGAGCTGGGAGTGCAATACTCTATGCTGTTTCCTGCAAAGTTGAGAGTGGTGGATTTTGATAAAACCCATTTTTTCCTGAACCCAGAGGACGCTACCCAGTGGATTGATACTAATGCTAAAAACTTAAGGAAAAAGGCGATTGACATGTTGGGGAGATCTGGATGGGAGTTATTTCTCTGTCGCTGGAGGAGGGATCTGCGTTTAATAGCATAATTGCTAAAGGGATGAGCAACTGTTGAGGGCTAAGCTGGGCCATATTGAGTGATTGGCCGGAGGGGGCAGTAACGGTTAATAAGTTTAGGGGAGGAGGGTTACGCGGGGAACTGCAAGTTTGTTTTGTAGTTTCTCTACATGTTTATATAAGTTGGAATGTCTGTTGTGTTTTTTTAAAAAACAAAAACAAAAAACATCGTGTGGGAAATTCTGATTGTCACGGCAGTGGGAGGCGAGTGGAGAGGGCAAAGCAAGGGAGAGTGTTCGCAATGGGCGGTGGAGCCCCACTCTTGATAAGAGGTAGAATGTGTAGTATTGGGTGGGTTAGGGGGGCAAGCTGGGGTGTGAGGGATTGGACAGCTCATACTTGGGAATGAGGATACTATGAAGGTTGGGGAGTCACATGATGGGGGGCCGCATTAAAATATTGAGTTGGAACGTGAGAGGCCTTGCGGATAAGTCTCGGCGGGCGGCGAGTCTGCAGTATGTTCGAGAACAGAGAGTCTCAATGATATGTCTGCTGGAGACGCACTTAGTGCAGGAGAAGGTGGATGTATTAAATAGGCGCTGGATACAGAGGGCATACCATTCTACCTTCTCTACGTACTCTAGGGGTGTGTCGGCGTTGGTACCTGTGGGAGTGCAGTATGAAGAGGTGATGGTACAGGTGGATGAGGATGGTCAGTATGTGGTGGTGCAATGTAAAATACAAAGAGTGTTGGTGTGTATAGAGGCAATGTATATTCCGCCCCCATACTCAAGTAAGAAAATTAGATAGGTGTTGGAACAGGTGGAACGCTGGGGATCGATACCATTACTTATCATTGGTGATCTTAATAATATATGTGATGACTTTTAAAAATAAAAACTCCCAGAATAGGACAGTGGGACACATTACTACGTTTGGGACTTATATTCACGAAGTTGGTATGACTGACCTATGGAGAGGTAGACATGTTGGGGAAAGGGGATATTCATGTTATTCACCGGCTCATAGTACTCTATCCAGAATTGATCTGGCACTAGGCAATCGTCTGTTGGACACGATGGGGGATGTGCGATATTTACCTAGGGCCCTCTCGGACCATAGTCCAATTGAGGTGGAGTTCCGACTGATGGGGACACAGGCTGCGAACAGGAGAGAGTGGAAAATTCACCCTAACTGGCTGCACAGTATAGATTTAGATAAGATAAAACAGGAGTTGGCGGAACTTTTGTGCTGAATGATGGGAGTGTAGATGCTCTTACGGTATGGGAAGCCATGAAGGCGTACTTAAGAGGGCTGTTGTTTAGAGACATTAGTAGATGTAAGCGGAAGACGAGAGAGGCAGAGAAGGCAGCGATTGATGGGCTAAGGGTAGTGGAGGATGAGATGGTAATAATGGGTACTCCTGAAGCTGGGAACAGATTAAAGGCAGCTCAAAGTCACCTGGAGAAAATTTTGTTGTGGAAGGCTGGAAGGAAGCGGGAATTTCTGAAGCTGGATTACTATCAGGAGGGTGAGACGGTCGGTCACATGCTGTCGGTCGTGGCTTCTGCCCAGAGGAGTACTTCATTTGTCCATTCTCTGGTTTCCGGGAGTGGTACGAGTGTCTCTGAAAATTCTGAGATTTTGGAGGTCTTTGCGGACTTTTTTACGCGGACCTATATACCTCTCGGGTAGACGAGTCGGCGGGAGACAGTGGCGTTCCTTGAGGGACTGGAGCTCCCGAGGTTGAGTGACGCAAATAGAGAGGGCTTGGAGGCTCCCGTCACAGAGGAGGAACTGGGTCGGGCATTACAGTCCATGGCTAATGGGAAGGCGCCTGGAGTGGATGAGTTTCCCGCTGAGATCTATAAAAATATTGGGGAGGTGCTAATTCCCAGATTAAAGGCGGTCCTAGATGAGGCTAAGTGTAGAGGGTATCTGCCAGCATCCATGAGAGAAGCCATAATAGCGGTGATTCCTAAGGAAAGGAAATACTTGGGGCAACCTGAGTCGTACTGGCCAATCTCCTTGCTCACTATGGATGTCAAGCTTCTGGCCAAGGTGTTGGCGACACGGTTGACGAGTGTCATCTCCAACCTGGTGCACCCAGTCCAATCTGGCTTTATGCCTGATAGATCCACGGCGGTCAACCTAAGGAGGCTGTTTATGAATCTGCAGCTTAGGTCCGACAACTGTGGCCAGAGTTATTGCATCCTTAGATGCCCATAAGGCATTCGACAGTGTGGAATGGGGATATCTCTGGCAGGTGTTGCAGTGCATGGGGTTTGGCTCGCAGTTTGTGTCCTGGATTCAGCTGCTGTACTCGCAGCCGGTGGCTAGAGTCAGGGTGAATGGGGAGTTATCGCGGACTATACAATTAGCTATAAAGATGAGACAGGGGTGTCCGCTCTCTCCTCTTTTGTTTGCTCTGGCTGTGGAACCATTGGCTGCTAAACTTCGACAGTCTGACAAGGTGTCTGGGTTTAAATATGGGATAATTGAAGAGAAGGTGGCGCTGTACGCGGACGATATTCTACTGTTTCTGGCTGACCCGGTCACTTCCTTCGGGGGCTCATTGGGCTTATTGAAAGATTTGGCTTATTGTCGGGGCTGACGATAAATTGGAGTAAGTCGATTCTGTTTAGAGTTGATGACGTGGGGGAGGATGGGAGTGAGCTTCCTGAGGATGGGCGACTTAAGGTGGTAAAGTCAATTTAAATACTTGGGGTTATGGATCTCTAGGCCTGTTACGGACTACATACATAGGAATCTGACTCCGATCTTAGGCGTTCTTAAGGGAAAAGTGGATGCCTGGATTAAGTTGCATTTATCTGTGGTGGGCAGGGTGAATCTCATCAAAATGATTTTGATGCTGAAAATTCTATATGTTCTTTATAACGCGCCAGTTTGGATACCGCGAGGGAAATTTAGGCAGATTAACTCCCTGTTCAGGTATTTGTTATGGGGGAGACATCATCCACGTATCAGACTGGAGAAGCTTCAGTGACCCAATCAAGATGGTGGCTTGGCACTGCCAACCCTGAAGTATATTTTCTTGCAGCCCAAAGTCAGCATTTAAAGGGCTGGGTGCATGAGGGGTCGTCCAGTGCGGTACAGCAATTGATGGAAAAGGTGACAAAAAGAAGGCCAGTAATACAGTGTCTGGAGGATGGATCCCTGGGGGCTTTGGGAAAATTGTATCCAACTATATTATTGATATGTAAGCTGTGGGGTAGACTGAAACATATACGTGGGATTACGGGGCTGATCAGATTCTCCCCGTTATGGCATAATAATAATTTACCGGAGTTTGTGGCACTGGGGGTGTTACCAGAATGGCAGGCCAAGGGAATTCACTACATGTATCAGATAATTGAGAAGAGGGAGTTGAAATCCTTTTCCCAATTGCAGGTGGAGCTCGATCTCGGGCCTGCGGGGGAATATCAGTATTTGCGGATGAGACACGCATTTGGAGCTCAGAATAGGGACGGAGGCATCAGAATTCAAAAGGATATAGTGTTGGAGTATGTGTGTGGTGAAGGGACTACTGGGAGGTTATTTCCACTCTTTATAAAGACTTGCTGCATACTTACCTTTTGGGTTTTCCGATAACGGCGAGAGCTAAGTGGGAGAGGGATTTGGGCCCAATGGAGAATGAAACTTGAGAGTCGGTGCTGGAGTGGGTCCCACGGCTGTCGCTGAGCGAACCGTATAGGCTGTCACAGCTTTATGTAATACACAGAGTTTACAAGTCTCCGGAGGTGTTGTATAAGGCAGGTTTGCGTGCTGATTCTGAGTGCCCGAGGTGTAAATCTACAAATGCTGATATATTTCATATGATGTGGACGTGTCCGAGACTGGCTGCTTTTTGGTTGGTGGTTTTGAGTCGTGTGGAAGGAGTGTACAGATGCATGGTGCCAAGGGACCCTATGGTGTGCTTGCTGGGATACATGGATGAGATTGGAGTGGATAACACCCTGAAGATAGCTATTGCCAGATTGCTGTATATGGCCCGGAAGGTAATAGCGTGAAATTGGATTAAGGATGAACCGCCTCCAAGAAGAGAATTCCTCCAATATGTGAAACAGGGCGTGAAACTGGAAAAGGGGTTTTATAAGAAAAGAGGGAAAATAGAAACGTTTGATAAATTGTGGTCTTCGTGGCTTGCCATGGGATAGGTTCGCTATAGAGGACGGGTGAGTCACGGTCCTGAATTGGTGAAAACACAACTTGAGGCCTGCAGTCCTAAATGAGATGATAGTCATTCTATAGTTTTGATGGTCGAGCTATTAAAAGAGGTGGGCTGTCTTATAGGGAGGGGGCGGGATAAGTTCGGAATGGGGGGGTTTGTTTTGGGGGAAAACTTTGTATTGAAAACAAGAATGTAACATGTAAATTGTAATGTTATTCTTAATAAAAATTTGAGTTAAAAAAAAAAAAAAAGATTAATAAAGGAATCTGTGTCATTTTTTTCAATTAAAGGATTTTATTCTGGCTGTGTCTTTATTTACATACTGTACTGTATAGGATTAGTAATGGATAGGTGTCTTATAGATGCTTCTCCATTACTAAGCCATGGGCTTCATGTCGCCTGACAATATAAAGGTGACATCAACCCCACAAATATTAACCCCAATTGCCACCGCTACAGGGCAAGTGGGAAGACCCGGGCAAAGCTCCAGAACTGGCGCATCTAATAGATGCGCCTTTTCTGGGCAGCTGTTGGCTGCTGTTTTTAGGCTGGAGGGGGGCCAAAAGCAATGGCCCCTTACCAGCATCAGAATACCAGCCCCCAGCTGTGAGCTTTAGCGAGGTAGGTTGCCAAAAATGCGGGGGACCCCATGCCGTTTTTTTACAATTATTTATTAAAGTATTTAAAAACAAACATAGCATGGGGACCCCAGTGTGAGGATATGGCCGCTTACTAAAGACTATAGGACAAATGGACGTGGAGCAGAGTCCACAGCTCTAAGGGTATGTGCACACGTCAGGATTTCTTGCAGAAATTTCCTGAAGAAAACCGGAAATTTTCTGCAAGAAATCAGCATGCTTCTTTTCGTGTTTTTTTCCCCGCGTTTTTTTTTTAAGCATTTTGCAAACGTAAATAGCTTGCAGAATGCTAAAGTTTTCCAAGCGATCTGTAGCATCACTTGGAAAACTGATTGACAGGTTGGTCACACTTGTCAAACATAGTGCATGACAAGTGTGACCAACTTTTTACTATAGATGCTGCCTATGACGCATCAATAGTAAAAAGATATAATGTTAAAAATAATAAAAAAAAAAAAGGTTATACTCACCCTCTGATGGCCCCCGATTTCCTCAGCGGTTGCTTTGTGCGTAGGACCTGCGATGACGTCACGGTCACATGACCACGACGTCACGGTCACATGACCGTGACGTCATCGAAGGTCCTTTACACAGAGCATCTATAGGAACCGAAGCGGCCACGTGCACCACTGAGAGGCGGGAAGACTCCGGGGGTGAGCATATCACGATTTTTTATATTAATTCTTTTTTTTTAACAATTATATGGTGCCCAGTCCGTGGAGGAGAGTCTCCTCTCCTCCACCATGGGTACCAACTGCACATGATCTGCTTACTTCCCGCATGGTGGGCATAGCCCCATGCAGGAAGTAAACAGATCAATGCATTCCTATGTGTGCGGAATCCCCACGATTCCGCAAATTAATGAACATGTTGCTTTTTTTCTGCAATGCAATTTTTTCGCGGAAAAAAATGCAACATTTGCACAAGATATACGGAATACACTGAAAATAACGGGAGGCATATGTAAGCGTTTTTTTCTCATTTTTATCATGTTTTTATAGCGAAGAAACACAATAAAAACGCAAAAAATCCTGAACGTGTGCACCTACCCTAAGACATAAAGACTTTTTCCACCACGGAGCACCAGTGACATCAATATCATTGTACTTTAATAGTTAATTTGCTTGCTGTGTTTTATTAGTGATTTTCTTGCTGTTTTATTAGTGATTTTCTTGCTCATCAGTTCATGCTCAGGAATCAATGTTTCTATTCAGTGGCAGTCAGCAGAGGAAGACGAGCAGGCTAGAGCTTATGTGAACCTAAAGGTACCGTCACACTCAGCGACGCTGCAGCAATATAGACAACGAGCCGATCGCTGGAGCGTCGCTGTTTAGGTCGCTGTAGAGACGTCAAACACAGCAGCTCCACAACGATGCAGGAGCGATCCAGTGACGTAGCGGTGACTCACTTATCGTTCTCACAGGTCGTTAGCTCCATGTAAATCATTGCAGTCATCGTTGCTTTTGCTGTCAAACACGACGATACACGCCGATCTGATGACCAAATAAAGTTCTGGACTTCTAGCTCCGACCAGCGATATCACAGCGGGATCCAGATCGCTGCTGCGTGTCAAACACAACGAGATCGTTATCCAGGACGCTGCAACGTCACGGATCGTTGTCGTTCTCGTTGTAAAGTTGCTGAGTGTGAAGGTACCTTAGGATACCATCACACAGTGCCATTTTCATCGCTACGACGGCACGATTCGTGACGTTCTAGCGATATCGTTACGATATCGTTGTGTCCGACACGCTACTGCGATCAGACATCACGCTGAGAATCGTACGTCGTAGCAGATCGTTTGGAACTTTCTTTCGTCGCTTGATCACCCGCTGACATCGCTGGATCGTTGTGTGTGACACCGATCCAGCGATGTGTTCGCTTGTAACCAGGGTAAACATCGGGTAACTAAGCGCAGGGCCGCGCTTAGTAACCCGATGTTTACCCTGGTTACCAGCGTAAACGTAAAAAAAACCAAACAGTACATACTTACATTCCGGTGTCTGTACTCCGGCATCTCAGCTTCTCTGCACTGTGAGCGCCTGCCGGCCGGAAAGCGAGCACAGCGGTGACGTCACCGCTCTGCTTTCCGGCTATGGTGCTTACACAGTGGAGAGAAGCAGAACGCCGGGGGACAGACACCGGAATGTGAGTATGTACTGTTTGTTTTTTTTACGTTTACGCTGGTAACCAGGGTAAACATCGGGTTACTAAGCGCGGCCCTGCGCTTAGTAACCCGATGTTTACCCTGGTTACCCGGGGACTTCGGCATCGCTCCAGCGCCGTGATTGCAAAGTGTGACCGCAGTCTACGACGCTGGAGCGATAATCATACGACGCTGCGACGTCACGGATCGTGCCGTCGTAGCGATGAAAATGGCACTGTGTGATGGTACCCTTAAGGACAGACTCTATCAATCTCATTTGTATCAAGGTCTCACTCCCATTGTACTCCCAAACCTAGGCCCATTGTGTGGTTGGGGATAGTAGACTCAGGGGAGCCATCACCACGGGAGGTCTCACATACAGTCCCAGCTGATGGAATATGCCTTGTTCTGTGAGCTAAAGGAAAATGTTTAAGGGGCGGGAGAAAAAGACATCGGGTTGAATCAGGCAGTTGTTGGAGGGATTTCGATGGAAGAGGATCCAAGCTGGAATGGATGGATGATCTATGGAGCTTTGGAGATTGTTGGCTGGAGGGGAATCCATGAGCTACGGTCAGGATAGCCATCGTCTGGAGGAACATAGGCTGTGACTGCACACTATACCAGCTGGAGATACAAAATCTGTGGGCCAACCAACAGTTGGGAGACAGTGGGCTTCGCCTGGTATGGAGCCAGTGGAACTACCGATCTCAGATTGGGAACTTGTGGACTGAGGACATTGTATGTCGGCCATCCACCTGGATTTGTTGTACAACCATGGATGTATGGAATAAAAAAATTAGTTGCATCGTTAACCTGCCTAGGTGATTTTTATAACCCACAACCTCAGATCTTCACACCCTCTATTCTTGATAACCAGCCTTGCTGAAGCTACAGCTGAGGGTTGCAGCCCCCAGCTGTGAGTTTTGCCTGGTTGGTTCAAGAAAATAGGGGGGAACCCACACCGGGTTTTTCATTAATTTATTTAATTATATCGCAAGTGGCGGCTGAGGAATACCCCGATCATCCTCTCCTGCTGTCACTGTTATTAGCGGCAGCAAGTGTCGGATGATGGAAGTATACGTCTCAAAAGCCCCCACCTGCTGTCATCGTTCAGACTTTAATATAACTCATCATTCTCTTCTGCTCCTGACGATCGCCGGCAGAGCAGGGGAGAACGATGAGAGCCGTCTTCAGCACCCGACACCAAGGAACAGCGCTTACAGTAGCGCTTCTTCCCCGGCGGCCGTCTGTGTGGTACTGAGGCGGTACACGTTTGCCACACATGTGCCGCAAGTATTACACACACGGACACTGATATCTCCGGTATTGGTTTTTCCGGGATCGGAAATAAACGGAAGTGTGAAATCAGCCTAAGGGAGATCTCATGACACCTTCTCTCCATCTACCTGATAATCCTGAGGAACATTGGGATCTTCCTGTTTACAGTCCTGTGGAAGAAGAGGACGGGGACATCTCTCTGCTGTTGTCCTCTTACCGGATAGATCTAGAGGAAACACATACAGGGACTGAATTCATTCTTTACATACAGATAATTATAGGCCGTGTGTATTTAGTCCTGTCCATTACCTGGTGATGTGAGGGGCTGGGGAACCTCCATCATGGCGTCCTTGTACAGATCTCTGTGTCCTTCTAAATACTCCCACTCCTCCATGGAGAAATAGATGGCGACATCCTGACACCTTATAGGAACCTGACACATACAGTGATACCGTCATCCCATGCTCCCTTCTTACTGTATAATATCCCAGCATTCCCAGCAATGTCACCTCTCCAGTCAGCAGCTCAATCATCTTGTAGGTGAGTTCTAGGATCTTCTGGTCATTGATGTCCTCATGTATCAGGGGGTGAGGTGGAGGCCCCGTGATTGGGCTCAGGGGTCTTCCCCAACCCTCAGACACAGGGTCCTGACAGCGCTCACTAGAGGTCTTCTTCACTACTGTGTAATCCTGGTTATGGAGAGACACATTAATAAATCTCACTACAGACATTTCCAGAGTCCTCGCCTCTCCAGTTCTGTCCATCTGTTATTCCCATAGATAAGAATGATGTAATGTGACGTCATCAGAATCTCTCACCTCTCCAGTAAGCCGGAAGAGGATCTCTAGGGTGAGGTGTAATATCCTCTTCGCCATCTTGTCTCTGTCCATATCCATCCTTGATGGGTAAATCAGGAAATTCTCTTATATAGAAGATCTTCACTGAGAGGATCCAATATTGTAGAGACCTGAATGAGAAGAAGATGAGCCGATGTAACATCATAAGAATCCTGTGCAATAATACAATTACCGGAGATAATAAGGGAAACATAGGAGGAGATTTATTAGTTTACATTATTTAGTTTCCTTCTTTCCATCTACTAATAAAACCTATATATTTAGGCCACAGACAACAAGCAGTTTCTCCCTCGGAGTCGGCAGCTGAATACGTTCCTCATAGACTCATCTTCCATAACGCTAATTCTCGTCTCATTTCCCGACCCTGGAATCGGCATTAGTAATACTGCAGGAGATATTCATTACACGTGACAGGAGAAATAACGACTCCATGATGAGGACGACATCTCCATCTCCTACTGCGGCTCTAGGAACAGATCTGTCCAGAGTCGGTCACTGACTCCATCCCCACCGGCCTCTATATGGAGGTTTCCCGTCTTCCCCGCACTGGAATCTTCTATCACGTTAGATCTCAGCTCTGAGTCACACACAGAAGTTTGAGGCTTTTATAGGAGATTGTCGGTAAGAACAAGACAGGAGATATCTGAGGCCAATGTCTCCATGTACGGGGTTTATTTCTCCGGATATGATGGTTTTCTTTGGTACTTTCCCCCATTAGAAGGGACACCGGTGGATATTGGGGTCTTTACCTGCTACAGTCCTGGTGGGATTTACTCGGTACAGTGGCCGTTGGACAAATATCACCATCAATTCCCCTCAGACTGAAGGAACATCGCTCCTCTACTCGGCTCTATGGATCCAGGATGAAATCCACTGCGGCCCCTGCAAGAAAAGAAGGAGAAAGAGCAGAAGTTGGGGGAGACCACCGTGGCCTGAGATTTCTACGGCTGCTCTGTGCGCACAGGACCTGTGATGAGGTCACAGGAGGGGAGGAGTCAGGGGTCACATGATCAGGGGCCTCAGTGTGTGCAGGACTCTGCTGTGCTGTAGTCAGGGCCGGACTGGCCATAGGGCATTTCTGGCAAATGCCAGAAGGGCCGGTCCTTGTAATGGGCCGCTAGACATATCGCCCCCTCCGCGTTGTCAGTGGGCGTTCCAGAGTTCCCTTCAGCAGCCAGCACGCCGGGCGGCATTTGCTTCCCTTGCACACTGACCGCGCCGTATTAGGAGGAAGTGGGCGGCTGATGTCCTGATCACTAGCGCTGCACTGCAGGGAGGTAACATAGAAACAGGATGAGGGGCCACGCTGTGCTGTGCTGCTCCGACCATGCCTCCCGCTGCAGCCTGTGATCAGGACATCAGATCGCCCACTTCTCCCTATCTAGTGAGGTGACAGGGCATGAGGGGGAGCAGACATTTTTCTATGCACTGATATATTTTTTTATTTTTTGCTGCGCCGGGTTCAGCCATTCAAAAAAGGGGCGTGCCTGCTGGAGAAGAACACTGGCCAATGAGCATCAGATTGATAGAAGAGCTGATTGGCCAGTGCTCCTGTCCTCCTGCACTGGGCGCCTCTGAGGGAGAGCCTGCAATCAAGCTGCAAGGTCAGCCATATCTACCTGTGCGTGCTCCGAGGGACTGATAGAGAAGCAGCTCAGTTCCCCACCGTCACATCTCCTGCTCTGGTCCACAGCCCCGACAGAGAAGGAGAGAGTGGGGGAGGTGCTGGGAAAGTGCTTGCTGTGAGCAGAAGGAGCTGTACGTGTTTATCTGCTGCAGAATAGAGTGTGTGTGTGTGTGTTATCTGTAGTGTGTGTGTGTGTTACATGTGTGTGTGTGTTACATGTGTGTGTGTTACGTGTGTGTGTGTGTGTTACATGTGTGTGTGTTACATGTGTGTGCGGTATCTGTAGTATGTGTTACATGTGCGTGTGGTATCTGTAGTGTGTGTTACATGTGTGTGAGGTATCTGTAGTGTGTGTTACATGTGTGTGCGGTATCTAGTGTGTATGTGTTACGTGTGTGAGGTATCTGTAGTGTGTGTTACATGTGTGTGAGGTATCTGTAGTGTGTGTGTTACATGTGTGTGCGGTATCTAGTGTGTATGTGTTACGTGTGTGAGGTATCTGTAGTGTGTGTTACATGTGTGTGAGGTATCTGTAGTGTGTGTGTTACATGTGTGTGCGGTATCTAGTGTGTATGTGTTACGTGTGTGAGCTATCTGTAGTGTGTGTTAGATGTGTGTGAGGTATCTGTACTGTGTGTTACATGTGTGTGAGGTATCTGTAGTGTGTATGTGTTACATGTGTGTGAGGTAACTGTAGTGTGTGTTATGTGTGTGATCAGTGCTGTATTTTTTAGCATATTCTGCAGTGTGATAATAGTCTGCAGGCCATCTGTGTTGAATTCATGTCTATTCCCCCTATGGCCACTGCAGGTTACATATGTAAAGTGGTATAACACATTTGATTGGTTTAACAAATAAAGCAAAAAAGTCGGCACAGCCTGTCAGTGCTTTACGATTTGATTCTACGACACTCGTATGTGGGCTGGTGAGTTTTTATTTGTGCCAGGGCTGCTTTTTGGTCCCAGTCCGGCCCTGGCTGTAGTGATGGGAAATCTAGTTCATTTTGGTGATTACTTCATTTAGTTCATTTAGTTCAGTATTTCTCTGGATTCTGCTGAGAAGAGATGGATCAGTTCTAGTTAGTTACACAGATGCTGTGGCTCCTAGGATGAGTTATAGTTTTGTTAAAATGATCAGTAATGGGGGGGCGTGGCTAGCAGCTGAAGGAGCAGGACGTGTCTCCATTAGGCTCCTCTGCTAGCTGAAACTATCCGTCTGAATCTGCGACTTCATTAGCCCATCCATTAGCTCCAAGAGCTTTATACAACTCCTGATTAACCCAGAAAACTACCCTGCCTCTTTGGTCGCACAAAATTGGATCAAAGTGCGCTCCAAGTCTGAGGCCTGCACACAGACACGAGGCCTGGGGGGGGAGTTCCCCTCTCACCGGAGGTGTGCTGCAAGCGGCGCCTGGCTCAGAGACCCAGCTGGACTCACCGATAGCGAAATCCCCTGGCACCTTCTACAGGAGAAACTCCGGCTCGTCACCTGGGGAGCTCTGCGGTGCCCAAGAGACAGAACTGCGGTGCCGGAGGGAGGCAGGAAGACCGGAAGGAGGTACACCTCGCGACACTGCTGGCGGCACTACCCGCCGAGACCCCTGCAGCCTTTCCGTGCTCCCCGCTGTAGACGCGCTGTGCAGATTCCCACCGAGAACTCACCCGGCGGCGGCGGAACGCACCGGGAGTAGCCGCGCCTCCTTTGCGACGGGACCCCCGACCGACTGAGTTGCCGGCGCTGACTGGTGAGAGCTGCGGCACTGGTTGCGGGGTGGCTGCATCATAGTGCGCCCTTCATAGCCCCTGGTGGTATCCCCTGCCGCCCGTTCCAGCCTTCTGACGCCGGTGGACTGGGTGCCTGTAGCAGCCCACGGGAAGCTTACCAGTGTGGAGCGCGCTGCCTCTCTGGTCCGGAGCGGGGACCCGGCTGAAAATGACCTGAAAGAGATTGGAGGTAACTTATACCCTTTCTGCTTCTTTTTTCCCGCCACTCACCGCCATTTTAGCTCCTTGTGACAGAGTCACTGGAGCTTGTAACCTACGGGAGGGAAAGATTTTTTCTCCAGAACTGAACACTCATTCCCTGCTGTCCCATACCCAGGACAAAACCAAACAACAAACATAGATATAACACCCACTACAGGCTTGTAATCCCTACTGTTTCATACCTATCAGGGGCAGAGACTCCATAACCCTGTTACATGTTATGTGACTGCCTGGGATACCAACTTTATATCTTTCAGGGTACACTAACGAATGACATAGAAGGGCATCCTCAGAACGATATTTTTCTTATTTTCAGCAATAAATTACCTCACAAAATACTGAGGAGCAAAATCCCTTTGCTGAACGGCTCAAAACAAAAGAAGCTATTGCATGGTACTCTTCTGCCACCTGGTGGTAATACAAGATTCAAACTTTGACAAGATGCTAAATGTGCCACAATATCTATATCACTACCCAGGAATTGTGTTTTTGCTAACCAACGAATTAGCATTATGTCCATCCATTTAGTGGCAATGTCCACCACTAACATGCCCACCTAGCTTTTCTCTTCTTATATGCACGAGTGGTGATCTCAATAGCACACGCTATAACAATAAAAAACGATGGTTAAAATAAATAAAGAGCGTGGTAAAAACCTGGATACCGCCCTATACCAAGGCAAGCAGGGCGAGATGGACAAATTTTTGAAACAAAAATCTACATCGAACCGGGCCACCCCCAAAAATTCTTACTCTAATACAGGCACGGAGGATCGTGATGATGACTCTGACTCAAGTGACGGGGCCTCGGGTAGTGACATGGCCCAATCTGACTCGGGCAAACTCTCCAAATCTTTCCTAAAGAAATCTTTAGCCCAAGCCATGAAACCGCTGATTGCAGAAATATCTGGCATGAGAGCAGACCTACTCCAAATTGGCAACAGGGTGGAATCACTTGAAACGTCTCAGTCCTCTCTGATTACCCACTCTAATCACATGAAAGACCACTTAGACTTTCATAGAGCACAACTGAATACTTCATTTCTTGCCCTGGAAGACCAGGAGAATCGAAGCCGCAGGAAAAATATAAGAATAAGGCTGGAGTCACACATGGCGTAAGACAATACGCCACGTATTATACGTCCATACTACGGCCGTAATACAGAGAAATGTTCCCAAAATATTGATCCGTAGTCAGGGTGTTTCAGCGTATTTTGCGCATGGCATCCTCCGTATGTAATCCGTATGGCATCCGTACTGCGAGATTTTCGCGCAGGCTTGCAAAACCGACATCTAATGGATTTATGTGCTCAAATGTTCGGGAAAACATATATACAGTATATATATATATACAGGTCCTTCTCAAAAAATTAGCATATAGTGTTAAATTTCATTATTTACCATAATGTAATGATTACAATTAAACTTTCATGTATTATAGATTCATTATCCACCAACTGAAATTTGTCAGGTCTTTTATTGTTTTAATACTGATGATTTTGGCATACAACTCCTGATAACCCAAAAAACCTGTCTCAATAAATTAGCATATCAAGAAAAGGTTCTCTAAACGACCTATTACCCTAATCTTCTGAATCAACTAATTAACTCTAAACACATGCAAAAGATACCTGAGGCTTTTAAAAACTCCCTGCCTGGTTCATTACTCAAAACCCCCATCATGGGTAAGACTAGCGACCTGACAGATGTCAAGAAGGCCATCATTGACACCCTCAAGCAAGAGGGTAAGACCCAGAAAGAAATTTCTCAACAAATAGGCTGTTCCCAGAGTGCTGTATCAAGGCACCTCAATGGTAAGTCTGTTGGAAGGAAAAAATGTGGCAGAAAACGCTGTACAACGAGAAGAGGTGACCGGACCCTGAGGAAGATTGCTGAGGAAGCAGTGGACTGAGTCTGGTGTGGAAACATCCAGAGCCACCGTGCACAGGCGTGTGCAGGAAATGGGCTACAGGTGCCGCATTCCCCAGGTAAAGCCACTTTTGAACCATAAACAGCGGCAGAAGCGCCTGACCTGGGCTACAGAGAAGCAGCACTGGACTGTTGCTAAGTGGTCCCATGTACTTTTTTCTGATGAAAGCAAATTTTGCATGTCATTCGGAAATCAAGGTGCCAGAGTCTGGAGGAAGACTGGGGAGAAGGAAATGCCAAAATGCCTGAAGTCCAGTGTCAAGTACCCACAGTCAGTGATGGTGTGGGGTGCCATGTCAGCTGCTGGTGTTGGTCCACTGTGTTTCATCAAGGGCAGGGTCAATGCAGCTAGCTATCAGGAGATTTTGGAGCACTTCATGCTTCCATCGGCTGAAATGCTTTATGGAGATGAAGATTTCATTTTTCAGCACGACCTGGCACCTGCTCACAGTGCCAAAACCACTGGTAAATGGTTTACTGACCATGGTATTACTGTGCTCAATTGGCCTGCCAACTCTCCTGACCTGAACCCCATAGAGAATCTGTGGGATATTGTGAAGAGAAAGTTGAGAGACGCAAGACCCAACACTCTGGATGAGCTTAAGGCCGCTATTGAAGCATCCTGGGCCTCCATAACATCTCAGCAGTGTCACAGGCTGATTGCCTCCATGCCACGCCGCATTGAAGCAGTCATTTCTGCCAAAGGATTCCCGACCAAGTATTGAGTGCATAACTGAACATTATTATTTGTTGGTTTTTTGGTTTGTTATTAAAAAACACTTTTATTTGATTGGACGGGTGAAATATGCTAATTTATTGAGACAGGTTTTTTGGGTTATCAGGAGTTGTATGCCAAAATCATCAGTATTAAAACAATAAAAGACCTGACAAATTTCAGTTGGTGGATAATGAATCTATAATATATGAAAGTTTAATTGTAATCATTACATTATGGTAAATAATGAAATTTAACACTATATGCTAATTTTTTGAGAAGGACCTGTATATATATTCTGTATTTAGATTTCATTCAGCGCGATATCTGTGAACAGCCGGTAATTCAATTGCCGGCTTTTCATTTCTCCTGCACAAACCCGACAGGATATGAGACATGATTACATACAGTAAACCATCTCATATCCCCCTTTTTTTTGCATATTCCACACTACTAATGTTAGTAGTGTGTATGTGCAAAATTTCAGCGCTGTAGCTGCTGAAATAAAGGGTTAAATGGCGGAAAAAATTGGCGTGGGCTCCCGCGCAATTTTCTCCGCCAGAATGGTAAAGCCAGTGACTGAGGGCAGATATTAATAGCCAGGAGAGGGTCCATGGTTATTGGCCCCCCCATGGCTAAAAACATCTGCCCCCAGCCACCCCAGAAAAGGCACATCTGGAAGATGCGTCTATTCTGGCACTTGGCCACTCTCTTCCCACTCCCTGTAGCGGTGGGATATGGGGTAATGAAGGGTTAATGCCACCTTGCTATTGTAAGGTGACATTAAGCCAGATTAATAATGGAGAGGCGTCAATTATGTCACCTATCCATTATTAATCCAATTGTTGGAAAGGGTTAAAAAACACACACACACATGATTTAAAAGTATTTTAATGCAATAAACACAGCGGTTGTTGTAATAATTTATTGTTCTCTCAATCCATCAGGAACACCCTCGCTTGGAAAAAATAATAAACGCACAAGATACATACCTTCTGGTGAACCGTCTCGTCCCACGAAGTAATCCATCTGAAGGGGTTAACTAATATTACAGGCACGAGCCCTGCTAAATGCAGCTGTGCTCCGTGCCTGTAATCCCCGGCGAATGAATGAAATGTAGGTCATTGACCTACATTTCCTTCAGTCGCGGTGATGCGCCCCCTGGTGGATGTCCTCATATGACCTGGAGCGTGGGAAAAAGTTCCCAGGCTGCAGTTCATGAGAACATCCACCAGAGGGCGCCTCACCGCGACTGAAGGAAATGTAGGTCAATGACCTACATTTCATTCATTCGCCGGGGATTACAGGCACGGAGCACAGCTGCATTTAGCAGGGCTCGTGCCTGTAATATTAGTTAACCCCTTCAGATGGATTACTTCGTGGGACGAGACGGTTCACCAGAAGGTATGTACAGGTCCTTCTCAAAAAATTAGCATATAGTGTTAAATTTCATTATTTACCATAATGTAATGATTACAATTAAACTTTCATATATTATAGATTCATTATCCACCAACTGAAATTTGTCAGGTCTTTTATTGTTTTAATACTGATGATTTTGGCATACAACTCCTGATAACCCAAAAAACCTGTCTCAATAAATTAGCATATTTCACCCGGCCAATCAAATAAAAGTGTTTTTTAATAACAAACAAAAAAACCATCAAATAATAATGTTCAGTTATGCACTCAATACTTGGTCGGGAATCCTTTGGCAGAAATGACTGCTTCAATGCGGCGTGGCATGGAGGCAATCAGCCTGTGACACTGCTGAGATGTTATGGAGGCCCAGGATGCTTCAATAGCGGCCTTAAGCTCATCCAGAGTGTTGGATCTTGCGTCTCTCAACTTTCTCTTCACAATATCCCACAGATTCTCTATGGGGTTCAGGTCAGGAGAGTTGGCAGGCCAATTGAGCACAGTAATACCATGGTCAGTAAACCATTTACCAGTGGTTTTGGCACTGTGAGCAGGTGCCAGGTCATGCTGAAAAATGAAATCTTCATCTCCATAAAGCATTTCAGCCGATGGAAGCATGAAGTGCTCCAAAATCTCCTGATAGCTAGCTGCATTGACCCTGCCCTTGATGAAACACAGTGGACCAACACCAGCAGCTGACATGGCACCCCACACCATCTCTGACTGTGGGTACTTGACACTGGACTTCAGGCATTTTGGCATTTCCTTCTCCCCAGTCTTCCTCCAGACTCTGGCACCTTGATTTCCGAATGACATGCAAAATTTGCTTTCATCAGAAAAAAGTACTTGGGACCACTTAGCAACAGTCCAGTGCTGCTTCTCTGTAGAAAAAAAGTGGCTTTACCTGGGGAATGCGGCACCTGTAGCCCATTTCCTGCACACGCCTGTGCACGGTGGCTCTGGATGTTTCCACACCAGACTCAGTCCACTGCTTCCTCAGGTTCCCCAAGGTCTGGAATCGGTCCTTCTCCACAATCTTCCTCAGGGTCCGGTCACCTCTTCTCGTTGTACAGCGTTTTCTGCCACATTGTTTCCTTCCAACAGACTTACCATTGAGGTGCCTTTATACAGCACTCTGGGAACAGCCTATTTGTTGAGAAATTTCTTTCTGGGTCTTACCCTCTTGCTTGAGGGTGTCAATGATGGCCTTCTTGACATCTGTCAGGTCGCTAGTCTTACCCATGATGGGGGTTTTGAGTAATGAACCAGGCAGGGAGTTTTTAAAAGCCTCAGGTATCTTTTGCATGTGTTTAGAGTTAATTACCGTATTTTCCGGCGTACAAGACGACTTTTTAACCCCTGAAAATCTTCTTAAAAGTCGGGGGTCGTCTTGTACGCCGGGAATCGTCTTGTACGCCGGGTGTATATGGTGGGTGGAGAGGGGGAGTGATCCTGATGACGACGAGGGGGCGTCTCACAGGAAAGTGAGTATCCCCCATTACCTTATCATAGCGCTGCAGCGTGGGGGTCTCTGTGCTGGGAGCGGCGGCGGCTGTGCTGGGAGCTGCGGCGGCGGCTGTGCTGGGAGCTGCGGCGGCTCCTCTTCTGTGTGGGGCCTCTGTGCTGTGGGGCGGCGGCGGCGGCGTATCTTTATGCAGTTGGGGCTCCTCCGGCATCTCCTTATGCCCTGGAGGCCCCGCCGGCAACTCCATCGGTGCAATGTGGTGGCCTCCGGGAAAATGGCCGCTGCTCAGATTCAGATCTCGTGTCCCGAGATTTCGGGACGAGATCTGAATCTGAGCATGCGCAGCCCCCAGCGGCCATTTTCCCGGAGGCCACCGCATCGCACCTATTGAGCTGCCTCCGGGAAAATGGCCGCTGCATTGCACCGATGGAGTTGCCGTCGGGGCCTCCAGGGCTTAAGGAGATGCCGGAGGAGCCCCAACTGCATAAAGATACGCCGCCGCCGCCACCCCACAGCACAGAGGCCCCACACAGAAGAGGAGCCGCCACAGCACAGAGGCCCCACACAGAAGAGGAGCCACAGCACCACAGCACAGAGGCCCCACACAGAAGAGGAGCCACAGCACCACAGCACAGAGGCCCCACACAGAAGAGGAGCCACAGCACAGAGGCCCCACACAGAAGAGGAGCCACAGCACAGAGGCCCCACACAGAAGAGGAGCCACAGCACAGAGGCCCCACACAGAAGAGGAGCCACAGCACAGAGGCCCCACACAGAAGAGGAGCCACAGCACAGAGGCCCCACACAGAAGAGGAGCCACAGCACAGAGGCCCCACACAGAAGAGGAGCCACAGCACAGAGGCCCCACACAGAAGAGGAGCCGCCGCTCCCAGCACAGAGACCCCCACGCTGCAGCGCTACGATAAGGTAATGGGGGATACTCACTTTCCTGTGAGACGCCCCCTCGTCATCATCAGGATCACTCCCCCCCCCCCAAAAGGCATATATTCACCGGCCCTATAAGACGACATACGGTGTATAAGAAGACCCCCGACTTTTAAGAAGATTTTATATTTTAACTGGTAAAGTTGGGGGGTCGTCTTATACGCCCAGTCGTCTTATACGCCGGAAAATACGGTAGTTGATTCAGAAGATTAGGGTAATAGGTCATTTAGAGAACCTTTTCTTGATATGCTAATTTATTGAGACAGGTTTTTTGGGTTATCAGGAGTTGTATGCCAAAATCATCAGTATTAAAACAATAAAAGACCTGACAAATTTCAGTTGGTGGATAATGAATCTATAATATATGAAAGTTTAATTGTAATCATTACATTATGGTAAATAATGAAATTTAACACTATATGCTAATTTTTTGAGAAGGACCTGTATCTTGTGCGTTTATTATTTTTTCCAAGCGAGGGTGTTCCTGATGGATTGAGAGAACAATAAATTATTACAACAACCGCTGTGTTTATTGCATTAAAATACTTTTAAATCATGTGTGTGTGTGTTTTTTAACCCTTTCCAACAATTGGATTAATAATGGATAGGTGACATAATTGACGCCTCTCCATTATTAATCTGGCTTAATGTCACCTTACAATAGCAAGGTGGCATTAACCCTTCATTACCCCATATCCCACCGCTACAGGGAGTGGGAAGAGAGTGGCCAAGTGCCAGAATAGACGCATCTTCCAGATGTGCCTTTTCTGGGGTGGCTGGGGGCAGATGTTTTTAGCCATGGGGGGGCCAATAACCATGGACCCTCTCCTGGCTATTAATATCTGCCCTCAGTCACTGGCTTTACCATTCTGGCGGAGAAAATTGCGCGGGAGCCCACGCCAATTTTTTCCGCCATTTAACCCTTTATTTTAGCAGCTACAGCGCTGAAATTTTGCACATACACACTACTAACATCAGTAGTGTGGAATATGCAAAAAACAAGGGGATATGAGATGGTTTACTGTATATAAACCATGTCTCATATCCTGTCGGGTTTGTGCAGGAGAAATGAAAAGCCGGCAATTGAATTACCGACTTTTCACTAACACCGCTGCGTATTTCTCGCAAGTCACACTGCAGGTCTGTGTGGAATCCGTATTTTTCTCGCCCCCATAGACTTTCATTAGCGATTTTTTTTGCGCAATACGCTGACAAACGCAGCATGCTGCTATTTTGTACGGCCGTAGAAAGCCGTATAATACTGAACCGTAATATACGGCTAATAGGAGCAGCCCCATTGAGAATAATTGTGCCGTTTATTTTGCGAGTTTTACGGACGTAATTTCTGCGCTCTTACGTCCGTAAAACTCGCTAGTGTGAGGCCGGCCTAAAGGGTCTGCCCAAGTGTGTCGCCACAGAAATATTGGAAAAAGCAACAAAAGAGATCTTTACCCTTTTAATCCCACAGGAGAGATGCAACCAGATTGTTATAGAAAGGGTACACAGGTCTCTCAGACCCAAACCGAAATCTACAGACCCTCCAAGGGATGTGATATGTGGCTTGTTGAACTACCTTGACACCTTCGCTATCCTATCAGCTTCTAGAGACTCCAAGTCTCTTTCTTATGAAGGGGCACCTATTCAGTTATACCAAGACATAGCTCCATCAACTCTAGCAAAGCGAAGGATCCTCAAACCTCTCCTGGATGTTTGGCGCTCCAACAAAATACTCTACAAATGTCTGTTCCCGTTTGGCTTAATGATACACGGAGGTGGAAAACAGGTCACAGTTAGGAGCCCGGGAGATTTGCCTAGAGTGTGGGATACCTTCAACTTAGCCGAAATGGACATCCCCTCGTGGCTGCGATTGGTCACCGGTGAAGAGGCACATGTCCCCTAAGCAGGGGAAAAGCGGAATGAAGAAAAAACCGCCCCCCTGAGTTAGCTTAACATCTCTTGGACACGTCACACGACTCATGGTCTACTGGCCTGAAATATACACTCACCGGCCACTTTATTAGGTACACCATGCTAGTAATGGGTTGGACCCCCTTTTGCCTTCAGAACTGCCTCAATTCTTCGTGGCATAGATTCAACAAGGTGCTGGAAGCATTCCTCAGAGATTTTGGTCCATATTGACATGATGGCATCACACAGTTGCCGCAGATTTGTCGGCTGCACATCCCAAAGATGCTCCATACAAGGCAGGATGGATCCATGCTTTCATGTTGTTTACGCCAAATTCTGACCCTACCATCCGAATGTCACAGCAGAAATCGAGACTCATCAGACCAAGCAACGTTTTTCCAATCTTCTACTGTCCAATTTCGATGAGCTTGTACAAATTGTAGCCTCAGTTTCCTGTTCTTAGCTGAAAGGAGTGGTACCCGGTGTGGTCTTCTGCTGCTGTAGCCCATCTGCCTCAAAGTTCGACGCACTGTGCGTTCAGAGATGCTCTTAGGCCTACCTTGGTTGTAACGGGTGGCGATTTGAGTTACTGTTGCCTTTCTATCAGCTCGAACCAGTCTGCCCATTCTCCTCTGACCTCTGGCATCAACAAGGCATTTCCGCCCACAGAACTGCCGCTCACTGGATTTTTTTTCTTTTTCGGACCATTCTCTGTAAACCCTAGAGATGGTTGTGCGTGAAAATCCCAGTAGATCAGCAGTTTCTGAAATACTCAGACCAGCCCTTCTGGCACCAACAACCATGCCACGTTCAAAGGCACTCAAATCACCTTTCTTCCCCATACTGATGCTCGGTTTGAACTGCAGGAGATTGTCTTGACCATGTCTACATGCCTAAATGCACTGAGTTGCCGCCATGTGATTGGCTGATTAGAAATTAAGTGTTAACAAGAAGTTGGACAGGTGTACCTAATAAAGTGGCCGGTGAGTGTATGATGGCTCTGTTCTTTTGAATATGTTATTCGAATGTTTTGCATTATTTGATAATAGCTCTCTCTCCTCAAAATTCACAGTCTGCCACTCGTGCACTTATTATTATTTTGCCTATCTGCAATGGGAGGAAGTTCTGACCCCCCGCCTCTGCAGCGGATAGGTATCTTTTTTGTATATATAAGTTGTATTACTTGTTTGTTCACTGTTAATAATATTGACCTCATTGATTTGTTGGCATGGAAAGCATACAAAAAGCTTTTCAACATGTTACTTACACAACATGGCAAAGGATGACACTTCAGCCACCATAGTAGTGGCTTCTTACAATGTCAAGGGTATAAGATCACCATGCAAGAGAGGTCAAATCATGAATCTCTTGCACTCCAAAAAATCCCATATAGTCTTCTTACAAGAGACACATTTTAAGAAAGATAGAGTCCCGGACACGTCTAGATCTCGCTTCCCAACTTGGTTCCACAGCACAGGGGGTTCAGCCTCCAGAGGGGTGAGCATAGCTATTAAGAAAAATGTACCCTTTACCCCACATGATAGCCTATCGGACCCAGAAGGTAGATATATTATGCTAAAAGGCCTCTTGGCAAACACTAGGGTCACCTTGTGCAATCTATACGCTCCAAATAAAGATCAGGTTAGCTGGTTATGTAAAACACTAAACACGATAAAATTGTTCTCTGAAGGTCTTTTAATACTGGGAGGGGATTTTAATGTATCCCTTAACCCATTCTTAGACACATCCTCTGGCAGGTCCACTATCTCCCAAAAAACTCTGAAAAAACTTCATCGCTCTCTACAAGATCTAAATATTTTAGATCCCTGGAGATCCCTTTTTCCTTCCCGTAAGGATTATACTTTTTTCTCCCATCCACATAACAGTTACCATAGGATTGATTATCTACTAATACAATCACCGAACCTACCATTAGTAAAATCCGCAGAGATCGATATCATTTCCCTATCTGACCATGCTCCCATTTTCCTGGACTTGTCCATCTCGACGTTACCGTTATCCACTAGGTCTTGGACACTAAATGAGACACTGCTCGACTCTAGTTTTCAGCTCACAAAGTTATCAAGCACTCTTGACCTTTACTTCCAGGAAAATATACATTCAGGCCCACCCATACCTATAGTGTGGGAGGCACATAAAACAGTGATAAGAGGAGAACTCATTGCGCTAGGCTCACATTTAACGAGAGAGAGGCTGAAACAGACATTATCCATCTTACATCAGATTAATTCTCTCGAAAAGTTACACAAAAGGTCTCAGGCAAAAGGGGCACAAGAAGAATTGATAACTCTTAGGAACGATCTTAAAAATCTTTTGAACATCCAATCAGCCAAAATCTATATGAGGAGCAAACAAATGTTCTATCTCCATGGCAACAGAAGCAGCAAGCTTATGTCTTCCTTGCTCAAGAAACGCAAGGATAAGACTTTTATTGCTCAGCTTAAAGCCGAGAATGGCGCTTTGCTGTCAGAAACTGCTGAAATTGCCAGGGAATTTAGGTCCTTCTATGAGAATCTCTACAACCTAAACACACCAGATCTTATGCAGGACCCTGCACCAGCTATCGAGAGAATTAATGAGTTTCTGGCCCCTTTAAAACTCCCTAAATTAACTAAAGAGGGTCACCCTCTGCTGACATCCCCTGTCACCTCTAAAGAAATTTTAGACACTCTCTATTATTCCTAACGGCAAGGCCCCAGGCCCAGACGGTCTCCCCATCATTTATTGTAAAAAACTCATAAAACCTCTATTGCCCCAATTGGTCACCTTATTCAACTCCTACCTTCAAGGCCAACCTATACCCAAACAATCTTTAGAAGCCTTTATTACTGTTTTGCCAAAAGAGGGAAAAGACCCCAATCTTTGTTCTAGTTACAGGCCCATATCGCTACTAAACACGGACATCAAACTGTGGGCAAAAATTTTAGCGGGAAGGCTTAGTAACATTTTACCCAAATTGATCCACTCGGACCAGGCAGGCTTTGTTAAGGGTAGAGAGGGCAGGGACAACTCGACCAAAATCATACAGGCTACAATGTTCGCTAGGAGTCGTAATGTCCCTTTGGTTCTCCTGTCAACGGACGCTGAGAAGGCGTTTGACAGGGTGAGCTGGAGATTTATGGAAAAAGTTTTGATCAAATTCGGCCTGCCAGAGCAATATATTTCAGCAATTCTCTCCCTCTATTCCCAACCTTCAGCTAGAGTCCGAATTAATGGCACCCTGTCTGATAGCTTCCATATTAATAATGGGACTAGACAGGGGTGCCTGCTATCCCCGTCATTGTTCATATTGGTAATAGAGACGTTGATACAGAGCATTAGACAAGGGGAAGGGATAGAGGGACTGAAAATTGGCTCCGTGGAACTTAAAACACTAGCTTTCGCAGACGACCTGCTCTTTCTCATCTCTAACCCGCTTCAAGACTTCCCAGTCTTCCTTAAGATATTTCGTCAATTTGGCTTTCTCTCAAATTTTAAAATTTATACGGAGAAATCTGAAGCGCTGAATGTCACTCTTTCAAGATCCCAAATAATTTCTCTCAGCACTAAAACCCCTTTTTCATGGGCCAAATCCTCCATTAAATATTTAGGAATTTTAATAACCGGAAACCCTCTGGACCTCTTCCAGGCTAACTATCCCCCACTGCTAAAGAGTGGAGGCTTTAATGAAGTCTTATGGATTGCCCACACTATCCTGGATGGGACGCATTAATATATTTAAGGCATAAATCATGCCAATAATACTATATAATTTAAATATGGTTCCTATAAATATACCTTTGACCTTCTTCAAGAGACTAAAATCAATTATTTCCAAATTCATTTGGAAGTCAAAACCAGCCAGGTTACCCTATAAATCAATATCCTATCCCATTTCCTCGGGGGGACTGGGAGTACCTGATCCATACCTTTATTATAGAGCTATACATCTTAGCAGATGGCTGAAGGTGATATCATGTTGGGAGGGGGGAGGTAGAGATAGCATAGACTTGGCTTTATTGGGCTCTCGCGGTATCCCCTATCTTTGGTCCGATGCCAGGCCACCAGTGGCTTTTGGTTTAGACGAGGTGACCTTAACAACTTTGAGAATTAAAAGACTTCTGAATAGAGGGCTCCCATTAGACACCTTCCCTTCCACACTGACACCTATTTGCTCTATACCATTTTTGATTGATCTAAATTTCAGGGATCCATATAAACTATGGACAAATCTACCTAATGAAACTCTAAATGGATTTTATAATAATAAAATTCTCCATAATGGGACATGGCCTCCAGGTACATCGACCCAACCTAAAAATTTCCTCCAGACACTCCACGTCAAACGTATGGTCACGCAGTTTCTGCAGAAATACCCGACCAAGTCAAATTGGTCCTGGTTTGATGTGTTAACTAAATTCCCGCTTCCACGACTTAATATCATATCACGTATATATTCCCATCTCTCCGCCCCTTCCTCACCAAACAAACCCTCATATATATACTCCTGGGAGTTGGAACTTGGGACCTCTTTTTCAGAGGATCAGGTTTCTAGAATGTTATCTAATGCCAGAGGTTTTTCTAGGTGTATACTTTTGCAGGAGAATGCATATAAAATCCTGACTAGATGGCATTTAAACCCAGCAAACCTTCTCCAGAGAGGGCTCGCTGACAAGGGGATCTGCTTGAGATGTATTAACTCGTTGGGTCACCACACACATATATTCTGGGACTGCCCCAAAATAAGACTTTTCTGGGAAGAAATTAGCTCTATCCTCAAGAAATTAGATTTAATTAAGTCGAGCCTCCGGGCAGAGGAGGCTCTCCTCTCCTGCCCGTCCGCTAACTACTTGCCAAAGAAACATGGCTTGCTCCCGCTTCTGGTGGGTGCTGCTAAACACCTGATTACGCTACATTGGAGGGACACTTCTCCCCCCACTGTGTCGGAATGGTATACTAAAATAGATCAAATATCACGTCTCGAGGAGTTGTCGAGTTGGGAGGTCTCTAGTCATGATTCTCACTTGTCTACATGGGCTCCCTGGAAGAAGTTTCGGGAAGATAGCTCTCTAAGCTGCCCTTAATTGCCCTTGATGTCTTACGTCTTGCTTTGCTAGAAAGTTATTCATGCAACTTTGTTACATTTAATTTCCATTGTACGTAATCATGCCGTTAACCGTTTTCTGTTTATGTACCTACATGTTTTTCCCCTCTTTCTCACCCCCCCTTCCCCGACCCTCCCCTTTCCTTTCCTTATATCCCATTTATATGCTCCCCATCCTTATCCTCCCCAACCACCTTCCTTTTCTTTTCTCTCAATCACTTGGCTCATTGTCTTTTTGCGTCTGAAAAAGCTGTGATTATATGTACAACAGACAAGAGAAAACTTGCTTTACCGTTGTAATGTTTATTGTTCTACTTATAAATAAAGAATAAAAAAAAAGATCAGTAATAGTTAATACATCTGATCATTACATAAGAAACTCTTGTTAAAGGGGTACTCAGTCTGAAGAAAAAAAATTCAAGTTATTTATTCAAGTTAGTAATTTCTTTACTTTACTTTATGGATCTTTTGCTGCCCATAGCAACCAATAGGAAATGCATCATGTCATGTGACCTGTGAACTAAATGAACTATATGAACTGCTGAACTAGATGTTCTGTTGAGAATGACTCAGGACAGCCTAGTTCAACGTGATGCATCTCACTGAGCCCAGCAGCAGTTCCCCCTGTATTAGTGTAGAGTACTGACTCAATGATTGTGTATGAGGGAGCTGAGAAGCCGTTCAGCATCCTGAGAACAGGACAGGAGCCAGTGGTAAAGATTGTAGCAAGACTGATCTTCTAGGCTACAGGAGGCTGATCCTCTACAGGAGGCTGATCCTCTACAGGAGGCTGATACTCTACAGGAGGCTGATACTCTACAGGAGGCTGATACTCTACAGGAGACTGATCCTCTACAGGAGGCTGATCCTCTACAGGAGACTGATCCTCTACAGGAGGCTGATACTCTACAGGAGGCTGATACTCTACAGGAGGCTGATCCTCTACAGGAGACTGATCCTCTACAGGAGGCTGATCCTCTACAGGAGACTGATCCTCTACAGCAGGGGTCCCCAACTCCAGTCCTCAAGGCCCACCAACAGGTCATGTTTTCAGGATTTCCTTAGTCTTGCCCAGGTGATAATTGCATCACCTGTGCAATACAAAGGAAATCCTGAAAACATGATCTGTTGGTGGGCCTTGAGGACTGGAGTTGGGGAACACTGCTCTACAGGAGCCTGATCTTCTACAGGAGCCTGATCCTCTACAGGAGCCTGATCCTCTACAGGAGGCTGATCCTCTACAGGAGGCTGATCTTATCACAAAGACTGGTGAGGGGCATGAACCACACCACAGAAACACTCTCTCATACACACATGAGCTGTGTCTGTCTACTGTACAATTTCAGTTTTTATTATTACTATTATATTTGTATTTGATGTGTGGTATAGTGTTTTACTACCTTCTTTTCCAGCATCAGGAGCTATAAAGAGCAAGTGTGAGAGCAGGGATCTTCAGTGTGAGGAGCTGTATGAGGGATCACTCTCTGTCTCCTCCCACTTGCTGTTTAGTTCATCATGAACTAATCTCTGTCAGGATGGTGAACTAGATGAACTAGTTCACTCTGAAGATTAGTTCATTTTGAACTACTCACACACGAACTACCCATCACTACTGTGCTGGTTGTCATGGTGCTGGATGAGGGGAAGTTTATGTGTGGGGTCAGGAGGGGTTTACAGTGTGGATGTAGCAGAGCCGTGTGTGTACGAGGTGTACGGAGCGGAGCCGTGTGTGTACGAGGTGTACGGAGCAGAGCCGTGTGTGTACGAGGTGTACGGAGTGGAGCCGTGTGTGTACGAGGTGTACAGAGCGGAGCCGTGTGTGTATGAGGTGTACGGAGCGGAGCCGTGTGTGTATGAGGTGTACGGAGCGGAGCCGTGTGTGTATGAGGTGTACGGAGCGGAGCCGTGTGTGTATGAGGTGTACGGAGCGGAGCCGTGTGTGTACGAGGTGTACGGAGCGGAGCCGTGTGTGTACGAGGTGTACGGAGCAGAGTCGTGTGTACGAGGTGAACGGAGCGGAGCCGTGTGTGTACGAGGTAAACAGAGCTGAGCTGTATGTGTGCGAGGTGTATGGAGCGGAGCCGTGTGTGTGCTGGTTGTCATGGTGCTGGATGAGGGGAAGTTTATGTGTGGGGTCAGGAGGGGTTTACAGTGTGGAGGTAGCAGAGAAAACACATAAACAAAATGGAGTTCCATACACAAAAATTGTTTTTCAACGTTAATCTATTTTATTGTAAATGTTATGAACATAGATAATTAATCACATAATACAAAGAAATAACAAAGATTAAAAACCCCAGTTTAGAACTGAGTAAATCCCTAGTAAGAGTATATATCTTATATACCATGGGTAACATATTCTATCATTAGATAGACCGCTACTGCTCTCTTTTCCTTATATGGGCATTAGTCATTTTGACAAACCCTGAGGTTGATATTTTTTACAGGCATCCAATACACTGAGGTCATGGGCATACTATATTGATTGGGTGTCAGATAGCCATTATCACGCAGAGCGGGTTGTCATTTGTACCATGGTAAGATATACAGTGGGGCAAAAAAGTATTTATTCAGTCAGCAATAGTGCAAGTTCCACCACTTAAAAAGATGAGAGGCGTCTGTAATTTACATCATAGGTAGACCTCAACTATGGGAGACAAACTGAGAAAAAAAAAATCCAGAAAATCACATTGTCTGTTCTTTTATCATTTTATTTGCATTTTATGGTGGAAAATAAGTATTTGGTCAGAAACAAACAATCAAGATTTCTAGCTCTCACAGACCTGTAACTTCTTCTTTAAGAGTCTCCTCTTTCCTCCACTCATTACCTGTAGTAATGGCACCTGTTTAAACTTGTTATCAGTATAAAAAGACACCTGTGCACACCCTCAAACAGTCTGACTCCAAACTCCACTATGGTGAAGACCAAAGAGCTGTCAAAGGACACCAGAAACAAAATTGTAGCCCTGCACCAGGCTGGGAAGACTGAATCTGCAATAGCCAACCAGCTTGGAGTGAAGAAATCAACAGTGGGAGCAATAATTAGAAAATGGAAGACATTCAAGACCACTGATAATCTCCCTCGATGTGGGGCTCCACGCAAAATCCCACCCCGTGGGGTCAGAATGATCACAAGAACGGTGAGCAAAAATCCCAGAACCACGCGGGGGGACCTAGTGAATGAACTGCAGAGAGCTGGGACCAATGTAACAAGGCCTACCATAAGTAACACACTACGCCACCATGGACTCAGATCCTGCAGTGCCAGACGTGTCCCACTGCTTAAGCCAGTACATGTCCGGGCCCGTCTGAAGTTTGCTAGAGAGCATTTGGATGATCCAGAGGAGTTTTGGGAGAATGTCCTATGGTCTGATGAAACCAAACTGGAACTGTTTGGTAGAAACACAACTTGTTGTGTTTGGAGGAAAAAGAATACTGAGTTGCATCCATCAAACACCATACCTACTGTAAAGCATGGTGGTGGAAACATCATGCTTTGGGGCTGTTTCTCTGCAAAGGGGCCAGGACGACTGATCCGGGTACATGAAAGAATGAATGGGGCCATGTATCGTGAGATTTTGAGTGCAAACCTCCTTCCATCAGCAAGGGCATTGAAGATGAAACGTGGCTGGGTCTTTCAACATGACATTGATCCAAAGCACACCGCCAGGGCAACGAAGGAGTGGCTTCGTAAGAAGCATTTCAAGGTCCTGGAGTGGCCTAGCCAGTCTCCAGATCTCAACCCTATAGAAAACCTTTGGAGGGAGTTGAAAGTCAGTGTTGCCAAGCGAAAAGCCAAAAACATCACTGCTCTAGAGGAGATCTGCATGGAGGAATGGGCCAACATACCAACAACAGTGTGTGGCAACCTTGTGAAGACTTACAGAAAACGTTTGACCTCTGTCATTGCCAACAAAGGATATATTACAAAGTATTGAGATGAAATTTTGTTTCTGACCAAATACTTATTTTCCACCATAATATGCAAATAAAATGATAAAAAAACAGACAATGTGATTTTCAGGATTTTTTTTTCTCAGTTTGTCTCCCATAGTTGAGGTCTACCTATGATGTAAATTACAGACGCCTCTCATCTTTTTAAGTGGTGGAACTTGCACTATTGCTGACTGACTAAATACTTTTTTGCCCCACTGTATACTCTTACTAGGGATTTACTCAGTTCTAAACTGGGGTTTTTAATCTTTGTTATTTCTTTGTATAATGTGATAAATTATCTATGTTCATAACACAACAGTGGGAGCAATAATTAGAAAATGGAAGACATTCAAGACCACTGATAATCTCCCTCGATGTGGGGCTCCACGCAAAATCCCACCCCGTGGGGTCAGAATGATCACAAGAACGGTGAGCAAAAATCCCAGAACCACGCGGGGGGACCTAGTGAATGAACTGCAGAGAGCTGGGACCAATGTAACAAGGCCTACCATAAGTAACACACTACGCCACCATGGACTCAGATCCTGCAGTGCCAGACGTGTCCCACTGCTTAAGCCAGTACATGTCCGGGCCCGTCTGAAGTTTGCTAGAGAGCATTTGGATGATCCAGAGGAGTTTTGGGAGAATGTCCTATGGTCTGATGAAACCAAACTGGAACTGTTTGGTAGAAACACAACTTGTTGTGTTTGGAGGAAAAAGAATACTGAGTTGCATCCATCAAACACCATACCTACTGTAAAGCATGGTGGTGGAAACATCATGCTTTGGGGCTGTTTCTCTGCAAAGGGGCCAGGACGACTGATCCGGGTACATGAAAGAATGAATGGGGCCATGTATCGTGAGATTTTGAGTGCAAACCTCCTTCCATCAGCAAGGGCACTGAAGATGAAACGTGGCTGGGTCTTTCAACATGACATTGATCCAAAGCACACCGCCAGGGCAACGAAGGAGTGGCTTCGTAAGAAGCATTTCAAGGTCCTGGAGTGGCCTAGCCAGTCTCCAGATCTCAACCCTATAGAAAACCTTTGGAGGGAGTTGAAAGTCAGTGTTGCCAAGCGAAAAGCCAAAAACATCACTGCTCTAGAGGAGATCTGCATGGAGGAATGGGCCAACATACCAACAACAGTGTGTGGCAACCTTGTGAAGACTTACAGAAAACGTTTGACCTCTGTCATTGCCAACAAAGGATATATTACAAAGTATTGAGATGAAATTTTGTTTCTGACCAAATACTTATTTTCCACCATAATATGCAAATAAAATGATAAAAAAACAGACAATGTGATTTTCAGGATTTTTTTTTCTCAGTTTGTCTCCCATAGTTGAGGTCTACCTATGATGTAAATTACAGACGCCTCTCATCTTTTTAAGTGGTGGAACTTGCACTATTGCTGACTGACTAAATACTTTTTTGCCCCACTGTATACTCTTACTAGGGATTTACTCAGTTCTAAACTGGGGTTTTTAATCTTTGTTATTTCTTTGTATAATGTGATAAATTATCTATGTTCATAACACAACAGTGGGAGCAATAATTAGAAAATGGAAGACATTCAAGACCACTGATAATCTCCCTCGATGTGGGGCTCCACGCAAAATCCCACCCCGTGGGGTCAGAATGATCACAAGAACGGTGAGCAAAAATCCCAGAACCACGCGGGGGGACCTAGTGAATGAACTGCAGAGAGCTGGGACCAATGTAACAAGGCCTACCATAAGTAACACACTACGCCACCATGGACTCAGATCCTGCAGTGCCAGACGTGTCCCACTGCTTAAGCCAGTACATGTCCGGGCCCGTCTGAAGTTTGCTAGAGAGCATTTGGATGATCCAGAGGAGTTTTGGGAGAATGTCCTATGGTCTGATGAAACCAAACTGGAACTGTTTGGTAGAAACACAACTTGTTGTGTTTGGAGGAAAAAGAATACTGAGTTGCATCCATCAAACACCATACCTACTGTAAAGCATGGTGGTGGAAACATCATGCTTTGGGGCTGTTTCTCTGCAAAGGGGCCAGGACGACTGATCCGGGTACATGAAAGAATGAATGGGGCCATGTATCGTGAGATTTTGAGTGCAAACCTCCTTCCATCAGCAAGGGCACTGAAGATGAAACGTGGCTGGGTCTTTCAACATGACATTGATCCAAAGCACACCGCCAGGGCAACGAAGGAGTGGCTTCGTAAGAAGCATTTCAAGGTCCTGGAGTGGCCTAGCCAGTCTCCAGATCTCAACCCTATAGAAAACCTTTGGAGGGAGTTGAAAGTCAGTGTTGCCAAGCGAAAAGCCAAAAACATCACTGCTCTAGAGGAGATCTGCATGGAGGAATGGGCCAACATACCAACAACAGTGTGTGGCAACCTTGTGAAGACTTACAGAAAACGTTTGACCTCTGTCATTGCCAACAAAGGATATATTACAAAGTATTGAGATGAAATTTTGTTTCTGACCAAATACTTATTTTCCACCATAATATGCAAATAAAATGATAAAAAAACAGACAATGTGATTTTCAGGATTTTTTTTTCTCAGTTTGTCTCCCATAGTTGAGGTCTACCTATGATGTAAATTACAGACGCCTCTCATCTTTTTAAGTGGTGGAACTTGCACTATTGCTGACTGACTAAATACTTTTTTGCCCCACTGTATACTCTTACTAGGGATTTACTCAGTTCTAAACTGGGGTTTTTAATCTTTGTTATTTCTTTGTATAATGTGATAAATTATCTATGTTCATAACACAACAGTGGGAGCAATAATTAGAAAATGGAAGACATTCAAGACCACTGATAATCTCCCTCGATGTGGGGCTCCACGCAAAATCCCACCCCGTGGGGTCAGAATGATCACAAGAACGGTGAGCAAAAATCCCAGAACCACGCGGGGGGACCTAGTGAATGAACTGCAGAGAGCTGGGACCAATGTAACAAGGCCTACCATAAGTAACACACTACGCCACCATGGACTCAGATCCTGCAGTGCCAGACGTGTCCCACTGCTTAAGCCAGTACATGTCCGGGCCCGTCTGAAGTTTGCTAGAGAGCATTTGGATGATCCAGAGGAGTTTTGGGAGAATGTCCTATGGTCTGATGAAACCAAACTGGAACTGTTTGGTAGAAACACAACTTGTTGTGTTTGGAGGAAAAAGAATACTGAGTTGCATCCATCAAACACCATACCTACTGTAAAGCATGGTGGTGGAAACATCATGCTTTGGGGCTGTTTCTCTGCAAAGGGGCCAGGACGACTGATCCGGGTACATGAAAGAATGAATGGGGCCATGTATCGTGAGATTTTGAGTGCAAACCTCCTTCCATCAGCAAGGGCACTGAAGATGAAACGTGGCTGGGTCTTTCAACATGACATTGATCCAAAGCACACCGCCAGGGCAACGAAGGAGTGGCTTCGTAAGAAGCATTTCAAGGTCCTGGAGTGGCCTAGCCAGTCTCCAGATCTCAACCCTATAGAAAACCTTTGGAGGGAGTTGAAAGTCAGTGTTGCCAAGCGAAAAGCCAAAAACATCACTGCTCTAGAGGAGATCTGCATGGAGGAATGGGCCAACATACCAACAACAGTGTGTGGCAACCTTGTGAAGACTTACAGAAAACGTTTGACCTCTGTCATTGCCAACAAAGGATATATTACAAAGTATTGAGATGAAATTTTGTTTCTGACCAAATACTTATTTTCCACCATAATATGCAAATAAAATGATAAAAAAACAGACAATGTGATTTTCAGGATTTTTTTTTCTCAGTTTGTCTCCCATAGTTGAGGTCTACCTATGATGTAAATTACAGACGCCTCTCATCTTTTTAAGTGGTGGAACTTGCACTATTGCTGACTGACTAAATACTTTTTTGCCCCACTGTATACTCTTACTAGGGATTTACTCAGTTCTAAACTGGGGTTTTTAATCTTTGTTATTTCTTTGTATAATGTGATAAATTATCTATGTTCATAACATTTACAATAAAATAGATTAACGTTGAGAAACAATTTTTGTGTATAGAACTCCATTTTCTTTATGTGTTTTCATGTGTACTGGGAGTATACACTACTATCCAGTTACTGTATGGGTAATTATATGAAGCTATTGTGGCACCACTTATTATTATATAGAACCCATATTTTCTCTGTGAGTTTGATTGTATCGTGGATGTAGCAGAGCTGTGTGTGTACGAGGTGTACGGAGCGGAGCCGTGTGTGTACGAGGTGTGCGGAGCGGAGCCGTGTGTGTACGAGGTGTACGGAGCGGAGCCGTGTGTGTACGAGGTGTGCGGAGCGGAGCCGTGTACGAGGTGTACGGAGCGGAGCCGTGTGTGTACGAGGTGTACGGAGCCAAGCCATGTGTGTACGAGGTGTACGGAGCGGAGCCGTGTGTGTACGAGGTGAACGGAGCGGAGCCGTGTGTGTATGAGGTGAACGGAGCGGAGCCGTGTGTGTACGATGTACGGAGCGGAGCCGTGTATGTTCGAGGTGTACGGAGCGGAGCCGTAGGTATACGGGGCAGAGCCATGTGTGTGCGAGGTGTATGGAGCGGAGCCGTGTGTATGAGGGGAACGGAGCGGAGCCATGTGTGTACAAGGTGTATTGTCATGATCTCTGCAGGCAGAGATCATAGCAAGCCTATAGAGGGACAAGCTCTCGGAAGATGGAACTATACCGACCATGAACTAAGCCCGCCGCGCAACTAGAAATAGCCAGGTAGCATTTCCTATTTAACGCTAGATGCCCAGCTCTGGCCTAAGACCTAAATAGCTAGCAGAGGGAAATACAAGACCTGGCTCACCTCCAGAGAAATATTCCAAAGAAGACAGTAGCCCCCCACACACAACGACGGTGAGTCCAGACGAAACAACAAACGCAGCAGGAAAACAGTCCCAGCAAATTTGAGGTCCGCTCACTAGATAGCAGAAGACAGACAGTACACCCTCATGGTCAGCAGAAAAACACTAACAAAACACCATCCAGAGATTACCTTAAACTCTGGCATTAACTCATAACGCCAGAGTAGCAATCCCTGATCAACGAGAGCTTTCCAGACACAGTAACAAAACTTCAGCTGTGAACTGGAACAAATAGGCAAAACAAAACATGGACAAAAGTCCAACTTATCTAGTAGTAGTCTAGAAGCAGGAACAAGCACTGAGAGGCATCAGATAACATTGTTGACCGGCAAGAAACCACCAGAGAAATGAGCTTAAATAGCGACACCCACTACTGATGGAATCAGGTGAAACAGGAAAGAGGATGACAAGTCCAATTCCACAAGCGGCCACCGGGGGAGCCCAGAATCCAAATTCACAACAGTACCCCCCCCTCAAGGAGGGGGCACCGAACCCTCACCAGATCCACCAGGGCGACCAGGATGAGCCCTATGGAAGGCACGAACAAGATCAGAAGCATGAACATCAGATGCATTGACCCAAGAATTATCCTCCTGGCCGTAACCCTTCCAGTTGACCAGATACTGGAGTTTCCGTCTGGAAACACGAGAGTCCAAAATTTTCTCCACAACGTACTCCAACTCACCCTCAACCAACACCGGAGCAGGAGGCTCAACTGAAGGTACAACAGGTACCTCATACCTGCGCAATAACGACCGATGAAAAACGTTATGAATGGAAAAGGACGCAGGGAGGTCCAAACGGAAAGAAACAGGATTAAGAATCTCCAATATTCTATAAGGGCCGATAAACCGAGGTTTAAACTTAGGAGAAGAGACCCTCATAGGGACAAAACGAGAAGACAACCACACTAAATCTCCAACACAAAGCCGAGAACCAACACGACGATGACGGTTGGCAAAACGCTGAGTCTTCTCCTGGGACAACTTCAAATTGTCCATAACCTGCCCCCAAATGTGATGCAATCTCTCTACCACCGCATCCACTCCAGGACAATCCGAGGATTCCACCTGACCGGAGGAAAATCGAGGGTGAAACCCCGAATTACAGAAAAACGGGGACACCAAGGTGGAAGAACTGGCCCGATTATTGAGGGCGAACTAAAAGCAACCCAATCATCCTGGTCAGCAGAGACAAAACACCTCAGATATGTCTCAAGGGTCTGATTAGTCCGCTCGGTCTGGCCATTAGTCTGAGGGTGAAAAGCAGACGAAAAAGACAAATCTATGCCCATCCTAGCACAGAATGCCCGCCAAAATCTAGACACAAATTGGGTACCTCTGTCAGAAACAATATTCTCAGGAATACCGTGCAATCGGACAACATTCTGAAAAAACAGAGGAACCAACTCAGAAGAAGAAGGCAACTTGGGCAGAGGAACCAAATGGACCATTTTAGAGAAACGGTCACAGACCACCCAGATGACAGACATCTTCTGGGAAACAGGCAGATCTGAAATAAAATCCATCGAGATGTGTGTCCAAGGCCTCTTAGGAATAGGCAAGGGCAACAGCAGTCCGCTAGCCCGAGAACTACAAGACTTGGCCCGAGCACAAACGTCACATGACTGCACAAAGACTCGCACATCTCGTGACAGAGAAGGCCACCAGAAGGATCTTGCCACCAAATCCCTGGTACCAAAAATTCCGGGATGACCTGCCAATGCAGAAGAATGTACCTCAGAGATGACTCTGCTGGTCCAATCATCCGGAACAAACAGTCTATCAGGCGGACAACGATCCGGTCTATCCGCCTGAAACTCTTGCAAGGACCGCCGCAGATCAGGAGAAACGGCCGACAAAATTACTCCCTCCCTAAGGATACCTGTGGGTTCAGAATTACCAGGAGAGTCCGGGTCAAAACTCCTAGAAAGGGCATCTGCCTTAACATTCTTAGAACCCGGTAGGTATGACACCACAAAATTAAAGCGAGAAAAAAATAAAGACCAGCGCGCCTGTCTAGGATTCAGGCGTCTGGCAGTCTCAAGATAAATCAAATTTTTGTGGTCAGTCAATACCACCACCTGATGTCTAGCCCCCTCGAGCCAATGGCGCCACTCCTCAAACGCCCACTTCATGGCCAAAAGCTCCCGATTCCCAACATCATAATTCCGCTCTGCGGGCGAAAATTTGCGAGAAAAGAAGGCACAAGGCCTAATGACGGAGCAGTCGGAACCTTTCTGCGACAACACTGCCCCAGCTCCGATCTCCGAAGCGTCAACCTCAACCTGAAAAGGCAGATTCACATCAGGCTGACGCAACACAGGGGCAGAGGCAAAACGGCGCTTAAGCTCCTGAAAGGCCTCTACAGCATGAGGGGACCAATTAGCAACATCAGCGCCTTGTCTGGTCAAATCAGTCAGTGGTTTAACGACATCCGAAAAACCAGCAATAAATCGGCGGTAAAAGTTGGCAAAGCCCAAAAATCTCTGAAGACCCTTAAGAGAGGAGGGCTGAGTCCAGTCACAAATAGCTTGCACCTTGACGGGATCCATCTCAATGGAAGAGGGAGAAAAAATATACCCCAAAAAGGAAATTTTCTGGACCCCAAAAACGCACTTAGACCCCTTCACACATAAAGAATTAGACCGCAGAACCTGAAAAACTCTCCTGACCTGCTGGACATGAGAGTCCCAGTCATCAGAAAAAATCAGAATATCATCCAGATATATTATCATAAATTTATCCAGAAAATCGCGGAAAATATCATGCATAAAAGACTGGAAAACTGAAGGGGCATTAGAAAGACCAAAAGGCATGACCAAATACTCAAAGTGGCCCTCGGGCGTATTAAATGCGGTCTTCCACTCATCCCCCTGCCTGATCCGCACCAAATTATACGCCCCACGAAGATCAATTTTAGAGAACCACTTAGCACCCTCTATACGAGCAAACAAATCAGTAAGCAATGGCAATGGGTATTGATACTTAACAGTGATCTTATTCAGAAGCCGATAATCAATACATGGTCTCAAAGAGCCGTCTTTTTTTGAGACAAAGAAAAACCCAGCTCCCAAGGGAGAAGAAGATGGACGAATATGTCCCTTTTCCAAAGACTCCTTTATATATTCCCGCATAGCAGCATGTTCCGGCACAGACAAATTAAACAAACGACCCTTTGGATATTTACAACCCGGTATCAAATCTATGGCACAATCGCACTCACGGTGCGGAGGTAACGACCCAAGCTTGGGTTCGTCAAAGACGTCTTGATAATCAGAGAGGAACTCAGGGACTTCAGAGGGAATGGACGACGAAATAGAAACCAAAGGTACGTCCCCATGAATACCCTTACATCCCCAGCTCAACACAGACATTGCTCTCCAGTCCAAGACTGGGTTGTGAGACTGCAACCATGGCAATCCCAGTACCAAATCGTCATGTAAATTATACAGCACCAGGAAACGAATAATCTCCTGGTGATCCGGATTGATACGCATGGTTACTTGTGTCCAGTATTGTGGTTTATTATTAGCCAATGGGGTGGAGTCAATCCCCTTCAGAGGAATAAGAGTCTCCAAAGGCTCTAAATCAAAACCACAACGATTGGCAAAGGACCAATCCATAAGACTCAGAGCGGCGCCAGAGTCAACATAGGCGTCCGTGGCAATGGATGACAAAGAGCAAATCAGGGTTACAGACAAAATAAACTTAGACTGAATGGTGCTAATGGAAACAGACTTATCAAGCTTCTTTGTACGCCTAGAGCATGCTGATATAACATGAGTAGAATCCCCACAATAGAAACACAATCCATTCTTCCGTCTAAAATTCTGTCGCTCGCTCCTGGACAGAATTCTATCACACTGCATACTTTCTGGCGTCTTTTCCATAGACACCGCCAGATGGTGCACCGGTTTGCGCTCCCGCAGACGCCTATCAATCTGAATAGCCATTGTCATGGACTCATTCAGACCTGCAGGCAAAGGGAACCCCACCATAACATCCTTAACGGCATCAGAGAGACCTTCTCTGAAAGTTGCCGCCAAGGCGCACTCATTCCACTGAGTAAGCACAGACCATTTACGGAATTTTTGGCAGAAAACTTCAGCTTCGTCTTGCCCCTGAGATAGTGCCATCAAAGTTTTTTCTGCCTGAAGTTCCAAATGAGGTTCCTCATAAAGCAAGCCCAAGGCCAGAAAAAACGCATCCACATCGCGTAACGCAGGATCCCCTGCTGGCAATGAGAAGGCCCAATCTTGAGGGTCACCCCTGAGCAAGGAAATCACAATCCTAACCTGCTGAGCAGGGTCTCCAGCTGAACGAGACTTCAGGGACAAATAAAGCTTACAATTATTTCGGAAATTCTGGAAGCTAGCTCTATTCCCTGTGAAGAACTCCGGCAAAGGAATTCTCGGCTCAGATACCGGAGCATGTACCACAAAATCTTGTAAATTTTGTACTTTCGTGATGAGATTATTCAAACCCGCAGTTACACTCTGGAGATCCATTATTGTCAGGTGCACACAGAGCATACAGAGATTAGGAGGAGAGAGAGAGAAAAGACTGCAGCAAGGCAGACTGGAGGAAAAAAAAAAAAAAAAAATTTCAGCAGACTTCTTATAACTCTCCTTTCTCAACCTGGGTCTTTAACACTTTATGGGCCGGTCAAACTGTCATGATCTCTGCAGGCAGAGATCATAGCAAGCCTATAGAGGGACAAGCTCTCGGAAGATGGAACTATACCGACCATGAACTAAGCCCGCCGCGCAACTAGAAATAGCCAGGTAGCATTTCCTATTTAACGCTAGATGCCCAGCTCTGGCCTAAGACCTAAATAGCTAGCAGAGGGAAATACAAGACCTGGCTCACCTCCAGAGAAATATTCCAAAGAAGACAGTAGCCCCCCACACACAACGACGGTGAGTCCAGACGAAACAACAAACGCAGCAGGAAAACAGTCCCAGCAAATTTGAGGTCCGCTCACTAGATAGCAGAAGACAGACAGTACACCCTCATGGTCAGCAGAAAAACACTAACAAAACACCATCCAGAGATTACCTTAAACTCTGGCATTAACTCATAACGCCAGAGTAGCAATCCCTGATCAACGAGAGCTTTCCAGACACAGTAACAAAACTTCAGCTGTGAACTGGAACAAATAGGCAAAACAAAACATGGACAAAAGTCCAACTTATCTAGTAGTAGTCTAGAAGCAGGAACAAGCACTGAGAGGCATCAGATAACATTGTTGACCGGCAAGAAACCACCAGAGAAATGAGCTTAAATAGCGACACCCACTACTGATGGAATCAGGTGAAACAGGAAAGAGGATGACAAGTCCAATTCCACAAGCGGCCACCGGGGGAGCCCAGAATCCAAATTCACAACAGTGTATGGAGTGGAACCGTGTGTGTACGAGGTACGGAATGGAGCCGTGTGTGTTCGAGATGTACGGAGTGGAGCCGTAGGTATACGGAGCAGAGCCATGTGAGTACGAGGTGTACAGAGCGGAGCCGTGTGAGTACGAGGTGGACGGAGCGGAGCCGCGTGTGTACGAGGTGGACAGAGCAAAGTCGTGTGTGTATGAGGTTTATGGAGCGGAGCCGTTTGTGTATGAGGTGGATGGAGCAGAGCCATGTGTGTACAGAGCAGATCCAGGCGTGTACTGAGCGGAGCCCTATTTGTATGGGGTCCTGTGTACTGACCAACTGTATACCCCCAGCCTCAGTCACAGACCCCTCTGTGTACACTGTATACACCCGTATACCCCCAGCTTTGGTTGCAGACCACTCTGTGTACACTGTATACACCCGTATACCCCCAGCTTCAGTCACAGACCCCCTCTGTGTACACTGTATACACCCGTATACTCCCAGCTACGGTCGCAGACCCTTCTGTGTACACTGTATACACCCATATACCGCCAGCTTCAGACACAGACCCCCCTGTGTACACTGTATACACCCGTATACCCCCAGCTTCAGTCACAGACCCCCTCTGTGTACACTGTATACACCCGCATACTACCAGCTTCTGTCGCAGACCCTTCTGTGTACCCTGTATACACCTGTATACCCCCAGCTTCAGTCACAGAACCCTCTGTGTACGCTGTATACACCTGTATACCCCCAGCTTCGCTCACAGACACCCGGCTCTCTGTCCCCCTGTAGAACTGACTCCGGACACACACGGTAACACTGCGGCCATCGGCCTCTCGTCTCTCGCACATCTACTGATAACATACGATGAACAGAATCCAGCCCTACTCACTCAATTCTGCCCGTCAGCGCAGCTCGACACCCTATTAATTCGACATTGGCGCCCCCACTGCTCGGCCGCTGTCCCTCTAATATCCGATAAATATAATAAAGCCAAAACACTTTGCCAGCTCAAAAGGTTTAAAAATATAATAAACCCCATTTGTTTGGAGGCTCAGTTATGAAATGGATCCTTAGTATCCACAACTAGCACCACCCCATTATGACACACCGATAACGTATTAAATATGGAGCAATCTGAGCAGGGTAACAAGAAGATTAGCACTCATCCATCAAAGTGTGCCTCAACGTGTTTCGCCCTGCCGCCTCATCAGGAGGCCCAATATAATGATGTCATCTCATTATAGATGATGTACATGTGTCCTCTATCGGAGGGTCCTTTTCAATAGGCCACTTGGCCAGACCTCTCCTCAAACAGCCCCTCACTACCTGTTGAATGAACACAAAGATACAATCGTACTGCACATGCGCCGCGCCACAACATCACTAATGGCTGAATTTTCCAGTTCCATCGCTTGAATGTGTTCCACACTGGGACTCATAGATAGAAGCATACTGGAGGGTGCGCCAACTCCCAGAGCGCATGCCCGGAAATGACGCTGGAGCGCCTGGGCATCCCCCGATTCGTGTCATACTACAGCGCTGGAACGCACGGACTGGGAGATCACTTGCTCCCATACTGGATTGTTGTGTCCCAAGCTGGAACGCATGCCCAGCATATACCTGTAGTGATCAATGCAAATGTCAAATCAAAAGGAACTGGCAATAGATATATGGGAGAGTCTGCGGGGTCATATAAGTAATATATATTTATTTATTTATATAAATATTTATTCAAGGGTTTAATACACATAGTAAAACATCATGAATCAAAAAGTAGCATGAAACATGTAGGAGGAGATGAATAAGAGGAAAATACTCAAGCAAGTAAGAGTGGTGGAGTGGAATAGTATCAGGTAGATGAATAGCAATGTATCAAATAGGTCCTATCCTGAGACACTATGTGTCACGCTGAAAATAAAGTACATATTGTCATGATCCAGTTCTGAGTTTATGTTCAGCTATCTTGTTTCCGGACTGGTCATGTGGGAGTTAATCCCCTCTGCCTCACTTTGAAGCTGGCTGAGCTATTTAAGTCCTCTGCTGCCTGTGGGCCAGTGTCAGCTATAGTTCATGTTGCACGGCTTGAGCACCTGACCGGTTCACTTGTACTAGTGTTCCTTTTTGCCTCTGACTGCTTGTACCCATTTATGACTTGTTCTGACCTCTGGCTTGTATCTCGACTTCGTCTTGCGTCTCATGTTTTGGTTACCATGTTCCCGGTAGGCTCTGACTTCTTGTTTGTCCCCGACCATTCTTCTGACTCCCCCTGTGTATTGCGCTTATCTCTCTGTGTATGACTTTGGCTTGCCTGATTTCTCTTTCTCAACCTGTGACACCTGTGTTGTAGTTCAGTATTAGGGTACGGCTCCACGGTCCGGAGGGGCGGCGGTATCGCCGCAGCGGCGAAGCCGCTCGGCGCTAAGCCCCGCCCCCTTCCTGGGACGCGATCATGCCGGATGTGTTAACTCTTCACATCCGGGATGATCGCTCTCTCCCATAGGGCCCTGTGATATGCCTTGCGGGGACGCTGCGTCCCCGCAAGGTGTACGGGCATGCTGCGATCTGAAAAGACGCGCAGCATGTCCGTAGTCGCAGGGCCGCCGCGTGCGGGTTTCCACGCATAGTGGAGACGGGATTTCATAAAATCCCCTCCATTATGCAGGAACATCTGGACGCTGCTTGTTTGACGCTGCAGCGCTGCGCTGCCATATTGATGTGTATTTATCTATAAACATCAATACATTTATATATACCTGCGAAAAGCAGGTATATGTTCAGCTGAAATGTGAAAACAATTATATATGTTTTCACCTTATACTTATATGACCCCGCAGACTCTCCCATATATCTATTGCCAGTTCCTTTTGATTTGACATTTGCATTGATCACTAAAGGTATATGCTGGGCATGCGTTCCAGCTTGGGACGCAGCAATCCAGTATGGAGTAAGTGATCTTCCGGTCCATGCGTTCCAGCGCTGGAGTGTGACACGCGTCACTTCAAGTCCAGGCGCTCCAGCGGTGAGTTCTGAGGCGCACTGTTAAATGCATGTAATTTCCGATCATGTGTTCTGGGGCTTGGCGCACCCTGCAGTATGCTTCTATCTATGAGTCCCAGCATGGATCACAATTGAGAGATGGACCTGCGCATATCCAGCCATTAGAGATCTTGCAGTGCGAAGCATGTGCAATACTATTGTATCTTTGTGTTTATTTAACAGGAAGTGAGGGACTATTTGAGGAGTGGTCTGGCCAAGCGGCCTATTGAAAAGGATCCTCTGACAGAGGACATATATACATCATATACCATGAGTCAACATCATTATATCGGGCCCCCTGATGAGCCAGTATTATAATTCACTCCACTCAAGTAACGAGTACACGAGTATTTTAGTGCTCGCTCATCACCAGTAAGGATGATTCTGAGAAAGGTCAGAAATTATCCCAGAACTGTATGTAAGGACTTGGGAAATGACCTGAAGAGAGCTGGGACCACAGTCTCAAACTGTACCGTTAGTAACACATTATGCCGTCATGGATTAAAATCCTGCAGGGCACACGAGGTCCCCCTGCTCACGCCAGCACATGTCCAGGACTCTTTGAAGTTCACCAATGACCATCTTGATGATTCAGAGGAGGCATAGGAGGTCATATGGTCAGATGAGACTAGAATATAACTTTTTGGTATCAACTCCACTCACCGTTTTTGGAGGAAGAAGAAGGATGAGTACAACTCTAAGAACACTGTCCCAACCTTGCAGCATGGTGGGCGAAACATCATACTTTTGGGGGGTGCTTTTCTGCAAAGGGGACAGGATGACTACATCCTATTGTACAGGGGATGGACGAGGTCATGTATTGCGAGATTTTGAACAACAACCTCCTTCCCTCAGTAAGAGCATTGAAGATGGCTCATGGCTGGGTCTTCCAGCATGACAATGACCCAAAACACACAGCCAGGGCAGCTAAGCAGTGGCTTCGTAAGAAGCATTTCAAGGTCTTGGAATGGCTTAGCCAGTCTCCAGATCAGAACCTAATAGAAAATCTTTGGCGGGAGATGAAATTCAATGGTTCCCAGCGATAGCCTCAAAACCTGAAAGATTTGGAGATGATCTGCAAGATTCTGTCTCTCACAGTTGAACTGTACCTACTATAAAAATTACAGCCCTCTCAATTGTATATAGGTCAAAACCTTGCAATATCGGTAGTGTATCAAATACTTATTTTCCCCACTGTATATTTACTGTGATGAAACATTAGGTTTTCAAGATGGGTATGTAAAAATCGGACAGCACTCACATGGATGGAATACTGTGAGATTTTTTTCTCGCACCCGTTCATTTGCATTGGCGAGTCTCGTCCGATATACGGAGAAAAAAATTGCAGATGAGCAGGGACTCATAGAATAAAATTAGTAAGAATGCAATATGATTTTTTTTAGCAGATTGCCCTTGTAAGTTTTTCTCGTAAAGGAGTATGAGCACAAACCATGCCGCTTCATTGTCTACTGAAACGCTCACTGCTCACAATTAAAGAGGAAGCTTTGCACACTGACCATGTGGAGATGGAATAATAAATTAAATAGGATGATACTACTCAGTCCCGCCTCATCTCATCTCAGTGCAGACTGAGTGATACTAAGGAGAAGGAGGCTGAAGTGGAACAGGAGACAGTTGCCTGTGCTACAGAGGGTACAAGCCACTTCAGCTTCATCTCATCTGTTCAGCGTGGATGGGCTGAGGAGGAGGAGAAGGAGGAGAGGGAAAAGGAAGAGAAGATGGATTTTCATCCCCATGGTGTGGTCAGGGAAGTCTTGCCTGTTGGGAGTCTGTCACACATGGCTGACTTTACGTCCCACTGCCTTTCCCATGACCCTCAAGTTATAAGCATTTTGGCCAACACTGATTACTGGTCGTTTCACCCTTCTTGATCCATGCTTCAAGGAGAACTTTCCATCTTTCCTTCCTGCAGCGGAGAACGGCTAGTAAAATCGTGCAATAAAAGAAGCCCCTAGTTGAACAATTAGTACAAAAATTCCCATCTGACAACACTGACGGCAAAGGTCATAGTTCCTTGGACAATCAAGGAGTAGAAATGAGGGAGAAATACACCAAGGCCAACAGAGGCAGGTGAAGATTATCAAAGGTCTGGAACTGTTTCATTAGACCCTCACAGTGCCCAGGCCCTGATGTGCGGGGTACTCAAACAAGGAGGGAAAAGTTTTTTGAAGATGGTGAAAGAGTACCTAGATGACCATAGCAGCTCCCTCAATGATTCATCTGTATAGTATAACTATTGGGTATCCAAGCAGGACAAGTGGCATGAACTGTCTCCCGCTATGTCTTAGAGGAGTTGGCCTACCTTGTCTCTAGTATTTTGTCAGAGTGGGTTTTTAGTGTTGCCAGGGGCATATTAACTGATAAGTTGCTGTCTGTCAACTGAAAATGCTTAAAAGCTGATTCTTATCAAAATGAAGAAGGCCTGGATTGGCTCAGACTTCTCAGCCTCACCGAATGACAGCAGCGGAACATAAATCCAATTCTAATGTTCATTATTTAGTGATCCATTCCCCTGCACCCCTTCCCACCCAAATAAGGGTATACAGTTCTTTTTATTTTGTGTCCTACTCCCCCACCATATCTTCAGGATCATGATGCGTCCCTCGCTGTTAATTCTTGCATCTACAATTGCATTATATATATATATATATATATGTATATATATATACATATATACATATACAGTGTGTATATATATACTCGAGTATAAGCCGACCCGAGTATAAGCCGACCCCCCTAATTTTGCCACAAAAAACTGGGAAAACTTATTGACTCGACTATAAGCCTAGGGTGGAAAATGCAGCAGGCACCGGTGAATTTCAAAATTAAAAATAGATACTCCATACTGTTCATTATGGCCCCATAGATGCTCCACATAAAGCTGTGCCACATATAATGCTCTGCACCGTTCATTATGGCCCCATAGATGCTCCACATAAAGCTGTGCCATATATACAAGGCTCTGCACCATTGCCCCATAGATACTCCACATAAAGCTGTGCCATATATACAATGCTCTGCACCGTTGCCCCATAGCTGTGCCATATATATAATGCTCTGCACCGTTGCCCCATAGCTGTGCCATATATATAATGCTCTGCACCGTTGCCCCATAGCTGTGCCATATATATAGTGCTCTGCACCGTTGCCCCATAGCTGTGCCATATATATAATGCTCTGCACCGTTGCCCCATAGCTGTGCCATATATATAATGCTCTGCACCGTTGCCCCATAGCTGTGCCATATAGTGCTCTGCACCGTTGCCCCATAGCTGTGCCATATAGTGCTCTGCACCATTGCCCCATAGCTGTGCCATATAGTGCTCTGCACCGTCCATTATTGCCCCATAGCTGTGCCATATAGTGCTCTGCACCATTGCCCCATAGCTGTGCCATATAGTGCTCTGCACCATTGCCCCATAGTTGTGCCATATAGTGCTCTGCACCATTGCCCCATAGTTGTGCCATATAGTGCTCTGCACCGTTGCCCCATAGCTGTGCCATATAGTGCTCTGCACCGTTGCCCCATAGCTGTGCCATATAGTGCTCTGCACCATTGCCCCATAGCTGTGCCATATAGTGCTCTGCACCGTCCATTATTGCCCCATAGCTGTGCCATATAGTGCTCTGCACCGTTGCCCCATAGCTGTGCCATATAGTGCTCTGCACCGTCCATTATTGCCCCATAGCTGTGCCATATAGTGCTCTGCACCATTGCCCCATAGCTGTGCCATATAGTGCTCTGCACCGTTGCCCCATAGCTGTGCCATATAGTGCTCTGCACCGTCCATTATTGCCCCATAGCTGTGCCATATAGTGCTCTGCACCATTGCCCCATAGCTGTGCCATATAGTGCTCTGCACCATTGCCCCATAGCTGTGCCATATAGTGCTCTGCACCATTGCCCCATAGCTGTGCCATATAGTGCTCTGCACCGTCCATTATTGCCCCATAGCTGTGCCATATAGTGCTCTGCACCATTGCCCCATAGCTGTGCCATACAGTGCTCTGCACCATTGCCCCATAGCTGTGCCATATAGTGCTCTGCACCGTTATTGCCCCATAGCTGTGCCATATAGTGCTCTGCATCGTCCATTATTGCCCCATAGCTGTTGCTGCTGCTGCAATAAAATAATAAAACACATACTCACCTGTTTTGCTTGCAGCTCCTCGGCGCCATCTTCCCGGCGTCTCTCCGCACTGACTGATCAGGCAGAGGGCGGCGCGCACACTATATGCGTCATCGCGCCCTCTGCCTGAACAGTCAGAGCGGAGAGACGCCGGGAAGATGGCGCGACGCCCAGCGTGTGGAACGAGGACAGGTGAATATGTCATACTTACCTGCTCCCGGCGTCCCGCTCCTTCCCCCTGCCTGTCTTCGGTGCCGCAGCCTCTTTCTCTATCAGCGGTCACCGGCACCGCTTCATTAGAGAAATGAATAGGCGGCTCCGCCCCTATGGGAGGTGGAGCAGCCTATTCATTTCTCTAATGAGCGGTCCCACGTGACCGCTCAGGGGAAGAGGCTGCGGCACCGAAGACAGTGTGACAGGCAGGGGGAGCGACAGGATCGCCGGGACTAGGTAAGTATATGACAGTGCTCACCCGCCGACCCCACCACCGATCATGACTCGAGTATAAGCCGAGGGGGCACTTTCAGCCCAAAAATTTGGGCTGAAAATCTCGGCTTATACTCGAGTACATACGGTATATATATATATATATATATATATATATATATATATATATATATATATATATATACATACACACACACAGTGTGTATATATATATATACATACACACACAGTATATATATATATATATATATATATATACATAGACACACACCGTATATATATGTATATATATACATACACACACAGTGTGTGTATATATATATATATATATATATATATATATATATATATATATATATATACACACACATATATATATATACACTGCTCCGAAAAATAAGGGGAACACTTAAACAAGAGAATAAAACTCCAAGTGAATCTGTGAATTCAAACTGTCAATAAAGGAGTGGTTCTGCAGGTGGAGACCACAGACCACATCTCAGTACCAATGATTTCTGGCTGATGTTTTGGTCGTTGTGATTTCACACTCGTGGTAGCATGAGACAGACTCTACAACCCACACAAGTGGCTCAGGTAGTGCAGCTCATCCGGGATGGCACATCAATGCGACCTGTGGCAAGAAGGTTTGCTGTGTCTGTCAGCGTAGTGTTCAGAGGCTGGAGGCACTACCAGGAGACAGGCCAGTACACCAGGAGATGTAGAGGGGGACATAGGAGGGCAACAACCCAGCAGCAGGACCGCTACCTCAGCTTTTGTGCAAGGAGGAACAGGAAGAACACTGCCAGAGCCCTGCAAAATGACCTGCAGCAGGCCACAAATGTGCATGTGTCTGCACAAATAGTTAGAAACATCATGAGGATGGTCTGAGTGCCGGACGTTCACAGATGGTGGTTGTGCTCACAGCCCAACACCGTTCAGGACTCTTGGCATTTGCCATAGAACACCAGGATTGGCAAATTCACCTTCCCTATACTACATTTGCGGTCTTGATTCAGTACTCATTTGGACCTGGAGTAAGACACATGTGGTGTCGAAACATGTTCATAAGGGATTGAATGTATGCAATATTGTAACTGAAGAAATCTGGAACTTTTTAAAGGATAAGTAAAAGGTATGTTTTACTCTACCATTGGACTGATCGCTGGAGAAACAAAAAGTTATATATATATATATATATATATATATATATATATATATATATATATATATATATATATATACACACACGCATACAGTATATATGTGTATATATATTCTTCTCACTGAATTAGAATATCATCAAAAAGTTAATTTATTTCAGTTCTTCAATACAAAAAGTGAAACGCATATATACAAACAGAGTGATCTATTTCAAGTGTTTATTTCTGTTAATGTTGATGATTATGGCATTCAGTGTATTATTAATGGGGCAAAATGATTTCTCAGACCCTCCTCTGCATGTCTTCCAGGGTGTGTTGCAGTCCCTAATTTTTGCTGAATAGGAGGATTTGTGGGTTATGTTCCCCGCTGCCAGCTAATCCCAAACCAGACCAATTGTATAGTTGAAAAGTGGTTTATTCTACGCGTTTTGAAGTACACATGACTCCTTCAGGAAATACCACAAATACTCTGAAACGTGTAGAATAAACCACATTTCAACTACACAATTGGTCTGGTTTTGGATTAGCTGGCAGAGTGGAAAATAACCCATAAATCCTCCTATTCTGCGATTTAGCTACGGTCGCATGCCGACCAGTGGATCTGCGGCAGCCAACAATTTATGCTTGTGAATATTCTACATCAGGTGAGTTAATTTTACAGGTAAATCTTCTACAATTTGTGAGATAAAATCTGCGCTCCTTGTTCCTACAAGTTATTTTACTAGTCCTTCTAATTTTTGGCAGCTCTTGCACTTAGTGTTTAGGCTTTATGGGGAGGCTATATTATTGTAGGGCTAGCTGCTGGATCAGGGATAGTTTAGCATTAGAGGCATATAGGCAGGTTTATTAACTTACAGTCCTAGCTGCTGTAAGTAAAAACCAAAAGTCCTTTTTTCGGGCTACATCTATTCTTTTCCATGTTAATACTGCTGTTACCTGCACTGATTATAGGGAGGGTTGCTCTAGGAGGGATAGTATAGTATTAGAGGCATATATAAAAAAAAATGTGCAAGGCGTGAGGTAAGGGAAGATGGCTGTAGGCCGTGCCTGCAGGCCAGGATAAACTGTGCTTGCTGCAGGAGAGCACTCTTTTTAAAACTGTCAAAAAATTATTCTAAGGCCCTCCTCTACATCTTTTCCAGGGTATATTGCAGTCCCTCCCTCTATTTTTGGCAGCCCTTGTACATAGTTCATAGGCTTTAGCAGTCTAGGAGTCCCACTGTTTTGAAAATTCTTTCTTTCATTCAAGTTAAGTTCTTGCTTTTTCCCATCTTGTTCTATTTCTCATTGTCTCATTATCATCTAATGGAAATGAGTATTCCTTCTGGTCACATAAATTTCTTCCACAGTCATGACAGCTGGTTTCCATGAATTCTTGGACAAATGTAGGCTGTTTGTGGTCATCTGTAGACAGATATTCACAATGCAGCAAAATGTAACGTGGCCCAAGGAGGTAGTCATGGGAGAGGGCTTCATCACAATCTTTATAAAATTGTCAAAAAAAATTATCCCGACGTCATCCTCTAATAGAGTCTTTGTGAGGGATCTCACAGGGGAAGGGGTAAAGGTACCTTCACACGAAGCGACGCTGCAGCGATAGCGTCAACAATGCCGATCGCTGCAGCGTCGCTGTTTGATCGCTGGAGAACTGTCACACAGACCGCTCTCCAGCGACCAACGATGCCGAGGTCCCCGGGTAACCAGGGTAAACATCGGGTTGCTAAGCACAGGGCCGCGCTTAGTAACCCGATGTTTACCCTGGTTACCAGCGTAAAAGTAAAAAAAACAAACAGTACATACTCACCTGCGCGTCCCCCAGCGTCTGCTTCCTGACACTGACTGAGCTCCGGCCCTAACAGCACATTGGTGACGTCACCGCTGTGCTTTTACTTTCACTTTAGGGCCGGCGCTCAGTAAGTGTCAGGAAGCAGACGCTGGGGGACGCGCAGGTGAGTATGTACTGTTTGTTTTTTTTACTTTTACGCTGGTAACCAGGGTAAACATCGGACGACCAAATAAAGTTCTGGACTTTATTCAGCGACCAGCGACATCACAGCAGGATCCTGATCGCTGCTGCGTGTCAAACTAAACGATATCGCTAGCCAGGACGCTGCAACGTCACGGATCGCTAGCGATATCGTTACAAAGTCGTTTCGTGTGAAGGTACCTTAAGTCAACTTCGCTCACCTCGGGGGAGGGGAGAGAGAGACCCAGCAGGGATCTGGCGCCACACCTGCCTCAGGTCAGTCAGGGAGCTGCACCGAAGGCAAATAGTCGCTGGAAAGGCTTCCATTATAGATACGAGTTAGTGAGGTGCTTCCAGTGAGGGGGAAAATATATCACCAGTCCAGGCTGGGGATATATATCTAAACCTCCTGGACGTCGCTGCCAGAGTTCCTCACTAAAACAGTACAACAGTATGCAGGGCCGGACTGGGACTAAAATTCAGCCCTGGCATTTGAAGTCACACAGGCCCACTTGTCACATGGTGACTGTATAATAACTTTGTACACTTGTAGGTTACAAGAAGTGAGGGGAGTGTAACACGACTATATAACATATAATTACAGCTGTATCCAGCATTACAGCTTAGTCCCCATAGAATGTAATACAACACAGCCCCCATAGAATGTAATACAACACAGCCCCCATAGAATGTAATACAACACAGCCCCCATAGAATGTAATGCAGCACAGCCCCCATAGAATGTAATGCAGCACAGCCCCCATAGAATGAAATACAGCACAGCCCCCATAGAATGTAATGCAGCACAGCCCCCATAGAATGTAATACAGCACAGCCCTCATAGAATGTAATACAGCACAGCCCCCATAGAATGTAATGTAGCACAGGCCCATGGAATGGAATGCAGCCAGACCCATAGAATATAATGCAGCACAGGCCCATGGAATGGAATGCAGCCAGCCCCATAGAATAGAATGTAGCACAGGCCCATGGAATGGAATGCAGCCAGCCCCATAGAATATAATGCAGCACAGCCCCATAGAATATAATGCAGCACAGGCCCATAGAATGGAATGCAGCCAGCCCCATAGAATATAATGTAGCACAGGCCCATGGAATGGAATGCAGCCAGCCCCATAGAATATAATGCAGCACAGGCCCATGGAATGGAATGCAGCCAGCCCCATAGAATATAATGCAGCACAGGCCCATGGAATGGAATGCAGCACAGCCCCATAGAATATAATGCAGCACAGGCCCATAGAATGGAATGCAGCCAGCCCCATAGAATATAATGTAGCACAGGCCCATGGAATGGAATGCAGCCAGCCCCATAGAATATAATGCAGCACAGGCCCATGGAATGGAATGCAGCACAGCCCCATAGAATATAATGCAGCACAGGCCCATAGAATATAATGTAGCACAGGCCCATGGAATGGAATACAGCCAGCCCCATAGAATATAATGCAGCACAGGCCCATGGAATGGAATGCAGCACAGCCCCATAGAATATAATGCAGCACAGGCCCATAGAATGGAATGCAGCCAGCCCCATAGAATATAATGTAGCACAGGCCCATGGAATGGAATGCAGCCAGCCCCATAGAATATAATGCAGCACAGGCCCATGGAATGGAATGCAGCCAGCCCCATAGAATATAATGCAGCACAGGCCCATGGAATGGAATGCAGCACAGCCCCATAGAATATAATGCAGCACAGGCCCATAGAATGGAATGCAGCCAGCCCCATAGAATATAATGTAGCACAGGCCCATGAAATGGAATGCAGCCAGCCCCATAGAATATAATGCAGCACAGGCCCATGGAATGGAATGCAGCACAGCCCCATAGAATATAATGCAGCACAGGCCCATGGAATGGAATGCAGCCGGCTCCCCCAATAGCTCCACAATCCAGTCATCACTCATTGATAAAAAAAAAAAAAAACCCACTCTACTCACCTCTCTCTTCGTGCCCCGCTCTGCTCCGGGCTTCGGTCTCAGCAGATGCAGTCTGCCCGCCCGGTCACACTGCAGGTGCGCGATGATATGACGTCATCGCGCACCCGCAGTGTCAGCGGCAGGCAGAGCGGGGAATGATGGGAGAGGGAGCGTCAGCAGACGCTCTCTCCTCCATCATTGCATTCAACTGTACCGGTGTCTATGACGCCGGTATAGTTGAATGCGGGGCCGGGAGTGTGCCGCGACAGCGTGGGGAGTGTGCCGACAGCGGCACACTCGAGCGGCCCACTACTGCCATCGGCCCTTCTGGCATTTGCCAGAACTGCCCGATGGCCAGTCCGGCCCTGACAGTATGGTATTCTGCCATTAGTTCCTCATTTGAAATAAGCCCCTTCCGACAGCAGGCTTATATCGGGACAGGAAACAACCATGGGGTAGCGTATAATATAACCAACTGAGCGTGAGGACGTGGGGATTCGAGGACAGAGCTAAAAGAGCAACCCAAGATTAATTTTATATTTAATCGCCAAGGAGGCGCACTAGAAACTACAAATATATATACAAGAGCAAATATATACAGTGAGGAGTATAGTCCAAAGATAGGTTGCAATTACCGTGTTATGTAGCATGTGACTACAGGAAGGCACTGATGGATCACAGGTAGTGTTGAGCATTCCGATACCGCAAGTATCGGGTATCGGCCGATACTTGTGGGTATCGGAATTCCGATACCGAGATCCGATACTTTTGTGGTATCAGGTATCGGTATCGAAACAACATTAATGTAAAAATGTGTAAAAGAGAGAATTAAAATAAAAAATATTGCTATACTCACCTCTCCGACGCAGCCTGGACCTCACCGAGGGAACCGGCAGCGTTGTTTGCTTAAAATTCTCGCGTTTACTTCCTTACGTGAAGTCCCGGCTTGTGATTGGTCGCGTGCCGCCCATGTGGCCGCGACGCGACCAATCACAGCAAGCCGTTACGTAATTTCAGGTCCTTCAGGATTTTAAAATTACGTTCTGGCTTATGATTGGTCGCGTCGCGGTCACATGGGCGACGCGACCAATCACAAGCCGTGACGTCACGGGAGGCTGGACACGCGCGCATTTTAAAATGCGCGCGTGTCCTGCCTCCCGTGACGTCCCGGCTTGTGATTGGTCGCGTCGCCCATGTGGCCGCGACGCGACCAATCACAGCAAGCCGTGACTTAATTTTAGGTCCTTCAGGATTTTAAAATTACGTTCTGGCTTATGATTGGTCGCGACGCGACGCGACGAATCACAAGCCGTGACGTCATGGGAGGCTGGACACGCGCGCATTTTAAAATGCGCGCGTGTCCAGCCTCCCGTGACGTCACGGCTTGTGATTGGTCGCGTCGCCCATGTGACCGCGACGCGACCAATCACAAGCCAGAACGTAATTTTAAAATCCTGAAGGACCTAAAATTACGTCACGGCTTGCTGTGATTGGTCGCGTCGCGGCCACATGGGCGACGCGACCAATCACAAGCCGGGACGTCACGGGAGGCAGGACACGCGCGCATTTTAAAATGCGCGCGTGTCCAGCCTCCCGTGACGTCACGGCTTGTGATTGGTCGCGTCGCCCATGTGACCGCGACGCGACCAATCACAAGCCAGAACGTAATTTTAAAATCCTGAAGGACCTAAAATTACGTCACGGCTTGCTGTGATTGGTCGCGTCGCGGCCACATGGGCGGCACGCGACCAATCACAAGCCGGGACTTCACGTAAGGAAGTAAACGCGCGAATTTTAAGCAAACAACGCTGCCGTTTCCCTCGGTAAGGTGCAGGCTGCGTCGGAGAGGTGCGTATAGCAATATTTTTTATTTTAATTCTTTCTTTTACACATTAATATGGTTCCCAGGGCCTGAAGGAGAGTTTCCTCTCCTTCAGACCCTGGGAACCATCAGGGATACCATCCGATACTTGAGTCCCATTGACTTGTATTGGTATCGGGTATCGGTATCGGATTGGATCTGATACTTTGCCGGTATCGGCCGATACTTTCCGATACCGATACTTTCAAGTATCGGACGGTATCGCTCAACACTAATCACAGGTCCAAATCTTAGTAACAGGCTTTCCGGGCTATGTCAGGTAATGTATCCTCCGGCCATCAGAAAAACTAAGCCCAAAATTAGGGGCTGCCTTATTTCTCCTAGGCTGCTACCTCACACATTTGCTTCCACCCCTGGGTGGTGCAGCCTCTCTCCTCCCATCTCTGAGAACATGATTATCTGTCCAGAACTGTGAGTGGCCCATAACTTTCTGGCCAAAGCTTTGAATGGATTGGTTGTACCACCACTAGATTCCGCTGGATGTTATCGGTGCATAGAGACTAAATTTGCCTACCATATGTAATTCCTGGTAGCTATGCTTTATAACTCCATAATCCAGAGTGCTTCATGTGGCTAAATAATATGGGCGCGCGGGGAAAGGAACAATGATTCGGATTATGTGCTTGGCTAGTCTCAGAGATATTGCATTCTGCTATTATAAATCATTTTCCAGATTCAATACCTCAGAGCTTGCTGCGACTTGTTGTACCATGTGCTTAGTCACACAAAGGGGCTAGCTGGCTTGCAGCTGCAGAAGATTTCACACCATTGTGTCAAGAGCTTCAAAGAGCTTGAGTTAATTAATGGTAAACAATGATCCTGGGGAATGCATGCCAAGTGTATGGGTACATTTCAGGAGTGGAGAGCCATTTACTTTGTCCCTCACAGTCTTCCATAGTGTATTGCAGTCCCTCTGTTGAGACATTGGGGTCAGCGGGTGCTCTAGTCCGCCAGCCGAAATCGCATGGACCAGAGCTCATCCCACTGAATGCCCGCTCTCTTTTTACCGTGTGCATAATACTACTCAGACAACACAGGATGAGGAAAAAACAATGCAGCAATTCTTTATTGAACCACAAAACAGGCAAATAACACATAGATAAGTATTATGAATATTCGCGCTGATATACCTAGGTGAAATTGAAAAATGACTGGTGAACAGTGTGAGCTAGCTTTGGGCCTTGTACCTCTTCACACTAGTCAGTACATAGAGGACCCATAAGATAGTATAACATATAGAATGATCTGTGGGCAGTGTGGATAAAGGGGGGAAGTGAACAGGATTAAAATACTGTAGACCTTGTGCCTATTCACACTAGTTTAATTGTGAAAGATGCCCAGTTAGTTGTTCATGCATATAAATACTGGTAGGTACTGTTAGATAAAAGGGCTGTATTCATTAACCCCTATTTCCACAAGAAAAAGTTATGCAATTATACACAGTAAAGAACAATGCATATTCATTATGATGCACGGGGTCTATTAAAAGTAGATGATTCAAGTCACCATATCCTGTGCAAGACCCCCATGTTTTTCAACAAAATGTTTAGAGAAAGGGTGGCCCGTTTTCCGAAATGCATTGGTTTGAATGGTCATTACTATGTTCCATACCTTTTTCGAGTCACGCGGATATCACCTGGTCTAACACATCACACAGGCCCTTCTCCAGCCGCAGCAATTGCCTTACCGGCACGTGGAGTACACAGGAACTGAGAAGTGTCATCGGAACCTGCACTAGCCACAACAATCGCAGTATCGAGGTGCAGCACCGAGGCACTGTGACGGGACCCACCGCTGATCTTAGAAGATACTGAACAGAGATTTGCTGGCACTGGCCGGGGCAGCTCTCTGCCATTTCTCTTGTGCAATTGCCTGGCAGGCAACAATCCAAGGAAGACATTTGATCCTTCAGTGCTGAGACTGAGCCATATTCTATACGGTAGCAGTCAGACTAATACTGCTTTTACCGTACCAACATCTACCTTTTATACACTGTGCAGCATAATGAATATGCATTGTTCTTTATTGTGAAATTTGAAAAATATGGAGTCAAAACTACTGTCTACAAAATACAAAAAAGCATTTATTAAATAGCAATGTCACATAATAAAGTAAAAGTTACAAAAGTACAATTAGATACGTATAACCATTACATGGGTATCAAAAGCAAGAAGGACACAGTTAAAGAGTCCAGAAAACCACACTGATAAAGTAAAGTCCGACCAGAGGATTCAAGTTCTTAAAGGGACTCTGTCACCTGAATTTGGCAGGCTCTGTTTACGGTCCGATGGGCGGTGTTTTCTGTGCTTTCATTCCCTTTTCTTTCATTCACGCCTTCCTTTCCCGCCGGCCGCAATATTGTCTTGAATTGGATTAGGTTGCCTCCGTAGTAAACGCGTGCGCAATGCAATCTTGCCTTGCGCACGCGCAGTATGCTTTGCCCAACTGCGGGCAAAGCAGAAAAGCATTAGTGCGCATGCGCTGGCGCACTATGTCCCAGAACACAGCGAAATACAACCGGGTCATAGTGCGGCGGCGCAAAGCAGAAGTGGGCGCTTCTACACTAGTAAATGTCTAGCCAGATAATGAAAAAATGACTTCCGGTCTCCGCGCTGGAACACAGGCAGAGACGCATGTAGAACCATCTGCGCAGGACCGGAAAGTCAGGGCTGACTCAGAGCAGAAGCGCACCTCCCTACAATGAAGACTACAGAACGAAAAGAAAAAAAAAAATGAAAAAAGGAAAAGCTGATAAGTGAAAATGTGACCTACTACTAATAATGTGTAAAACAAATAAGGGAATGTGCCAAAAGACATAAATAAAGGGCATACTTATTAAGGAAAAGGTGACCTAATATTAATACTGCATACATCAATAATGGGGTGTGTAGAGCGACATATTGATACAATAATACAAATAATGTAAGTGACCTAAATGAATACATGAAAAATAAATAGTGATCATGAAAATAAATTCATTGTTCAATGACCCTGCATCAGTGTCTTGCAAAGAAAGCAGACAATAAGTTGTAGGTGCTGATGTAAGAGGCAAACATTAGCCATTTAAAATGATCAAAAATCAATGTTTAAGACTCATGACAACAGTGTGTGGTTTTTTGACCAACTGAAGAACAATTGCATAAATTCAAAAGTCGTCATATAGATAACAGTCTATTCCTCCTGGCTTACTGAAAATAGACATCTGGTTAATTAAAATAAAATGTTGTGTCATCACACCCTCATTTAAATTTTTGCTAGACCTTGCACTTAGTGCATAGACTTTATGAGTCTAGAAGTCCCACTGCCTAACAATTTTAAAAGAAGGTTTATGAGACCCTCCTTTATGTCTAATACAGGGAGTATCAGAGTTCTTCTTCCTTCTAATTTTTGGAAGTTCTTGCATTGTCCGCATAGGATTTATGATTTTCAGAGTCCCTTCATAAATTAAACAGGATGTGTCTCACTATGTCACACACCACATGTCCAGATAAGGTATTAAAATGTTAAAATTTACAGTGAATGCTTTTTTCACCATTGAAATCAATGAGAAAATGGAATAATGCAGCACAGAGGCTACGTGTAAACACAAACTAAGGGGTGAAGGAAGCTTATTTTTTCTCTTTTTTTAAATTGCCTTATATACAAGAACGAATGTTTTTATTTGAAAAAAAAGTGGCTTAATACTCCGACAACATTGATCCCAAAAGTGACCTGAGAGTCAGAGATGCATCCAGCCATCTTCCCCATGCTGTTCTCATTCCAATTTAGCACAGTTTTCACCCATTTCAGCAATTTTCTGCCCCCTCAGTCTTCCTGGAAAAGTCTGCTGAGCATGCGACCTGCTGACTCAAATATCGAGCACTCAAGTATTTTAGTGCTCGCTCATCGCTAATAATGACTGCTATCTGTGTGGGATTTTAGATGTTTAAAGGGCCACTGTCACCCCCCTCCAGCCGTTATAAACTAAAAGAGCCACCTTGTGCAGCAGTAATGCTGCATGCTAACAAGGTGGCTCTTTTAGTTTTTGGTTCAAGTATTCCCAAAATAAAGCGTTTTGAAACTTAGCCAAAATACCTGTCGTTAGCCAGGGAAGCGGGTCCTCACTCCCCAGCTTGAACCGCTACTCTGCCGTCACTCCAATCTGGTGGGGCTTTCGGCGCCGCCCCCCTCAGCGCTGTTTATGCTTCAAAACCGGCGCCTGCGCTATGTACTACTGTACTGCGCAGGCGCAGTAAGCTCTGGCCGTCTGATGTCCCAGCCAGGCTTGCAGACACTCCCTGAAGAAGCGACGTGTGAAACGCGCGTTGGAGTGCGGGGTTGAGGCACAGGAACGCTAACATGAGTTTCAAAACGCTTTATTTTGGGAATACTTGAACCAAAAACTAAAAGAGCCACCTTGTTAGAATGCAGCATTACCGCTGCACAAGGTGGCTCTTTTAGCTTATAACGGCTGGAGAGGGGTGACAGTGGCCCTTTAAAAGGGAAGTCCACTACTAGGACAACCCCTTCTTATTCCCCATGATTTTTTATTTATTTATTTAACCCCTTAAGAATTAGGGTTATTTCCATTTTTGAGTTTCCATTTTTTGCTCCCCTTCTTCACACAGCCATAGCTTTTTTATTTTTCCGTCAATATGGCCATGTGAGGGCTTGGTTTTTGCAGGACAAGTTATACTTTTGAATGGCACCATTTATTTTACCATACCATGTAAGGGAAAATGGGGAAAAAAAATCCAAATGCAGTGAAATTGCAAGAAAAGTGCAATTCCACAACAGTTTTTTTTATTTTTTTTTACAGTGTTCACTAAATGCTAAAACTGACCTGACATTATGATTCTCCAGGTCATTACAAGCTCACAGACACTAAACCTTTTTATTTAAGTGGTGAAAAAAACTTCCAAAGTTTGTAAAAAAAAAAAAAAAAAGTTGCCATTTTCCGAGACCCATAGTGTCTCCATTTTTCGGGACCTGGATGAGAGCTTATTGCTTGCGCACCGGTCTGACGTTTCTATTGTTACCATTTTGGTGTAGATACGATCTTTTGATTGCATTTTTGCATTTTATTGCAATGTTGCAGCGACCCAAAAAAAATAATTCTGGCGTTTTAATTTTTTTTCTCGCTACGCCATTTACTGATAAATTATTTTTATATATTGATAGAGCAGGCAATTCTGAATGGAGTGATTCCAAATATGTGTACATTTTTTTTTTTTTTTTGGGGGGGGGGGGGGGATATGAACTCTTATATTTTTTAATTTTTTAATATTTTTAAAAACATTTTTGTTTTTAACTATCTACTTGCTTCAATAGTCTCATGGGAGACTAGAAGCCGCACTTGTCTGATTGCTTCTGCTACATAGAGCAGGGCTACAAAATATTTTCCACATTCTGAACATGAAAAAGGCTTCTCCCCTTTGTGGAGTCTCTGGTGTCTAACAAGATCTGATTTTGTCACAAAACGTTTTCCACATTATGAACAGGAAAAGGCTTCTGCCCTGTGTGGGTTCTCTGGTGTTTATGAAGATTTGATTTCTGGAAAAAACATTTCCCACATTTTGAACATGAAAAAGGCTTCTCTCCTGTGTGGGTTCTCAGGTGTCTAACAAGATCTGATTTCATCACAAAACATTTTCCACATTCTGAACATGAAAAAGGCTTCTCCCCTGTGTGGAGTCTCTGGTGTCTAACGAGATCTGATTTCGTCACAAAACATTTTCCACATTCTGAACAGGAAAAAGGCTTCTCCCCTGTGTGGAGTCTCTGGTGTCTAACAAGATCTGATTTCGTCACAAAACATTTTCCACATTCTGAACAGGAAAAAGGCTTCTCCCCTGTGTGGATTCTCAGGTGTTTATCAAGATGCGATTTCAAGGTAAAACATTTCCCACATTTTGAACATGAAAAAGGCTTCTCCCCTTTGTGAATTCTCTGGTGCTTAACCAAATCTGATTTCTCGTTAAAACATTTTCCACATTCTGAACAGGAAAAAGGCTTCTGCCCTGTGTGGGTTCTCTGGTGTCTAACAAGATGTGATTTCATCACAAAACATTTTCCACATTCTGAACAGGAAAAAGGCTTCTCCCCTGTGTGGATTCTCTGGTGCTTAACCAAATCTGATTTCTGGTTAAAATATTTTCCACATTCTGAACAGGAAAAAGGCTTCTGCCATGTGTGGGTTCTCTGGTGTTTAACAAGGAGATATTTCTCTACAAAATATTTTCCACATTCTGAACATGAAAAAGGCTTCTCCCCTGTGTGGAGTCTCTGGTGTCTAACAAGATCTGATTTCCTCACAAAACATTTTCCACATTCTGAACAGAAAAAAGGCTTCTCCCCTGTGTGGCGTCTCTGGTGTCTAACAAGATGTGATTTTGTCACAAAACATATTCCACATTCTGAACAGAAAAAAGGCTTCTCCCCTGTGTGGCATCTCTGATGTTTGATAAGTTGTGATTTCGTCACAAAACATTTTCCACATTCTAAACATGAAAAAGGCTTCTCCCCTGTGTGAGTTCTATGGTGGTTATCAAGATTCTCTTTCTTTTTAAAACATTTCCCACATTCTGAACATGAAAAAGGCTTATCCCCTGTGTGATTTCTCAGGTGGCTATCAAGATTCACTTTCTGGATAAAGCATTTCCCACATTCTGAACAGGAAAAAGGCTTTTCTCCTGTGTGGATTCTTTGGTGTCGATCAAGATGATGTTTCCAATTAAAACATTTCCCACATTCTGAACATGAAAAGGACTTCCTTGCTTTATGAGCAGTTTGTTTTTTAATGCCTCTTTTGGGTCTTTGATTTTCCTTAGTAGCCGGTACTGAAGCAGATGACAGATCTTTGCTGTGAAGGGATGATAGTATATCTGTAGTAATGGCATTCACTTCAATTGTATCCTGTGAGATCTCAAGATCATCTGATTTTAAAATTGAAGATGTCAGCTGTCCCTCTGATCTCCAGGTACAGTCATCTGTCAAGAATAAAACCAATTATTTTTCAATAAAATATCCTTGAACTTTATATTTTTGAACATTTCTCCTAAAACTGTCTGTAAAAATGGTAAGTTGATGTATATACTCGAGTATAAGTAGAGGTTTTCAGCAAATTTTTTTGTGCTGAAATCACCCCCCTCAACTTATACTCGAGAGAGGTGTCCAGAACATGGAGGGGGACAGGCAGCGGCGGAGCAGCGGGTCACAGAGGTAGGACCCGGCTGCTGCAGCTAACTCCGGTGCCCGCTGCTAAAAAAGAAATGAATATTCATTTCTCTGTAATAGCTCGTGCAGTGTCAGCTGCAGCAGCTGGTCCTTTAGCTGCCGGGAGGTCACGTGTGCTGTTACTTAACAGAGATGAATATTCATTCTGAATATTAATTTCTCTGAAGTAGCGGCACACATGACCGCCTGGCGGTTGACGCTGTGTGCTAATTAATACTCACTGCCCCACACACATAGTTCCGGCATTGGGAGCGGTGAGTATTCCGGAAGCTGTGCTCTGCTTGTGAGCAGCGCATGACGTTCCGGCCATGCAATGCTTAAGTGCGTAAGTGTAATGGTTTACTTGTTTTATGTTTTTTGATGGGGGCTAATCATACAAGAATAGGGATGGGGCCATGCATACAAGGATAGGGATGGAGCCGTGCATACAAGGATAGGGATGGAGCCGTGCATACAAGGATAGGGATGGGGCCATGCATACTAGGATAGGGATGGAGCCGTGCATTCAAGGATAGGGATGGGGCCATGCATTCTAGGATAGGGATGGAGCCGTGCATACAAGGATAGGAATGGAGCCGTGCATACAAGGATAGGGATGGAGCCCTGCATACAAGGATAGGGATGGGGCCATGCATACAAAGATAGGGATGGGGCCGTGCATACAAGGATAGGGATGGGGCCGTGCGTACAAGGATAAGGATGGAGCCCTGCATACAAGGATAGGGATGGAGCCCTGCATACAAGGATAGGAATGGAGCCATGCATTCAAGGATAGGGATGGAGCCGTGCATACAAGGATAGGAATGGAGCCGTGCATACAAGGATAGGGATGGGGCCATGCATACAAGGATAGGGATGGGGCCGTGCATTCTAGGATAGGGATGGAGCCGAGCATACAAGGATAGGGATGGAGCCGTGCATACAAGGATAGGGATGGAGCCCTGCATACAAGGATAGGGATGGAGCCCTGCATACAAAGATAGGGATGGGGCCGTGCATACAAGGATAGGGATGGGGCCGTGCATACAAGGATAGAGATGGAGCCCTGCAAACAAGGATAGGGATGGAGCCCTGCATACAAAGATAGGGATGGAGCCCTGCATACAAGGATAGGGATGGAGCCCTGCATACAAAGATAGGGATGGGGCCGTGCATACAAGGATAGGGATGGGGCCGTGCATACAAGGATAGGGATGGAGCCCTGCAAACAAGGATAGGGATGGAGCCCTGCATACAAAGATAGGGATGGGGCCGTGCATACAAGGATAGGGATGGGGCCGTGCATACAAGGATAGGGATGGGGCCGTGCATATAAGGATTAGAATGGGGCCGTGCATACAAGGATAGGGATGGGGCCGTGCATACAAGGATAGGGATGGGGCCGTGCATATAAGGATTAGAATGGGGCCGTGCATACTAGGATAGGAATGGGGCCGTGCATACAAGTATAGGGATAGGGGCCAATCATACCAGGATAGGGATAAGGAGCCATGCATACAAGGATGGGGATGAGGCGCCTTGCATATAAGGATAGGGATAAGGAGTCACGCATACAAGGATAGGGATGAGGGGACAATGCATACCCGGCTTATACTCGAGTCAATAAGTTTCCCAGGTTTTTTTTAGGTAAAATTAGGTGACTCGGCTTATACTCGGGTCGGCTTATACTCGAGTATATACGGTATGTAAAAATAGCTTTATTGATTTATTTTCATTTGCACAAGGAAAGACTAGAAGCAATGGGATGAAACTGAAGTGGAGGAGACATAGATTGGATATTAGAAAAAAACCTTTTGACAGTGAGGGTGATCAATGAGTGGAACAGGCTGCCACGAGAGGTGGCGAGTTCTTCTTCAATGGAAATGTTCAAATAGCAGTAGGACTTTTATAAACCAATCCATCTATATCCACTTTCACAAAGTCAAATCTTCCCGTCGCTTCTAAGCCTTTCAGTGTGCCCAAATCAAAATTAGGACCCATGTAGTTGTCATTATTATAGTGGAAAGAACCCACTTAATTTATGGTGTGTGTCTCTTGGAGCACAATCTGGGCACTATGTGGTGAGAAATAAAATGGTATATTCAGTTTTCACTCTCCAACATCCACTGCGTGCTAATTTTTGGAAAGTGGATGGAGTCAAAATAGTCACTACTATAGATTAATTCACTGAAGGTTAATGTAGCATCCCAGGTAACCGGTTGCCACAGTGATGTTGCTTTTCCTTCGGGGAAGGTAATGTCATGATCAGAGGCAAGGGAGTTCTCTTCACCAGATAAGGCATCCACATGCAACACATTCTGAATCCAGGCCAGAAGGGGGAGCTCAAGACCCGGATTCAGGGGAGCGTCCCCCAGCTACATGTATCCTGACCTGAAGGAGGAGTTACGTTAGTTGGAGAGGAACACTGAAGTGGAAGGACGTCTAGGAGAGCCGCAGAGCAGGAGAGAGGTCTGACAGCCACGAGGGAGCTGCAGCCTCTGGGAAAGGAGAAAGAACCTGGAGGGTTGGATGTGGAGTACCTGGAGAGGAAAGGAGCAAAGGAGAGGAACAGGGCTCAGAGGGGAACTGTGACCGGGCACCCTCAAAGCCGAAGCGCAGGAACCAGGTACCGGGAGCCCGGGTTTTTGTGGAACTCTAGGACACAGAGCAGAACCGGAGGGCAAGGAACTGTATGTAATTGGCCCACACCTTGTCTGAGACGCAGCAGCACCTAAGGAGCCCGGGGCATGATAAAGTCCCTGTAAAACGGCTCGAGCTGCCCGTCGTGCAGGTACCTGTCCCAGGACTGGGGGAAACTGGAGTACACAGTAGGAACCTTCAGGCAGCAGGGAATTCATCTTCAATTCATCTTGTGTCCTATCTTTAATCACTGGCACATACCATTCACACCTTACATCTTAGGACCCTGCTTCACCCGTGGGAAGTGTAACATCAGTGCTGCCACAAGATCCCCCAGAGGACTCCTTTAATGCAGCATCGGTCCCACTATTGACCGAACTGCACAGGTGGCGTCACGACAGACTTTAAACACTTTTCCCTTAATAGACTGTTCCCCTTTAACGTTGAGGCCCAGGGCCATGGACCGGGTTGCAGCCACCGTGACATTCCCCCTCGAGACCGGACCTGGTACAGAGTACCCCACTACCCTGGGAGCGACTCATTATCATTTCCAAAATGGAGTTACTTTATGAGGTTTTAAACTGCTCTGGTTTTCTGCATTTTGTCATAATAAGGCTTGTGAAAATGGTGTGTAACATCTCGCCTGGGATCCGCATCTGCCACCTCTACTTCTGTCACCAGGCATGGCCTCATTCATTCTGCAGGCAGCACTGGGGATGGAAGAGATATCGGAACCAGAAGCTCTGGATGGTGCAGGCTCTGTTCAGCCATTTAGATTAGGGTTGCTGTGAACTGTAGTGCCATCCAGTCAGGCATTATGGGTGTGTGTGCTGTCCATCTGGAGTAATCTGCTTCCTGCTTTCACCAATTGGAAAGCACCCCACCCTACTAAAGCTCAAAGCTAATTGCAGGAAGATGCCAGATACAGCCTTGTTCTCCTCTGGTTTAGCCCTCTGTGCTAAGCTGCCGAGACCCCTTAATCTAGCTTCTTATGATTTTGTATTTTCTCTGTCCTCGTGGATCTGACCCAAATACTTGACTATTCGTCATCTCACCTCACTCCACAGAACAGCAGGTAACACCATGGCCCAAGCCTAGGGATCTCTGTGTAAGAACAGATCCATGTAAAGAATGTTAAGCAAGGCAATCCTTGGGATCTGCAAAGCTGAGTAGATAGTGCCAAGCCTGATTGTGGTAGCCATATTTTGAGCTGCCAGGGAACCAATACATTGTGTCTGGAATCTATTCCAACAAGATATGCATTCAAATAGCTAAATGGCGATCCTTCCCTTCTTAACCCTGCCATGTGCCCAGACAGTAGTGTACAACCGTATACAGGGTATTGTTTGATTCAAGAGATGTTGAAAATAATTTGTGAGATCCATTTGTTTTCACAGTTGTCACCACAAAAAGCGACATGTCAGATGTGAAAAATTGGAATATTTTGGGCAGTAACTACTGTAGTCAAAAACTGTGACTATGGACAATAACACATCTATCAAAATGTTCAAACTCAACAGTGTTCATCAGTAAAATATGAGTAGTGGTATCAACTCTCTGGAGTAATTAGAGTATGGGGCTCGGTGGCTCTTGGCAATCTAAACTATCGTAAGGGCCAATATTTTCTTTCAGATGAGTTTCAAGAAAAAATATTAGACATTTAAAGAGAACTTTTTATAATACTGCAGAGCTGCAGCATCTTCAAATTAGATCTCGCACATTTGGAAGAGGTAATGGAGACTTTAAAGCAAAAAAATACCAGGGAGTTCCAAACTTACAAACTCACCTAACTGAGGCAGGCTGATCCTACCACAATCAAACTATCAACCAGAATGAACATGTAAAAAAAAACAAAAACATAGAACTAAAAATATGTTACATCTCCCCAAAAAAAAGTATGTACGAGGGGAGAACTCCAACACTGAACTGGAGTTGCACTCGTTTATGGTGGACCATTGGAGCTACTGAGTCCTGACCAGAAGAGTAGAGAAAGTATTAGTGCCCCCAATTCAGGAGAGATTGTGCAGTAATCTGAATTCCTTAGGATGGAAAAAATAATGGAATTTATGACGTGGGGTGAATCTATGAAATCAGGGCTCGAGCCAACACATCTCCTGCAGGCGTGAATAAATGTATATTACAGCCATCACCCACGCACAGCTTAGAGCTATATCATGGCACAGGTGTAATGTTTTTTATGTAGTTTATCACAATCCTCCTTGAAATTAGTTAGTTTTTAATACAAATTGAAAAGTCAGGAGAAAGGGAAACTCTGCTGTTATTGTACAGAAATTCACACTTGGCCTCACTGCACATTTAATGCTGTAGATCATAAAAGCGAAGTTTGTCCAGAAAGACTGGACCTGGTCTTGTAGGGACCATATGAGAACATTCAGCAGCACAGAAGGGAGAGAAGGTAGATTCATCCGATAAGATATCAGGGTTCTAGGAAGCCAACAGCATCATTACCCTCCGCTTTCTCTTACAGGCCCATCATAATATCTTGTCAGCACATTCTACGTACGTTGTTATTTGGCTTTGAAGTCTACAGACCTGGGCAGGTAACGGTCAGCGTGCTATAATCCCTAGGGGTAGGTGGATCCTGTGTAAGAAGATGGCAGGGACCCTCGTGTGCCTTCTCTCTCCTGGACTCTGTTCGCACGTTCACATGTGGCACCTCACTGTGTATTACTGTTCATATATTGCAATGTGATATAATGTTTATATACCATAATGTGAATGATCTCAATGGGTGCTGTTTATAGGATTGGGGCAAGAATAGGGGCTAGAATAGAGGGGGGCACAGTAGTGATAGATGATATCATAGAATAGAGAAGGAGGTAGGCAGCACAGGGGTTAACTAAAGGGGAGGTACAGCAAGGAGCAGGGAAGTATAATCAGGATACTTCCTGATTAGAGACAGACACCCGGGCAGCCTTGCCAAGGGCAGGGTGCATGCAGTGTATGAAACAGCTACAGGTCATGGGGGTAAAACTGCGGATGGCAATAAGGGGCTGGAGAATAGTACAGTCGGGCATCAGCTCAATAGGATCATCCTCAGGGCAGTTCTGGGGTCTACGACTGGGGCGGGAGTCAGTAAGATGGAATTCCCGGCACATTTGCAAGATGGAATCAGACAAGGGGCTGACAGGGAGCTGATGATGCAGGAAGTACAGAAGGCACATGGATTGTCCACAGAAATGGCATGGATTGCCAGGAGAGAAGGAGAGGTTATAGAGGAAATGGAGTCTGCCCAGAAGGAAGGGAAAGTGCAAGATATGATGGTTTGTGTGAAATGTGCTGCAAAAGTGATGGGTGCCCATGTTATCAGTAAAGTTGAACTGTTTGAAAAGGACTGTGACGCTGCAGTGTTTTATGAAACCTGGAATCCTGAAGCTGGAGTGAAAGAAACCGAGGGAACTGAAATGAGTACTCTGCTGCACACATCACACGCACACACACACACACACACACACACAACAGAAAGGACTCTGAATTTCATCTGTGGGGCGCCAGGGTGTGGAAACACTACAGCTCGTTGCCACGACTACCACCCTGGCCGCCTTACACTTGCAGGTTGTAAGCGCTATACAAAAGGGTTTTCACAATTTCACAAAGCCATTTAAACATTTTCGGATGGAGGAGAATGTTATGCTCTACCGGCAAAATGCGGATCACATGATTGTGCTACGTCCGGACTACACCATTGATAAAGCAGCCACAGCCGGCGACTGAGAAGAATCTGTGACTTCTCTGTAGTTAATGATTACTACTCACCTGGGTATTCATATGTAGGAGTCTCCTCTTTACACAGCTCATCACCCCTCATATATGTCTCTGTAGTATTAATATGGGTCAGATCTTCACCCTGAAATAAATATTGTAAAAGTCACAGACAGATGGAGAAAGTCACATCTATGATCAGCTCTAATCCTGCCATCTCCACCGTTCTCATGACACCAGTATGAAACATGTAATACTGGTGGATAAAACAAGACTGAGCACAAGACCTTCCCCACTGTCTACACATCATAGGAGAGATCTCATGACACCTTCTCTCCATCTACCTGATGATTCTGAGAGACACTGGGATCTTCTTGTTTACAGTCCTGTGGAAGAAGAGGACGGGGACATCTCTCGGGTGTTGTCCTCTTACTGGATAGATCTGGAGGAAACACACATAGGGACTGAATTCATTCCTTACATACAGATAATACAGATAATTATAGGCTGTGTGTATTTAATCCTATTACCTGGTGATGTGAGGGGCTGGGGAACCTCCATCATGACGTCCTCATACAGATTATTGTGTAATTCTAAATACTCCCACTCCTCCATGGAGAAATAGACGGCGACATCCTGGCACCTTATAGGAATCTGACACATACAATGATACCGTCATCACTCCGATCCCTTCATAGCGTTACTGTATAATGTCCCAGCATTCCCAGCAGTGTCACCTCTCCAGTCAGCAGTTCAATCATCTTGTAGGTGAGTTCTAGGATCTTTTGTTCATTGATTTCCTCATGTATCAGTGGGTGAGGTGGAGGCTTTGTGATTGGGCTCAGGGGTCTTTCCCATCCCTCAGACACAGGGGTCTGACAGCGCTCATTAGAATTTTTTTTCACTACTGTGTAATCCTGATTAAGGAGAGACACATTAATAAATGTCACTACAGACATTTCCAGATTCCTCACCTCTTGAGTTCTGTCCAACAGTTTTATTGCCATAAATAAGAATTATGTAATGTGACGTTATCAAAATCTCTCACCTCTCCAGTAAGACGGAAGAGGATCTCTAGGGTGAGGTGTAATATCCTCTCCGCCATCTTGTCCCTCTTCATATCCATTCTTGATGGGTAGTTAAGAAAAATTATCTTAATATAGAAGATGTCTACTGAAAGGATCGGATATTGTAGGGACCTGAATAGGAAGACGATGAGACGATGAATCATTACAAAGAATTATGTGTAATAATAAAATTACAGGAGATAACAAGGGAAACATTTCAGAAGACAGAACCTGTAGATGTTGTATTCTCTTGTCTTGTATGGACTGGAACATAAGCTGAGTTACTGAGTAAGACATCTCCTCCATGCAACCAATCTCTGGCTATGTTACCCACTGCTTCGGCAATTAATTTGCTGTAGGAATCACAAGTTCGCTGGGAAAGAACAGAAGATACAGAGTCTGGTAGCGTCCCAAGCAGCAATTACCGTATTTTTCGAACTACAGAATGCACTTTTTACCCAAAAAATTTTTGGTGGAAAATGGGGGTGCGTCTTCTAGTCGAAATATACTTACAATTAGTGTGATGGCAGTAGGAGTCGGATGATTTTACGGCGGTCCGACACTGCAGGGAGATCCCACTCCCTTCCTAGGCTGGTGCGGCAGTATTCGGCAGCGTGCAGTGGTGTGGGGCTCCACCAACATTTTTGGAAAGCCCTGAGCACTGCACATCCACACTGCTGCCATGCGGTAGCCCCTGGTAAAATGTCCACTGGGTTGGCACATGCACACATTGAGATCTCGGGAGATGAGATCTTGGAGCCGAGATCTCAATTTGCAGCGGCATTTTCCCAGAGGCCATTTTACCGAAGGCCACCGCATCGCAGCAGTGGGGGTGTGCGGGGCTCGAGGGCTTTCACAAAATGACAGCGTAGCCCCTGCAACCCTTAGCATCGATGAACCTGCTGCATCAGCCTGGGATGGGATATCCCAGAGGCCACTGCTTCACAGCAAGGGATGTGCTGGTGCTCCGGGCTTTCAGAAAATGTTGGAGGAGCCACCGCACCACAAGAACCACAGAACCTACCGCATCAGTCTGCGATAGGAGTCATATCACTGCCAAACCACCGAACACCCTCTGTGACCACCCTCCACCAGCGCTACTGATTTCCCACGGTAAGCTGAATTAAGACTGTATGACGGACCACAATTTGACACATTTTTATTTCCCTATTTTCCTTCTGTAAATTTGGGGTGCGTCTTATGGTCCGGTGTATCTTATAGTCCGAAAAATATAGTATATTTTTGTTATTTTACAACATTGTTTTTTCTCTGACATCTACTAATAAAACCTATAAAGTTTAGGCCACAGACAACCAATAGTTTGTTCCTCGGAGTCGGCAGCTGAATACGTCTCTCATTGACTCATCTTCCATAACGCTAATTCTCGTCTCACTTACAGACGCTGGAATCGGCATTAACAATACTGCAGGAAATATATTTATTACACGTGACAGGAGAAATAACGACTTCATGATGACGATGACATCATCTTCTACTACGGCTCTAGAAACATATTTGTCCAGAGTCCATCACTGACTCCATCACCACAAGCCGTCTATATGAAGGTTTCCAGTCTTCCCCGCACTGTAATCTTCTATCACTTCAGATCTCATGTCTGATTCACACACATGTTTGAGGCTTTTATAAAAGATTTTTTGTTTTCAAAAACACCATGGTCAGAAATTAACATATTTTTTGGATTATAAGACACACTGGACCATAAGACGCAGCTAGGTTTTAAATTTTATATATGCAGCTCTGGCAAAAATTAAGAGACCACTGCAAAATTTTCAGTTTCTCTGATTTTTCTCTTTATAGGTATGTTTTTTGAGTAAAATGTACACTGTTTTATTTTATAAAGTACTGACAACATGTCTCTGAAATTTCAAGCTAAAAATATTGTACTTATTTTCAGCAAATGAGAAATTGGCAAAATAATAAAAAAAGAAACAGTGCTTTCAGACCTCATATAATGCAAAGAAAATAAAATTCTTATTCAAGTAGAAACAACAATACTAATATTTTAACTCAGGAAGAGTTCAGAAATGAATATTTGGTGGAATAACCATGATTTTTAATCACAGTTTTCATGCATCTTGGAATGCTTTCCACCAGTCTTTCCCACTGCTTTTGGGTGACCTTATACCACTCCCGGAACAAAAATTTAAGCAGATCTTCTTTGTTTGATAGCTTGTGAGTATCCATCTTCCTCTTGATTACATTTCAGAGGTTTTCAATGGGGCTCAGGTCTGGAGATTAGGCTGGCCATGACAGAGTCTTGATGTGGTGCTCCTTCATCCACACATTGATTGACCTAGCTGTATGGCATGGGGCATTGTCCTGCTGGAAAAACCAGATCCCAGAGTAAGGGAGCATTTCCTGAGCAGAAGGAAGCAAGTGGTTTTCAAGGATAACCTTGTATGCGGCTTGATTCATACTTCCTTCGCAAAGATTAACCTGCCCAATTCCAGCCTTGCTGAAGCATCCCCAGATCATTACCGATCCTCCACCAAATGTCACAGTGGGTGCAAGACGCTGTGGCTTGTACGCCTCTCCAGGTCTCCGTCTAACCATTATACGACCAGGTGTTGGGCAAAGCTAAAAATGAGACGCATCAGAGAAGATTACCTTACTCCAGTCCTCTATGGTCCAATCCTTAGGGTCTTTGGCAAACTTCAGCCCGGTTCTCCTTTGCTTCTGATTGATGAAAGGCTATTTTCTAGCTTTACATGACTTGAGGCCTGCCTCTAGGAGTCTGCTATGAACTGTTCTTGCCGTACACTTCACCCCAACTGCCATTTGCCATTCCTTTTGTAGGTCACTTGATGTCATCCTGGGGTTGCTGAGTGACATTCGAATAAGATGACGGTCATCCCGATCAGTGGAGAGTCGCTTTCACCCTCTGCCGGTCTGTAGCTCTGTTGTCCCCAATGTCTGCTGCTTGACCTTGTTGTAAGGGACTACATTCTGTCTACTAGTAAAGCCAGAATTGACCCATTCTTTTCCTCACTCAAGAGTTTTCTTTTCACCTCTTTTGACATGGTTAAAAATTATTTTTTAATTCAAATTATTTTTGGACTATTTCTAGCACTTGTTTGGTCATCCAGCTTGTCCTATTGCAAGAGGATTGTGAAGACCACAACAGTGTTTTTTATACTTTCCCTCGTTAAATAAGACTTGATTCAGCTGATCACCTAATCCGAATCACATTAAGTAGAATGAGGTGTACTTTGGTTGGAATTGAACTGACCCTGGAATGGAATGGCTGTCAGACATGTAGAGATGGTGATTTTTAGAAAACATCACATGACCCGGTCACATGACCGGGGGGCCCACAGTGTCTAAACAGCCCAGGGCCCTGGCTACCCTTAATCCACCCCTGGTTCCAAGGCGTAATGGAATGCATATGACTATGCAGCAGGGCTGGCCTTGCTGCCAATGTGTTAAAAAAAGGGGAGTATGGGAGAGCAAAATGAATATTGTGAAGTGAGTTTGCATGGGCCCATCCAGTATGTGGGTTCAAAGGCATATTGTGGTGGATATAAATTGATAGCAGGGCAGGCCTTGAATTCAATGCAACATTTTTTCAGGAGGCCCTCCTGGACATCTTATGACGGGTATTGTGGTGCATTGTAATTCTTGGCAGCCCATCCACTCACAGCGTAGGCTCTAACAGTTTAGGAGACCCACTGTTTAATAATGGCCCTTTAAGAAGATTAACGCCACCTGATGTACCAGTAAAAACAGGCTCTGTGACTTTAAGGCTAAGTGCGCACTTTGCAGATATGCCGCGGAAATTTCCGCAGCAATTCTGCAACTCCTGCCGCGGGTATATTGCATGCGGAATTGGCATGCGTTTTCCTGCTAAACACTAGCGTTTTGCAAGCGTAATTAGCTTGCAGAATGCTAGCGTTTTCCAAGCGATCTGTAGCATTGCTTGGAAAACTGATTGACAGGCTGGTCACACTTGTCAAACATAGTGTTTGACAAGTGTGACCAACTTTTTACTATTGATGCTGCCTATGCAGCATGCGGCATGACCCCAGATGACGTAGCGGTCTCGCGAGACCATACGTCATCACAGGTCATTTTCGCAATGCATTACTGGGACCGGAGCATCGCGAGGAGCGGGAAGCATGCCGGGGGATGCTGGAAGGTGAGAATATCACCATTTTTTATTTTAATTATTTTTTTTAACAATTATATGGTACCCAGGGCCTGGAGGAGAGTCTCCTGTCCTCCACCCTGGGTACCAACTGCACATGATCCGCTTACTTCCCACATGGTGGGCATAGCCACATGTGGAAAGTAAGCGGATCAATGCATTCCTATGTGTGCGGAATCCCCACGATTCTGCACAAGGAATGAACATGCTGCATTTTTTTCTGGAATGTGACTCCACAGCAGAAAAAAACGCAGCATGTGCACAAAAAATGCGGAATGAATTCTAATAATAGGATGCTTAATGTAGCGTTTTTTTCAAGGTTTTATCGCATTTTTATAGCGAAAAAATGCGAAAATTCCTAAATGTGTGCACACAGCCCAAGAGTCTCTCCTTCATAAATGAAACAAGATGGGTCTGCTTAGGTGTCACACACCACATGGCCAGCTAGGGTTGTTACGTAACAATGGCATTTTCTAGTGAATGTTTTTGTAGTGGTTGAAAGCAAAGTTAAAGTTGAAAAACGCTTCAAAAATGCTGCGTCTGAACTAAGCCCAAGTGGGGGAGGAAATTTTCGGTCTGGGGTTCATTATTTGGCCTTACAGGCAAGTCATTAACCTGCAAAGGATGTACCTTGATATATTTCCCAGCAAAATCCATTTTGGTTTCGTTTTAGTGTGTTTTTTGTGGCACAAGTAAAAATGGCATGAATCTCAGAAATAATTGTTTAAAGCTGTGAAGAAGGAGTCAGGAATTCTTCCAGGGGCGATCCCCATGATGTTCCTGTGTCATCTGAGCAATGTTTCCATCATGTTCAGATGTTTTTAGACCTTAAAAGGACCCCTGGGGGGGAATAGCGGTAAAAATACTTGGGCCTCCTATAGACTTACATTGGGCTTGTTGCTCCGGTCGAGTATCCGAGTAGTCCAATTTACTCAACCCGAACAACGAGCACCCGAGCATTTTAGTCATCACTAATAATGTGCCGTCAGTAAATAGAATGGCAAGGGAATGGATAATGGGTGCTGGGCCTAATATGTATGGAGATAAACATGAAAAGGACACATTATACATAAAGAGGGGGGAGTGGTGAAGAAAGTGTTTCCTCTATGAGCAATCTATTAATGTGTGTGAATATTAGCTGTGAGCTGTAAAGTGTTACAGTGTGGATAAACACTTAAGAAAAATGAAGATATGGTGGGGTGGCTTGAGCTCTGGCTATGTAGGAGGCAGAAGGTCTGAGCTCCCACCATGACATCTTAAAAGTGACTCACAAAGCCTACAAGAATATTATCTAACTGAACCTTCCTGATCCAGAACAGTTTCTCATCGTGCCTGGACCAATTTGATACCAAAATCGGGGTTTTTGGACAAAGAAGACACAGCGTTTTAAAATCCGAGGACAACAGCGGTGCAGGAGAGGTGGAGGGATCCTCTCTTTCATCATTTAATCTTTGTGGAGCACTTCTGCGCCATAGTTCCAGCGTTACCCACACAGAGGACACACAAGACGGACTTCCCCAGCATCAAGGAACCCACAGCAACCTCTTAAGGTGAGGCACAACAGGCATCTCACTCGATAACCGCGGCAGGCCTGCAACGCACTGGGCTGTGCTTACCGCGAGGTGCAGAAAGTAGATCCGGCCGAGTCCAGGCGCCATCTTGTAACAGACCCAGGCTCAGACATGAGAGCAGCTCTCAGCGCTCCTCGCTTCTAGCTGCAGCACGACACAGAAGAGACTGCAGAGTCTGCCGGTGAGCCTCTTGCGAGGAGCCCTGTGGTCAGTGACTTATCCAATGTTGCCCACCGCAACCCATCAAGGAGCGGTGCAAAGAATCCGGCAGCGGCAGACCCTAAAGTACAAGGGAATCCTCCCAGCAGGACTAACCGAGGGACGGAGTAGGGAAGGCCCCAAGCATAACAGAATAAAGAGGGACTCGGTGCTTCTCAGTGCTAACAAGGAGGATAAACCTGAAAACCAATAGGCCTGCATTTCCTCCTATAAGATTCACACAACACCCTGTTTGGGATGACAGTCAGATAATCACTGAAGCAATTTAACCTATATACCGGAGGCAACAGTACTGTATTGAGCTCCGAGGTTAAAGACCCGAGATATAACTAACTCTGCGAGCCCTAATATATTATAAATAAACCAGAGCAGATACTCTACCTTGTCTATATTTCCTTAACCTTGCAGTCTACTTAAAGGCATATTCCTTATAAATCTTATCCTGTTGCACCACATGGCTTGAGGAGTAAAGTCTACCTGGCATTGTACTACACCAGAGTTCGACTCTCTTACACTTGAGACCCTTATAAATAAGATATATAAGCCTGTATCAATGAGAAGATTGGTTGTATATCTTCACACAACATATCTCTTTATTGGGAAACGGCCATCTACATCATCACAACCTTTCTATCTACTTAATGGTATCACTCACCCGACCTACTTGCCTATCTACCATCTTTGCCACAATACTGTATGGTCATAGTGTTCCCACTTGTCTATTTGTCAACTTTAATTCTATTGCAAGTACTGTATTTTTTGGCATATAAGACGCACTTTTTCCCCCAAAAAAAGGGGGGAAAATGGGGGGTGCGTCTTATATTCGCAATGCAGGCTTACCGTGGACCGAGGCGGCAGAGGTGCGGTGGCAGAGGTGCGGCGGCAGAGGTGCGGCGGCAGAGGTGTGGAGATGAGGAGGCGCAGTGAGAGGGGTCCCTTTCCCCGGTGAGGTGATGCAGCAGCCCGGTAATGCAGCAGAACCGGGTGAATCCTGTTGTTATCGGTGCGCGCGGCCATCTTCCTGAGGCCGCGCGTGCGCAGATGGAGGTCTCTGCTGCCCGGGGCTTCAGGAAAATGGCCGCGGGATGCCGCGCGTGCGCAGATGGGGATCGCGGCGGCCATTTTCCTGAAGCCCCGGGCAGCAGAGCTCCATCTGCGAACGCGCGGCCTCAGGAAGATGGCCGCGCGCACCGATAACAACAGGATTCACCCGGCTCTGCTGCATTACCGGGGCTGCTGCATCACCTCACCGGGGAAAGGGACCCCGCTCACTGCGCCTCCTCATCTCCACACCTCTGCCACCGCGGTAACAACAGGATTCACCCGGCTCTGCTGCATTACTGGGGCTGCTGCATCACCTCACCAGGGAAAGGGACCCCGCTCACTGCGCCTCCTCGTCTCCACACCTCTGCCACCGCGGTAACAACAGGATTCACCCGGCTCTGCTGCATTACCGGGCTGCTGCATCACCTCACCGGGGAAAGGGACCCCTCTCACGCCATACCTCTCACTGTGCCTCCTCATCCCAGCACCTCTGTCGGTAACCACTGCTGCCACCCTCCCATGGACACCAGGCCGTGGCGTCGCCCACCTAAGCAGGAAGGGACCCTGCTCAGGTGCACGCCATACCGCCTCACCCCACCTCTGCCGACACCATGCCTCCTGTGACCCTGCTCTGCCACCACCAGCCCACAGGTAAGATACTGTAAATTCGGACAATAAGACGGACCCCCATCTTATAAAAAATCTTTTTTTCTGCAATTTTCACCCCAAATTTGGGGTGCGTCTTATGGTCCGGTGCGTCTTATATGCCGAAAAAACCGGTATATTGAAATCTCGTTTGTATTATGCTATATTGCAGGTTAAACATTCTACATATATACTCTGAACTGTACTATCATATACAGCTCTCGTGAAAATTACTGGTTGACGGCTTGTTGGGGGCAGTGGACTTAAAATGGAGCCAGCTGGAGGGAAGTTCAAAAACAAATCTCAAAAAAACAGGCAGACCTCCCTGGGAGCTTTCTCAAAATCATATGAGGACTTCCCAAACCTATTAAGTCCTATTAAATCTAGGTCTCCACTAAAAGGAGATGAATCAAAACCTTCCTATCCAAAACAATCATATATCCCGACATATAATAAGACATTAAAAGGAGGGGTTGGCCCCAAAAAAACAACAACTTCAAAAGTGACACTAAAGGAGACACCAAACCACTGACGCCATCTGTGATACCTACAGAGGAAATGGACACCTCTAAATCGTATAAAAGAAAGGGTCTTAGTGACCAAGAGAATAAAGTTAACCCGTCTACAGATGAGTCAGATAGCCTTTCAGACGATTACTCACCTAACAAAGACTTTAATAAAATTGAACAAGTTATGAAATTTCCTCTACACTTATTAGCTTTAATAATTAACCTCCCTCTGACCGAATCATGGAACAAATCTGGCATTAGGAGAATTGGGAATATTCACAATGGGATTAAATTCCTTACATTCAGCGAGATAAAATCTAAATACAACTTACCCTCTTCTGAACTGGTCCTTTTTACTATGCTAAAGGACAGTATACAAAAACTCCCGACGGTAAAGCCTTGAATCTTGAAATCCTTTCTTCACTGCTGTGCAACCTAAATAATAAAAACATTTGGAGCCGAAGTAACCTATATAGTTACAGTGCCTTGCGAACGTATTCAGCCCCCTGGAACTTTTCAACCTTTTCCCACATATCATGCTTCAAACATGAAGATACCAAATGTAAATTTTTGGTGAAGAATCAACAACAAGTGGAACACAGTTGTGAAGTTGAACGAAATTTATTGGTTATTTTAAATTTTTGTGGAAATTCAAAAACTGAAAAGTGGAGCGTGCTCCGCTTTGGCTACAGATTGAGATGTGTTTTGCTCCTCGTGGATCGACCAGACTTCTACTAGAAATGAACCTCCTTCGCTTCTCCCCTCCGCCCATCTCTCTTGGTTCCATCCAAAGCCTCCTGTCGTCCTGGCAAAAATTTAAAATATCTCATCTCCCTTTCCTTTTTAAACATATTTCCCTTCGAGCTGTTGAAACCCTGATGGGAGAAATTTCTTTTGCGGCATGGGGCGCTGGTCTCACGTCTACACTCTTTCTTGCTGATTTGCTGGTTCAGGGTCGTCTCTCTCCATACACTGACCTTGCTTCAAAATTTTCCCTTCCTCCTAATTCTCTTTTTTCCTATTTTCGGCTCCGTCACTTTCTTAGCACAGTATCTTTCCCAGTCTGCGATCCCAGGGAGATTAGCCTCTCGCTACAAGCGTTCTTTGGTCAGCCTTCCCGGGCCCGTAGCGGAGTTTCTATTATTTATAAGGCTCTTCTTAATTCACGAGTTGTATCCAAACTTTCTTACATGCTTAGTTGGGAATCCAGATTCGCTTTCTCATCTCCTTTAGAAAATTGGCTTACTGCCTCGGGTCATGCTTCTCATTTCACACGCTGCATTAACCATCTGGAGCAATCGAAAAAGCTTATGTTCAATTGGTATCTAACTCCTTCTCGTATCGCGAAATTTGGTGGTCGGGGTTAACCTCCCTCCCCCTCTTGCTGGAAGGGTTGCTCTGATTTGGGTACAGAAGCCCACATGTGGTGGCACTGTCCTGGAGTCAATCAGTTTTGGTCTGAGGTTGGTTCTCTTCTCTCTTCCCTAACGGGTTTTCCCATGATACTGACGCCTTCCCTAGCTTTATTGGGTTTGAATCTGGAGTCCTATCCTCTCACCATTAGACCAATCATAACAAACACTCTCATTGCGGCCCGACAGACGATAGCTGCTCACTGGAAGACCCCGACTCTTCCTTCTCTTCCCGAAACTATATCTCGCCTAAACCTACACTGCTCTTATGAGCTCATGCTAGCACATGAATTAAAGAACAAAATAAAGATTTTGAATTGGTGGGACCCGTGGATTTCCTCCATTCATAATACTGTTGAAGTGCCTCCCTGATACTTGTTATTTTTTGAATTATTGTGTATTTCCGAGTATCTGTTGAATTCTGTTTCAATATTTCTTATACCTTAACTGTGACAAGATGTATGGCTGCTCATTTTCCCTTTTCCCTGTCCCTTTCCCCTCAGTATCATTTTTATTATGTTTTGTTCCTATTTTATTTTGTGTATTTGTTTGTGTATATTTGTATTTTCCTACTGGTAACTGTTTGTTACTGATATTCTTTGAATTCTTTAATAAAAAAACAACTGGTTTAAAAAAAAAAAAGTGGAGCGTGCAATATTATTCGGCCCCTTTACTTTCAGTGCAGCAAACTCACTCCAGAAGTTCATTGTGGATCTCTGAATGATCCAATGTTGTCCTAAATGCCTAATGATGATAAATGTAATCCACCTGTGTGTAATCAAGTCTCTGTATAAATGCACCTGCTCTGTGATAGTCTCAGGGTTCTGTTTGAAGCACAGAGAGCATCATGAAGACCAAGGAAGACAACAGGCAGATCCGTGATACTGTTGTGGAGAAGTTTAAATCCGGATTTAGATACAAAATGATTTCCAAAACTTCCCAAGGAGCACTGTGCAAGCGATCTTATTGAAATGGAAGGAGTATCATACCACTGCAAATCTACCAAGACCCGACCGTCCCTCTAACTTTCATCTCAAACAAGGAGAAGACTAATCAGAGATGCAGCCAAGAGGCCCATGATCACTCTGGATGAACTGCGGAGATATACAGCTGAGGTGGGACAGTCTGTCCATAGGACAACAATCAGTCGTACACTGCACAAATCTGGCCTTTATGGAAGTGTGGGAAGAAGAAAGCTATTTCTCAAAGATAACCATAAAAAGTGTTGTTTAAAGTTTGCAACAAGCCACCTGGGAGACACACCAAACATGTGGAAGAAGGTGCTCTGGTCAGATGAAACCAAAATTGAACTTTTACGCAACAATGCCAAATGATATGTTTGGTATAAAGGCAACACAGCTCATCACCCTGAACACAGCATCCCCACTGTCAAACATGGTGGTGGCAGCATCATGGTTTGGGCCTGCTTTTCTTCAGCAGGGACAGGGAAGATGGTTAAAATTGATGGGAAGATGGATGGAGCCAAATACAGGACCATTCTTGAAGAAAACCTGTTAAAGTCTGGAAAAGACCTGAGACTAGAACGGAGATTTGTCTTCCAACAAGACAATGATCCCAAACATAAAGCAAAATCTACAATGGAATGGTTCACAAATAAACATATCCAGGTGTTAGAATGGCCAAGTCAAAATCCAGACCTCAATCCAATCGACAATCTGTGGAAAGAGCAGAAAACTGCTGTTCACAAACGATCTCCATCGAACCTCACTGAGCTCGAGCTGTTTACCAAGGAGGAATGAGCAAGAATTTCAGTCTCTAGATGTACAAAACTGATAAGAGACATACCCCAAGCGACTTGTAGCTGTAATCGCAGCAAAAGGAGGCGCAACAAAGTATTAAGTTAAAGGGGCTGAATAATATTGCACGCCCCACTTTCAGTTTTTGAATTTCCACAAAAATGTAAAATAACCAATACATTTCGTTCAACTTCACAATTGTTTTCCACTTGTTGTTGATTCTTCACCAAAAATTTGCATTTGGTATCTTTATGTTTGAAGCATGGTATGTGAGAAAAGGTCGAAATGTTCCAGGGGGCCGAATACTTTTGGAAGGCACTGTACTTTATTAAGTACAACGTTAGCGCTAAAAACGTATATATGAAGAGGTGGAAGTCCGACCTTGGTACAGACTTGGGAACTGAACAATGGGACAGCGCTACAAAAAACACATGCCAGTCAAACATATCAATGGCTTTCCATGAGTCCTACTTTAAAATAAGGACAAGATGGTATCTAACGCCCATCAGATTGTCACATATAAACCAGGAACACTCTCCCTTATGTTGGAGAGACTGCGGACAACGGGGTAATCTCTGTTACTTATTTTGGGGTTGTCCGATAATAAAAAATCTCTGGTTCCAGGTATTGCGCCATATTAACTCCTTTTCTGAAATTTTGTGATCACCCCTCAAAGGGCGCTTCTTTCCCTTGACATGGAGCAATTTGACCCCTCGGTTAGATATGTCATCATACAGATCCTCCTAGTTGTCAAAAATACATTGGCATTCTGGTGGAAAAAACCCGAAACACCCAAATTCTCAGATATTTTGGATAAAATTCACCAACATAGCGCTCTGGAATGGAGATTTGCGGCTAACAATAGCAGTGTTTACAAATATTCTAAGAAATGGAAGATCTGGAACAGCAAATTTAAGGTTTAAAATTGCCATTTTGTGCCTCTTTCCTCGGAATTGTATACATTTAAGTATGACATAAACATACAACATTCTTCAAATTGCAAATCAGTATTTGTTTGTTAGAGACTGTTATTAGGGTTCCCTAATTTTATTGATCCCTTCCTCTGTCCACTGTTAACCCTTCCCTTCCCCTCCCTCATTTCTCTAATCCCGGTTTTTAATACAAAAACCTAATAAAAATATTTTAAAAAGAAAAATTAAAATATGGGACTAGTGTATGCAATATTACTGTGCAAAAAGGGAAATAATAAAAGTGCAGATGTGCTGCTAAGTGCTAAACTGATAATTATCCAACTGTGAAAGATATTTTTTGCTGTTATTGTGAACAGTTAAGCAAATTAAAGATTAAATGATGTCTAATAGGCCTAAAGTTATAGATGACACATGTCCTTTGTATTTTAGGTATATATATATATAAGCAAATTTCCCAGCTTTGTAAAAACCCGGCCTCCTCTAACCTTGTGCAGCCATGGGTTCTAAGCAGCTGCCGAGCTCTCTGACAATGGTGGAGGCCACGAAGCAGGAGAAGGATAGAAGAAGATAACAAAGCGTTCTCAAGTTGCCCTTTCCTCAGTTCTAAATGTTATTAAGAAATAGCAGTTACCAGGAAGACAAAGCAATATATTTCTAATATTAATGCGCCAGTAATGGGGAATCTCCACATACCTTCACTTGCAGAGCCGCACACCACATATATGGCTGCTCTGTGCGCACAGGACCTGTGATGAGGTCACAGGAGGGGAGGAGTCAGGGGTCACATGATCAGGGGCCTCAGTGTATGCAGGACTCTGCTGTGCTGGTTGTCATGGTGCTGGATGAGGGGAAGTTTATGTGTGGGGTCAGGAGGGGTTTACAGTGTGGATGTAGCAGAGCCGTGTGTGTATGAGGTGTACGGAGCGGAGCCGTGTGTGTACGAGGTGTACGGAGCAGAGCCGTGTGTACGAGGTGTACGGAGCGGAGCCGTGTGTGTACGAGGTGTACGGAGCAGAGCCGTGTGTACAAGGTGTTCGGAGCGGAGCCGTGTGTGTACGAGGTGTACGGAGCGGAGCCGTGTGTACGAGGTGTACGGAGCGGAGCCGTGTGTGTACGAGGTGTACGGAGCGGAGCCGTGTGTGTACGAGGTGTACGGAGCGGAGCCGTGTGTGTACGAGGTGTACGGAGCGGAGCCGTGTGTGTACGAGGTGTACGGAGCGGAGCCGTGTGTACGAGGTGTACGGAGCGGAGCCGTGTGTGTACGAGGTGTACGAAGCGGAGCCGTGTGTGTACGAGGTGTACGGAGCGGAGCCGTGTGTGTACGAGGTGTACGGAGCGGAGCCGTGTGTGTACGAGGTGTACGGAGCGGAGCCGTGTGTGTACGAGGTGTACGGAGCAGAGCCGTGTGTACGAGGTGTACGGAGCGGAGCCGTGTGTGTACGAGGTGTACGGAGCGGAGCCGTGTGTGTACGAGGTGTACGGAGCGGAGCCGTGTGTGTACGAGGTGTACGGAGCGGAGCCGTGTGTGTACGAGGTGTACGGAGCGGAGCCGTGTGTGTACAAGATGTACGGAGCGGAGCCGTGTGTATGAGGTGTATGGAGCAGAGCTCAGTTTGTTTAATAAGTAGATTTTTTTTTATAAAACAATGATTGGATCCATCTCAATATTACATGTATTGTTCTCCAATATTTCCTCTCTATTATTCCTGTGTATTATCGTCTTGCGTCTTTTTCCTTCTTCCTAATATTATTCTGTGTTCCGCAGCTGCAGGAGATAATGGTGAAAGTGATGACTATGATGAAGGAGAATCTTCTCCAGGCACAGGCAAGGGTCTATGACCAACAGCGAGACTGAGGCAGTTCCAGCCCGGGAACCCCATGCTAGTGCTTTCACATGTAAAGCGCCATGGAATAAATGGCGCTATTAAAAATGTGTAATAATAATAAAATAATAATAGTGCTTATCTGTATGGTGGAGAGCAAGATCCTAGCTAAGTGGAAAGGCCCATATGAGGTGGTGGAAAACTGGGTGAAGTTAATTACAAGGTACACAGCTGGGCCGAAGGAAGCCGCACCAAGTCTTATCATGTGAACTTGCTAAAACTTTGGCGAGACCGAGTATCGCTGGACGCCCCTTGCCTGGGAGCCAGTCCCTAAGCCACAGTGGACAATCTCACTGTTGCGGAGACTCTAACGCCCACCCAGAGGCAACGGTGTCGGGAGCTGTTGCAGCAGAACCATGTCCTGTTCTCTGAGCTGTCAAGGCATACTCAGGTGGTAGAGCATGACATGTTGACAGAACCGCATGTCAGGGTGAACCTCAAGCCCTATAGAATTCCAGAAGCACGTCAGGAGGTGATTTCAAATGAGGTGAAGAGGATGCAAGATCTCGGGGAGATAGAGCAGGGGTCCCCAACTCCAGTCCTCAAGGCCCACCAACAGGTCATGTTTTCAGGATTTCCTTAGTATTGCCCAGGTGATAATTGCATTACCTGTGCAAAACAAAGGAAAACCTGAAAACATGATCTGTTGGTGGGCCTTGAGGACTGGAGTTGGGGAGCACTGAGATAGAGGACTCGAAAAGTGGATGATCGAGTCCAGTCTTCCTCCTGCCAAAGCCTGATGGTGAGTGGCGGTTCTGCAACGACTACAGCAAGCTGAATGAAGTCTAAAGATTTGATGCATACCCGATGTCTTATGTGGACGAGCTCATTGAGAGACTTGGTCCCGTGTTGTGAATTCTGCTCTTGGGTTCCCCCCGGTGGTTGTTGGTGGTAATGCAGTGTCCCTGGGTTGTAATTCTGCTCAGGTGTCCCTGCTTATTGCTTTCTCACTGGGGATTTAGGTGTGCAGGATCCATTAGTCCTTGCCAGTTGTCCATTGTTCTTGGAGGGTTCACATCTCTGTCTGGTTCCTCCTGCTCTGCTGCCCAATTCAGCAAAGATAAGTTCTGGTTTTGTTTCTGCAGCCCACATGCTGTGGGCCTTACAGTTCAGTGCTTTTCAATGTTTTGTCCAGCTTGGTCTGTGTAAAGGTTTATTCCGTCAAGTTGGATTCTCTGGAGATGCAGATATACCTTCCATATCTTTAGTTAGATGTGGAGTTTTTGTATTATTTGCTGTGGATATTTTTTAGTGTTTTAACCCCTTCACCCCCGGAGCTTTTTCCGTTTTCGTTTTTCGCTCCCCTCCTTCCCAGAGCCATAACTTTTTTATTTTTCCGTCAATTTGGCCATGTGAGGGCTTATTTTTTGCGGGACGAGTTGTACTTTTGAACGACATCATTGGTTTTAGCATGTCGTGTACTAGAAAACGGGAAAAAAATTCCAAGTGCAGTGAAATTGCAAAAAAAGTGCAATCCCACACTTGTTTTTTGCTTGCCTATTTTGCTAGGTTCACTAAATGCTAAAATTGACCTGCCATTATGATTCTCCAGGTCACTATGAGTTCATAGACACCTAACATGACTAGGTTATTTTTCACCTAAGTGGTGAAAAAAAATTCCAAACTTTGCAAAAAACAAAACAAAATTGCGCCATTTTCCGATACTCGTAGCGTCTCCATTTTTCGTGATCTGGGGTCAGGTGAGGGCTTATTTTTTGCATGCCGAGCTGGCGTTTTTAATGATAGCATTTTGGTGCAGATACGTTCTTTTGATCGCCCGTTATTGCATTTTAATGCAATGTCGTGGCGACCAAAAAAACGTAAATCTGGCGTTTCAAATTTTTTTCTCATTACGCCATTTAGCGATCAGGTTAATGCTTTTTTTTTATTGATAGATCGGGCGATTCTGAACGCGGCGATACCAAATATGTGTAGGTTGGGTTTTTTTTTAATTGATTTATTTTGATTGGGGCGAAAGGGGGGTAATTTAAACTTTTATATTTTTTTTATTTTTTTCACATTTTTAAAAACTTTTTTTTTTTACTTTTGCCATGCTTCTATAGCCTCCATGGGAGGCTAGAAGCAGGCACAGCCCGATCGGCTCTGCTATGCAGCAGTGATCATAACATCGCTGCTACACAGCAGATTTGCAGGTGTGCTGTGAGCGCCGACCACAGGGGGGCGCTCACAGCCACCGGCAATCAGTAACCATAGAGGTCTCAAGGACCTCTATGGTTACAATGGAGGAGCATCGCCGACCCCCGATCATGTGACGGGGGTCGGCGATGCGCTCATATCCGGCCGCACGGCCGGATGCGGTAGTTAAATGCCGCTGTCTGCGTTTGACAGCGGCATTTAACTAGTTAATAGGCGCGCGCAGATCGCGATTGCGGGCACATGTCAGCTGTTCAAAACAGCTGACATGTCCCGGCTTTGATGTGCGCTCACCGCCGGAGCGCACATCAAAGCGGGGGTCCCGACATGTGACGTACTATACCGTCACATGTCGGGAAGGGGTTAATACTGACCGCATAGTATTCTGTCCTATCCTTTTCTATTAAGCTAGAGTGGCCTCTTTTGCTAAATCCTGTTTTCAGTCTGCGTATGTTTTTCCTCTCCTCTCACAGTCAATATTTGTGGGGGGCTGTCCATCTTTTGGGGATTTTCTCTGAGGCAAGATAGAAAAGGGAATACTATCTATAGGTGTATTTAGTCCTCCGGCTGTGTCGAGGTGTCTAGGATTGTTAGTTACATCCCACGGCTACTTCTAGTTGCGGTGTTAAGTTCAGGGTTTGCGGTCAGTACAGGTTCCACCTTCTCCAGAGAAAGTCCCATGCTTCTCCAAGGTCACTGGATCATAACAATCCCGCAAGGTACATTATAACCTTAGACCTGATGAAAGGCTATTGGTAAATCCCCATGTCCCATAGTGTCAAGGAGAAGATGGCCTTCTCGATGCCTGATGGGGGTTTTCAATACACCAGAAAGTCCTTAGGTCTTCAGTCGGCCACGGTAACCTTCCAGAGGGCGATGGATCGGATCCTGACTCTGCATAAGAAGTATGCCGCAGCGTACCTCGATGACATTGTGGTCTTTAGCCCTGACTGGGCTAGTCATCTGCCAAAGGTACAGACAGTTATGGATGCTTTAAGAAATGCGGGGTTCACCATAATTCTGAAAAAATATGCCAAGTACCTAGGCTATGTCATCGAGAGGGGCGAAATTAAGCTACAAATAAACAAGATCGAGGCGATTCAAGAGTGGCTGCAACCAGGGCCGGACTTAGCCCAAAAGGCGCCCTGTGCGAGACTGCAGGACGGCGCCCCCCCCCTCTCCAAACTTTGAAAGAAAACAATAACTCTTTAATATTCACAACAACACGGGGCGACCGCCAGCATAGTGGAGGCCTGGGCCATGTGAGGTGGTTACTCACGCTTTGCTTGGCTGAGTTGGCTCCTCAGGTCCACCTCTGCTCTGCTCTTCAGTGCCGGGAAGAGAGCGGCGGGGCACGAGCGGGGACGTGTGGCGTAATGTCACACGCTGTGCAGCCGTTCTCTCCCGCCGGGGACAGCAGAAGGCGGAACTAAAGTTCCTCTGCGTGCTGTCCCTGCCCAGCGGGGAGAACGGCTTGCGCGTGTGACGTCACACGCAGAGAGCCGAGCGACAGGGCGGGCGCCAGGCGGGCGGCACTGGGCAGGAGCAGGCGAGCAGCAGATACAGATAGCGCAAATGGCGCGGCGGGGGGCGCCACAAGAGGTGCGGGCGCCCTCAGGCCATTAAGCGTCTACATTGTGATGTAATGTGACATTAATCTGCTGAGCTCAATAAATGCACCCCTTGTATGCTAACAAGCCTTGGCGCCAGGGGCGTAGCTAGAGCTTTTGCCGCCCGGGGCTGTTCCCGAGTTTGGCGCCCCCCCCCCCCCCCCCCGGGCTCAATACACACAAAGGTTACCAAAAATAGTCAGGACAACAAGTCTATTTCTTCACTCAGCTGATGTTCAATAGACAGACCAGACACCATATCACCGCAGTGACCTATAATACTATCTACAAGGCACAAATACCGCCACACCATGACCAGATGACATATTACCACCACAGTGATCGAATAATATCAAATACAAGGAACAAATACCACAACATCATGACCAGACCACATATTACCACCACTTAGGCTACGTTCACATTTGCGTTGTGGGCCGCAGCGTCGGCGCCGCAGCGCACAACGCAAACAAAAACGCGGCAAAACGCACGCAAAAACGCTGCGTTTTGCGCCGCATGCGTCCTTTTTGGCCGAAAGTTGGACGCAAAAAAAATGCAACTTGAAGCGTTTCTTGCGTCCAACGCTTGCGGCCATGCGGCGCAAAACGCAGCACAACGCATGTCCATGCGCCCCCATGTTAAATATAGGGGCGCATGACGCATGCGGCGCCGCTGCGGCGCCCGACGCTGCGGCGCTGACCGCAAATGTGAACGTAGCCTTAGTGACTGAATACTACAATACTGATCAATAATAAAAAAAACCCACAATACTATCACCATAAGTGCCATTATACACAGGAGATCTGTACTTAGTATGCAGCGTCTGTGTATAGGTAATACAGTGATCACCGGTGACATACACAGGACCTCAGTATATAGTATACAGTGTATAGTGTCAGTGTATAGGTAACACACTGACTCACCAGTGACATCTCTAGGTGAAGTCCTTCATCTTTCAACCCGCACAGACCGCCATCACTTCATCCAGCCAGGACTCGTCTCTGCAGGAAATAACACAGTTATCACGAGTTCCACTTGCAGAACACATTACTTAATTTTCCCAACTTCTACATTACACCACATGAAGAAGGCGACATAGTGTCACTCTCACAGTAATAGGACTGCCCCTCCATTTAAAACAGTATACTCAAAAAATAAAATAAATACATCACTGCAGTAATAATATCCCTTAATTAGCCCCTGTGGTAATAATATTCGCCATCCTGGCCCCCGTGTGTCTCATTCCTGGCTCCAGCCATATGTTCTCCCATCCTGCCCTCATGAGTATCCATCCTGCCCCATATGATCTTCCCATCCTGCCCCATCTGTCTCCATCGTATCCATCCTGCCCCATGATCCTGCCCCATCTGTCTCCAATCCTGCCTCCAGTGTCTCCAGTCATGACGCCATGTCTGTCATCCTGCCCCGTGTCTCCAATCATGCCCCGTTTCTCCATTCTGCCCCTGTGTCAAGCTTTCTGCCCCTGTGTCCAGCTTTCTGCCCCTGTGTCCAGCTTTCTGCCCCTGTGTCCAGCTTTCTGCCCCTGTGTCCAGCATTCTGCCCCAGTGTCCAGCTTTCTGCCCCCGTGTCCAGCTTTCTGCCCCCGTGTCCAGCTTTCTGCCAGTGTCCAGCTTTCTGCCAGTGTCCAGCTTTCTGCTCCTGTGTCCAGCTTTCTGCCCCAATGTCCAGCTTTCTGCATCAGTGTCCAGCGTTCTGCCCCAATGTCCAGCGTTCTGCCCCAGTGTCCAGCTTTCTGCCCCAGTGTCCAGCTTTCTGCCCCAGTGTCCAGCGTTCTGCCCCAGTGTCCAGCGTTCTGCCCCAGTGTCCAGCGTTCTGCCCCAGTGTCCAGCGTTCTGCCCCAGTGTCCAGCGTTCTGCCCCAGTGTCCAGCGTTCTGCCCCAGTGTCCAGCGTTCTGCCCCCCGTGTCCAGCGTTCTGCCCTCGTGTGCAGCGTTCTGCCCCAATGTCCTTTCTGCCCCCCTGTGTCCAGCTTTCTGCCCCCCCCTGTGTCCAGCTTTCTGCCCCCCAGTGTCCAGCGTTCTGCCCCCCAGTGTCCAGCGTTCTGCCCCCCGTGTCCAGCGTTCTGCCCTCGTGTGCAGCGTTCTGCCCCAATGTCCTTTCTGCCCCCCTGTGTCCAGCTTTCTGCCCCCCCCTGTGTCCAGCTTTCTGCCCCCCCCTGTGTCCAGCTTTCTGCCCCCCCCTGTGTCCAGCGTTCTGCCCCAGTGTCCAGCTTTCTGCCCCCCCCTGTGTCCAGCTTTCTGCCCCCCCCGTGTCCAGCTTTCTGCCCCCCCCTGTGTCCAGCTTTCTGCCCCCCAGTGTCCAGCTTTCTGCCCCAGTGTCCAGCTTTCTGCCCCAGTGTCCAGCGTTCTGCCCGTGTCCAGCGTTCTGCCCTCGTGTGCAGCGTTCTGCCCCAATGTCCTTTCTGCCCCCCTGTGTCCAGCTTTCTGCCCCCCAGTGTCCAGCTTTCTGCCCCCCCGTGTCCAGCGTTCTGCCTCAGTGTCCAGCTTTCTGCCCCCCAGTGTCCAGCTTTCTGCCCCCCCGTGTCCAGCTTTCTGCCCCCCCGTGTCCAGCTTTCTGCCCCCCCGTGTCCAGCTTTCTGCCCCCCAGTGTCCAGCTTTCTGCCCCCCCCTGTGTCCAGCTTTCTGCCCCCCAGTGTCCAGCTTTCTGCCCCCCAGTGTCCAGCTTTCTGCCCCAGTGTCCAGCGTTCTGCCCCAGTGTCCAGCGTTCTGCCCCCCGTGTCCAGCGTTCTGCCCTCGTGTGCAGCGTTCTGCCCCAATGTCCTTTCTGCCCCCCTGTGTCCAGCTTTCTGCCCCCCCCTGTGTCCAGCTTTCTGCCCCCCCCTGTGTCCAGCGTTCTGCCCCAGTGTCCAGCTTTCTGCCCCCGTGTCCAGCTTTCTGCCCCCCTGTGTCCAGCTTTCTGCCCCCCAGTGTCCAGCTTTCTGCCCCCCTGTGTCCAGCTTTCTGCCCTGGGCCCCCCCCCGATCGCCGCTCTCAATAAAAAAAAAAAAAAAACAAGTTCTGCTTACCTGACCGCGATCCTGCTCTGTCTGGTTATCGGTGGGGGCGGCCATCTTCCTGAGGCCGCGCGTGCGCAGGTGGAGTGCTCTGCTGCCTGGGGCTTCAGGAAAATGGCCGCGGGATGCCGCGCATGCGCAGATGGAGATCGCGGCGGCCATTTTTCTGAAGCCGACATGCGAACAGGTAAAGTCTGCGCCGCCGGCGACCCGCCCCCCGCATTGTGCCGCCCCCCGCATTGCGCCCCCCTTCCTACGCCACTGCTTGGCGCCCTGTGCGGCCGCACAGGTCGCACAGGGCAAAGGCCGGCCCTGGCTGCAACCACTTTCCAAGAAGCAAGTGAGGGCGTTTCTTGGAATTGTGGGGTACTATCTGCTATTCATTCTGAGTTTCGCTATAATAGCCGCGTCATTGATAGATCTTCTTAAAGGCACCTGTTATTTTCTCTAACACTTTCTTACTTTTTAGAGGATAGAAATGAAAACAATATTGAATTGTGTGGATAAAATAAATCTTGTTTAAAGTTCATTCAAAAAATTGATTAGAAAAATGAAGAAAAGTTCATAGCACACAAAAATATGTATTAGATTATAGAAAACAAGCATTCATTGGTTCTTACATATGGTCTTTAGGTATGATGCGGTCTGGGTTGGAGATTCTCAAGGAGAGATCTGTCTGAACAGGAGTTAGGTCGTCTTCTGTATTATTTTGACCCATAGACTTACATTGGTTGCTCTTTTTCCTGTCTCATAACCACATATGGCGATTTGCCGCTATATTCATAGCCTCTACCATATTAGAACAACACTAGTAACTTATGGAATATGGTTTTTAGTTATTTGCACATTACCTCATTTTGAACTACTTAAGCCTATAGCCTATGACCTTTGGGAACCATTTACTATCTCCAAATAGACACTTATTGACAGTTCTGACAAAAGCCCTACAGTCCTGACAGAGAACAGCTGTATCTACCAAAGTCCTCAGAATAACTCAGTCACCCACTAACCAGAGTTAGACTGAACTGCATGTGTTAAGTAATCTATATTTTTCATTCGTAAGAAGATGGCAGGCCCCGGACCGGACCGCGACTCCCATCGGACCGGACCACAGCGGGACCGCCCCTGGGAGAGTATAATCTAACCTCTTTTTCTTATCTTTCAGGTTAAATTGGGGGCTTATCTACAGCATTACAGAATGCATTACAGAATGCTGTAGATAAGCCCCTGATGCTGGTGGCCTTAGCTCACCTTCGATTTTGGGGGTGACAGGTTCCCTTTAACAAACCCTTGTCTTTCTTTATCCCATTTGTCCACATATACCAAGGAAAATTATTTACAGGTCCTTCTCAAAAAATTAGCATATAGTGTTAAATTTCATTATTTACCATAATGTAATGATTACAATTAAACTTTCATATATTATAGATTCATTATCCACCAACTGAAATTTGTCAGGTCTTTTATTGTTTTAATACTGATGATTTTGGCATACAACTCCTGATAACCCAAAAAACCTGTCTCAATAAATTAGCATATCAAGAAAAGGTTCTCTAAATGACCTATTACCCTAATCTTCTGAATCAACTAATTAACTCTAAACACATGCAAAAGATACCTGAGGCTTTTAAAAACTCCCTGCCTGGTTCATTACTCAAAACCCCCATCATGGGTAAGACTAGCGACCTGACAGATGTCAAGAAGGCCATCATTGACACCCTCAAGCAAGAGGGTAAGACCCAGAAAGAAATTTCTCAACAAATAGGCTGTTCCCAGAGTGCTGTATCAAGGCACCTCAATGGTAAGTCTGTTGGAAGGAAACAATGTGGCAGAAAACGCTGTACAACGAGAAGAGGTGACCGGACCCTGAGGAAGATTGTGGAGAAGGACCGATTCCAGACCTTGGGGAACCTGAGGAAGCAGTGGACTGAGTCTGGTGTGGAAACATCCAGAGCCACCGTGCACAGGTGTGTGCAGGAAATGGGCTACAGGTGCCGCATTCCCCAGGTAAAGCCACTTTTGAACCATAAACAGCGGCAGAAGCTGTACTTTTTTTTGATGAAAGCAAATTTTGCATGTCATTCGGAAATCAAGGTGCCAGAGTCTGGAGGAAGACTGGGGAGAAGGAAATGCCAAAATGCCTGAAGTCCAGTGTCAAGTACCCACAGTCAGTGATGGTGTGGGGTGCCATGTCAGCTGCTGGTGTTGGTCCACTGTGTTTCATCAAGGGCAGGGTCAATGCAGCTAGCTATCAGGAGACTTTGGAGCACTTCATGCTTCCCTCGGCTGAAATGCTTTATGGAGATGAAGATTTCATTTTTCAGCACGACCTGCCACCTGCTCACAGTGCCAAAACCACTGGTAAATGGTTTACTGACCATGGTATTACTGTGCTCAATTGGCCTGCCAACTCTCCTGACCTGAACCCCATAGAGAATCTGTGGGATATTGTGAAGAGAAAGTTGAGAGACGCAAGACCCAACACTCTGGATGAGCTTAAGGCCGCTATTGAAGCATCCTGGGCCTCCATAACATCTCAGCATTGTCACAGGCTGATTGCCTCCATGCCACGCCGCATTGAAGCAGTCATTTCTGCCAAAGGATTCCCGACCAAGTATTGAGTGCATAACTGAACATTATTATTTGATGGTTTTTTTGTTTGGTATTAAAAAACACTTTTATTTGATTGGTCGGGTGAAATATGCTAATTTATTGAGACAGGTTTTTTGGGTTATCAGGAGTTGTATGCCAAAATCATCAGTATTAAAACAATAAAAGACCTGACAAATTTCAGTTGGTGGATAATGAATCTATAATATATGAAAGTTTAATTGTAATCATTACATTATGGTAAATAATGAAATTTAACACTATATGCTAATTTTTTGAGAAGGACCTGTATTTGTGACAAACTGAACTGTATCGGGAGGATTTTCAGATTTCTTGTGCCTGTTGATGTAATATTTATACTTCCTTCCTTATTTGAGAGTTTTCACATTTTCCCCAATACAATATAAACCGATTTTCAGACTTTCAGCTTGTACACAAGATGAAAAGAATGCAGAAACTACTTCTTTTTCTGACATAACTTCGAAACAAATCTTGTCAGCGCTTACTGGTGTCACCAAGTCCTGGATCGTGTGTACATTCTCCACTCTGGCATGTGATGAGGTATGATTATGGAAACATGAATGATAAAGGACTTTATCCTGTCCAGGTAGACACATTACCTTACAAACAGAATTTAACCCCTTCATGACCCAGCCTATTTTGGCCTTAATGACCTTGCCGTTTTTTGCAATTCTGACCAGTGTCCCTTTATGAGGTAATAACTCGGGAACGCTTCAACGGATCCTAGCGATTCTGAGATTGTTTTTTCGTGACATATTGGGCTTCATGTTAGTGGTAAATTTAGGTCGATAATTTCTGCGTTTATTTGTGAAAAAAATGGAAATCTGGCAAAAATTTTGAAAATTTTGCAATTTTCACATTTTGAATTTTTATTCTGTTAAACCAGAGAGTTATGTGACACAAAATAATTAATAAATAACATTTACCACATGTTTACTTTACATCAGCACAATTTTGGAAACAACATTTTTTTTTGCTAGGAAGTTATAAGGGTTAAAATTTGACCAGTGATTTCTCATTTTTACAGCAAAATTTACAAAACCATTTTTTTTAGGGACCACCTCACATTTGAAGTCAATTTGAGGGTTCTATATGGCTGAAAATACCCAAAAGTGACACCATTCTAAAAACTGCACCCCTCAAGGTGCTCAAAACCACATTCAAGAAGTTTATTAACCCTTCAGGTGTTTCACAGCAGCAGAAGCAACATGGAAGGAAAAAATGAACATTTAACTTTTTAGTCACAAAAATGATCTTTTAGCAACAATTTTTTTATTTTCTTAAGGGTAAAAGGAGAAACTGGACCACGAAAGTTGTTGTCCAATTTGTTCTGAGTACGCTGATACCTCATATGTGGGGGTAAACCACTGTTTGGGCGCACGGCAGAACTCGGAAGGGAAGGAGCGCCATTTGACTTTTTGAATGAAAAATTGGCTCCAATCTTTAGCGGACACCATGTCGCGTTTGGAGAGCCCCCGTGTGCCTAAACATTGGAGCTCCCCCACAAGTGACCCCATTTTGGAAACTAGACCCCCCAAGGAACTTATCTAGAAGCATAGTGAGCACTTTAAACCCCCAGGTGCTTCACAAATTGATCCGTAAAAATGAAAAAGTACTTTTTTTTCACAAAAAAAATATTTTAGCCTCAATTTTTTAATTTTCACATGGGCAACAGGATAAAATGGATCCTAAAATTTGTTGGGCAATTTCTCCTGAGTACACTGATACCTCACATGTGGGGGTAAACCACTGTTTGGGCACATGGTAAGTCTCGGAAGGGAAGGAGCGCCATTTGACTTTTTGAATGGAAAAGTAGCTCCAATCGTTAGCGGACACCATGTCGCGTTTGGAGAGCCCCTGTGTGCCTAAACATTGGAGCTCCCCCACAAGTGACCCCATTTTGGAAACTAGACCCCCCAAGGAACTTATCTAGATGCATAGTGAGCACTTTAAACCAACAAGTGCTTCACAGAAGTTTATAACGCAGAGCCGTGAAAATAAAAAATAATTTTTCTTTCCTCAAAAATGATTTTTAGCCCAGAATTTTTTATTTTCCCAAGGGTAACAGGAGAAATTGGACCCCAAATGTTGTTGTCCAGTTTGTCCTGAGTACGATTATACCCCATATGTGGGGGTAAACCACTGTTTGGGTGCACGGCAGGGCTTGGAAGGGAAGGCACGCCATTTGGCTTTTTGAATGGAAAATTAGCTCCAATCATTAGCGGACACCATGTCGCGTTTGGAGAGCCCCTGTGTGCCTAAACATTGGAGCTTCCCCATAAGTGACCCCATTTTGGAAACTAGACCTCCCAAGGAACTAATCTAGATGTGTGGTGAGCACTTTGAACCCCCAAGTGCTTCACAGAAGTTTATAACGCAGAGCCATGAAAATAAAAAATATTTTTTCTTTTCTCAAAAAAATTTTTTTAGCCCTGAATTTTTTATTTTCCCAAGGGTAACAGGGGAAATTTGACCCCAATAGTTGTTGTCCAGTTTCTCCTGAGTACGCTGATACCCCATATGTGGGGGTAAACCACTGCTTGGGCACACGTCGGGGTTCGGAAGGGAAGTAGTGACGTTTTGAAATGCAGACTTTGATGGAATGCTCTGCGGGCGTCACGTTGCGTTTGCAGAGCCCCTGATGTGCCTAAACAGTAGAAACTCCCCACAAGTGACCCCATTTTGGAAACTAAACCCCCAAGGGAACTTATCTAGATGTGTGGTGAGCACTTTGAACCTCTAAGTGCTTCACAGAAGTTTATAACGCAGAGCCGTGAAAATAATAAATACGTTTTCTTTCCTCAAAAAATTTTTTTTAGCCCTGATTTTTTTATTTTCCCAAGGGTAACAGGAGAAATTTGACCCCAAGAGTTGTTGTCCAGTTTCTCCTGAGTACGGTGATACCCCATATGTGGGGGTAAACCACTGTTTGGGCACTTGCCGGAGCTCGGAAGTGAAGTAGTGACGTTTTGAAATGCAGACTTTGATGGAATGCTCTGCGGGCATCACGTTGCGTTTGCAGAGCCCCTGATGTGCCTAAACAGTAGAAACTCCCCACAAGTGACCCCATTTTGGAAACTAAACCCCCAAGGGAACTTATCTAGATGTTTGGTGAGCACTTTGAACTCCCAAGTGCTTCACAGAAGTTTATAACGCAGAGCCGTGAAAATAAAAAATCATTTTTCTTTCCTCAAAAATAATTTTTTAGCCCGCAATTTTTTATTTTCCCAAGGGTTACAGGAGAAATTGGACCCCAAAAGTTGTTGATCAGTTTCTCCTGAGTACGCTGGTACCCCATATGTGGGGGTAAAGCACTGTTTGGGCACACGTTGGGGCTCGGAAGGGAGAGAGCACCATTTTACTTTTTCAACGCAAGATTGGCTGGAATCAATGGTGGCGCCGTGTCGCGTTTGGAGACCCCCTGATGTGCCTAAAAAGTGGAAACCCCTCAATTCTAACTCCAACACTAACCCCAACACACCCCTAACTCTAATCCCAACCTTAACCACAACCCTAACCCCAACACACCCCTAACCCTAGTCTTACCCCTAATTCCAACCCTAAGGCTATGTGCTCACGTTGCGGATTTGTGTGGATTTTTCCGCAGTTTTTGAAAAATCTGCAGGTAAAACGCACTGCGCTTTACCTGCGGATTTACCGCGGATTTCCAGTGTTTTTTGTGTGGATTTCACTTGCGGATTCCTATTATGGAGCAGGTGTAAAACGCTGCGGAATTGCACAAAGAATTGACATGCTGCGGAAAATACAACGCAGCGTTTCCGCGCTGTATTTTCTGCACCACGGGCACAGCGGATTTGGTTTTCCATAGGTTTACGTGGTACTGTAAACGTGATGGAAAACTGATACGAATCCGCAGCGACCAATCCGCTGCGGATCCGCAGCCAAATCCGCACCGTGTGCACATAGCCTAATTCTAACCCTAATTCTAGCCCTAAGTGCAACCCTAGCCCTAAGTGCAACCCTAAGTGCAACCCTAGCCCTAAGTGCAACCCTAAGTGCAACCCTAAGTGCAACCCTAGCCCTAAGTGCAACCCTAAGTGCAACCCTAGCCCTAAGTGCAACCCTAAGTGCAACCCTAAGTGCAACCCTAAGTGCAACCCTAGCCCTAAGTGCAACCCTAAGTGCAACCCTAAGTGCAACCCTAAGTGCAGCCCTAGCCCTAAGTGCAACCCTAAGTGCAACCCTAGCCCTAAGTGCAACCCTAAGTGCAACCCTAAGTGCAACCCTACCCCTAACCCTACCCCTAACCCTACCCCTAACCCTAATGGAAAAACAAAAATAATTATATTTTCTGTATTTTATTATTATCCCTACCTATGGGGGTGATAAAGGGGGTGATTTATTTACTATTTTTTTTATTTTGATCGCTGTGATAGAACTTATCACAGCGACCAAAATGTGCAGGAACGAATCTGCCGGCTTGCAGATTCGGCGGGCGTACTGCGCATGCGCCCGCCATTTTCCAAGATGGCGGCGCCCATGAAGCAGACGGCCGGACACCGGGAGGGACATCGGAGCTAGGTAAGTATGGGGGGGTGGGACCGGAACACGGGGGGGGGGATCGGAGGACCTGGGGAGCGGACAGGAGGACCGGGGGAGCCGACAGGAGGGAGGAGGGGAGCGGAACGGAGATCGGGGCAAAAAGGACGACTGGGGGGGCGATCGGTGGGCTGGGGTGGGGGCAGATCGGGGTCTCCAGCCATGGCAGATGCTATTGCAGCATCGGCCATGGCTGGATTGTAATATTTCACCATTTTCATAGGTGAAATATTACAAATCGCTCTGATTGGCAGTTTCACTTTCAACAGCCAATCAGAGCGATCGTAGCCACGAAGTACCACTCCCCCTCTCCCTGCAGATCGGGTAAAATAGGAGTTAACCCCTTCACCCGATCTGCAGGGACGCGATCATTCTGTGACACAGCATATGCGTCACAGGTCGGGAAGGCACCGACTTTCATGACGCATACGCTGTGTCACAGGTCGGGAAGGGGTTAAGCATGAAGAAATGTCTAATTGTTCAGTGTTTGTGCCATCAAATGCAAAATCTGTGTCCTGTAATTGATAATATAGCAATTGTGTTTGACTAACAGGAATTCCCAGAACAGTTATAGGAACCAGGGTTTCTTCTCTTCCCGACAACCATTGTTCTATTCCCATTTCCATGTTATTGAGATGTGATTGACACTGGGGATATGTAGAAGATAGTTTCCAGTTAGACATGTTAAAAGTCCATATCATAGTCATAAACGCTCCATCTCGTAATAAAGGTTTAGACTGGAATTGATTGATTTGGAAAGGAGTAGATGGTTGAAACCTTGTCTACTGCTGACCATCCATTTCACATTCACATCTTTACATTGTTTGTAGTTATTTTTACTTAAAACACAACATTGGTAAAGTCCAGAATCCTAAGGAGATGGATTATCTACAGAGAAAATAAAATTCTTATTCAACCAACTCACCGGATTCACCTCTGTGTATAACATTTACTGGACCATTTGAAAAACTTCCCAAAAATAATCTATCTTTGGTCCATGTTAGTGGAGATTCTCAAGGTAACTCTAACCTTGTGTTGCATTTTAATAATAAAGGAAACATATTGTCTTGACTATGTACTGCTTGCGGTGTAACCCTTACTTCTGGAGCTATAGTATTTGTTATATCTGTAACTACAGCTACCTGTACTTGTACTGGTTCTCTGTAAGTTCCATGTTTTTACCCAATCTTCATCTCCTTCTGTAACAGAAAGTAATGAAGGATCCAACATTTTCCCAAAAAGTTGTGTCGTTAACCAAATATCTGTTTTGGATCTTCCATCTTTCCGCTTTGTGATCACATCATTTGTAATATCACCTGAGCACACAGCTTTTTCTTCACCTCTTACCTCTATATTCCAGTATAGCACATCTGTAGGATTACATTCCCATGTGCCTGTCTTATTATTGTGCACATAATCTCCTTGTAACTGTATAAACCCAGTCTTAGGTCCTGTGGTAGCATGTAATATTATGTCACTGTCGTGTATGAAGTGTAGCTCAATACAGCATTTTACACCATAACCCATGCAAATGTTTCCGGTAATATTTACTGAATCGTCCAGTATTTCTCTCTCTATTAGGTTTTGTAGACTAGATCCTCTTGGTTTCCGTGAATGTAGAGTTCTTTTGAAAGGTTCATTCATTTGACTAGTATTCGTTCCATGATGTAAAATATCTTCTGCATAGTTCACAGTTGAAATAGTACAAAGTAGCAGAGATGTAATTCCCATCAGATAGTAGCTTTTCCTGGGAAATGTCTTCTTCTCCTGAAGGATTGATGTTGAATCCCTTCCATCAAGGACATGGGGTTTCATATTCCAACTCTTATTGGAATCCATTTCTTCCTAAAATAAAAGCAGTATCATTATTTTGCAATATACAATTTGCATTGATTGACATGTACACACACTCTGTTGTCTGCGGGTATTTTTAACCACATTAGATGCTTGTTGTACAAGAATCATACCTTGTCCCATGGTTTCGATTATCTCAAAGGGACCTTCCCAGTTACTTTCCCAAGGTCCAGTCGTCCTGAAAGTTTTAATCATCACTAGAGCCCCTTTCTTGAATTTGGATTCATATGGTGGCTCCATTCTCTGCATTCTTGATGCAACATGTGGAAGAATAGTTTTCCGGCAACAATTGCAACCATTTGGACCTTGCAACAGCATATTTTTGAGGTGTGAACAAAAATGGTTCATGTGGAAAAACCAATGGCATTTTTCTTCCTGTCATTGGTTCAAAAGGAGTAAATGGAGTTGTGGAAGAAGTTGTTCCTCTCTCAACAGTACAAAAGGTACGGCATCGACCCAAGTATTGCCTTTGTCCAATAACATTTTGGCAGTTCTGGATTTTATTGTTCTATTCATCCTTTCCACAATACCAGCAGACTGTGGATGGTAAGGTACATGGAATTGTTGTTGTACCCCTAGAATAGTACATACTTGCATGATTTTTCCTGTAAAGTGACTTCCTCGATCAAAGGAGATCATTCTTGGGATCCCCAAGTACAAAAGACATGATAAACTAATGCTCTAGCTGTAGACAAAGCATCATCTTTACTGACAGGTAAAATTTCTATCCATTTGGAGAAAACATCTACTACAACCAATACATACCTGAGACCATTTTTACCTGATGGTAACGGACCAATGTAGTCGATTTGTAACGTAAACCATGGACCATCTGCAGGTGCGGTTCGGAGTAGTGGCGGTTTCTGTCCTTTTGGTCTTGGATTAATTTGGGCACAAATGAGACATAATTGAACAATGCTTTATACAGTCTCTTCCAACTTTTCCCAGTAAAATATCTCTCTAAGAATGCCTAACAATTTCTGTTGACCCATGATTGTATTTTGTGAACTCAACCTATAGATGTTTTGATACAACAGGACGCAACGCCCTATTTAAGTCATGGCACAAAACCCCGTTTTCACAAACAATGGGAGGTTTTGGATCAACCCGGGAAGCAACAAGAGATGTGTCTTTTTCTTGTTCTTCCACAAAAGAAGGGATATGCGTGTCTGTTCTTTGAACTGCTAAAATCTCAAAAGTTTCAGGGTGAAACACTTCTTCTCCTGTCAGGGCTGCCTCTTTGGCTAACACATCTGTGGTTACATTTCCAACAGATAATTCATCACCAGATTTTTTATGGGCAGGGACTTTGACAATAGCAAAACCATTAGGGTTTTTTGATGCCATTTCAAAAATTGTTTTCAGTGTGTCACTATGTACAAGAGTCTTATTAGAAGAATCTACATAGCCTCTTTTCCCCAAACTGGCAAATAATGTGTCAGTGATCTAACAACATAGGAGCTATCACTGTAGATTACAATGGGACACTGATCATCAGCTTCGCTCAGCTGTAGTACTATTTTTATCACTTCTAGCTTTGCCCTTTGAGCTGAAAAATGACACAGTAATTTGTGTTTTACAACCTGTCCTCTTTTGGGATAAAAAAATGTCATATCCTGAATAGTAGTGCCCATCTGAATAAAATCTGGAACCATCTACAAAAATTGGTTTATCTGTTGCCTCTGCCTTCTGTCTGAAAAGCGATGGACTAGGGTCCTGAAAAGACTGTAAACAATCATGAGTTTGCCCTTCATATTGCATCAACTGAGGAAGAACATATTTGGCCTTATAATCTACCTCAATCTGTTGGGAGACAATGACAATAACCAATGAGCAAATCTCTGATGTGACACACCTGGGATATTGTTCTCAAAGAGAAGTTTTAGTGTAGAATGAGGAGTTTGCAAAGTGATTTTGTTGAACCCAACAATGAGTTCAGTTACTTTAACTGCAAAGTATTCACCTACCAAGTGTCTTGCACAGGTCTCAAAACCTCTTTCAACAGGTGAGAGAAGCTTAGAAAAATATCCCAAAATTCTCCACTCTTCTCCCTGTGACGGGGTGTACGGCAGAGCAAGAAGGGACAACAGGCCAAGGGATGATTCCACAGTTTTATTATCAAGAACGCTGGAACAACACAGGCAGGTAGATCTACAGAGTCCACAATTAGTCCAACGGAACAGGTTCGGGGGCACCTCCCGATAATCCTTGTGCCAGCTAACAAAATTATAGTCCACACGAGTCCAAGAGATCCCAAACAATCTCACGAACGACGAGATATGGCCTCAGCTCAAGTCTCGCTTCCGCAGTCACAGATGAACGTAGGGTCTTGCCTCAGCTAAGAATCCCTACTCCTTCTCCTTCCAGCATCAACTCACATCTGATCTCAACATAAGAATGGATTGTCTGAGCTCCTGGGATCCGCCCATGAAGGGGGTAGGGGCACACCTTCTGTTCAATGGTTGAGTTCACCAGAAGATTCTATTCTGGTCAGCTCCACATAGTCTAAGTAATATGTACATTTGACTAGCCACCTGCTGTGAGGAACAATGGCTATTCCTTCCTAGTGATGTTGACAAAGCTTAATTACATTATAGCTTAGGGCTGCAAGTATTGGGGGAAGGAGACATTTTGTTACAAATTAACTCAAAGCACAAGAAAATACATATGATTCAAATACAGGACAGGGCAAAAGTACAGATCATGACAATCCCTTCCCCTCCCAATTTGTGTACGTACTAGGGACCTCCACAGGTCGCTGGTTAAGTACACACAGGCATGGCTGACCAGACTCAGGGCTCCTCTTGCCTGGACAGTCCATCTGCATTTTGGTGTTGGCTGCCTCTTCTATACTGTATGGTAAAGTTATAGGGCTGCAGAGCCAGGCTCCATCGTAGTAAGCGTCCATTGTCCCCAGAGACTCTGTTCAGCCAGATGAGGGGATTGTGATCAGTAACCACAGTGAATTCTCGTCCATACAGATACGGTCTTAGTTTCCTGAGGGCCCACACTACAGCCAGACATTCTTTTTCAACAGTTGCATAGGCCACTTCTCGGTCCAGCAATTTCCGGCTGAGGTAGGCAATGGGGTGCTCATCCCCAGCTGCATTCACCTGGCTGAGTATAGCTCCCAGTCCATAAGCAGAGGCGTCAGTCTGCACAATGAATCTCCTCTTGTAGTCTGGAGCAGCCAGAACAGGGTCGCAGACCAGAGCATCCTTCAGCCTGTTAAAAGCCTCATCACAGGCTGGAGTCCAGACCACCAGCCGGGGCATCGTTTTCTTGGTCAGGTCGGTAAGAGGCTTGGCCACCGTGCTGAAATGAGAAACAAATTTTCGGTAATAACCGGCAGTGCCCAAAAAAGCCATAACTTGTTTCTTAGTTTGGGGTACAGGCCAGTCTCTAATAGCTTGGATTTTGGCAGGTTCAGGACGGAGCTTCCCTCCTCCCACTCTATGCCCTAGGTACTGAACTTCACCCATCCCCAATTGGCATTTATCTGGTCGAATGGTTAGGCCTGCTGCAAGAAGCAGGTCAAGAATAATGGCTACTTGGCTCAGATGTTCTTCCCATGTCTGGCTGAAGATTGCGATATCATCCAAGTAGGCACAAGCAAAGTCACCACATCCCCGGAGGATCTGGTCCACCATTCTCTGGAAGGTTGCAGGGGCAGTCTTCATTCCAAAGGGCATGTTTAGAAATTCATACAGACCAAAGGGGGTTATAAAAGCAGACCGTTCTCTCCCTTCCTCCGTCAGAGGAATTTGCCAGTAGCCCTTACTGAGATCCAAGGTAGTGACATATCGGGACCCAGCCAGGCGGTCTAGAAGTTCGTCAATATGGGGTATTGGGTACGGATCACTGACGGTATGGTCGTTTAGTCGTCGATAGTCCACACAAAACCGGGTACTCCCATCCTTCTTGGGTACTAACACCACAGGAGAGGCCCAAGGGCTATGGGAGGCCTGGATTACCCCAAGCTGTAACATCTCCTCCAGTTCGTGCTGCATGGTGTGTCGAACTGATTCAGGTACCCGGTAAGGAGCCTGTTGTATGGGACGGATACCCTGAGTGTCCACATGATGTTGGGTGATGGTGGTTTGACCTGGTTGGGATGAGAAAGCAGCCCGTCTCTGTTGAAGCACTCCCAGCATCTGTTTTTTCTGTAAGGAATCCAGGTGATCTCCCAGTGGAACCTGTTCCACAGTGGATGGGGCTCTCGCTGCTTCCACGAGATCAGGTAGGGAGTCCTCATCCTCTTGACCATCTTCTGAAGCCAGCTGGCAGCTTGCTATCATTGGAATGTTCCGGTCATGGTACTCCTTAATCATATTTACATGGACAGTCTTTTGTCTTAGCCCCTGATCATCTAAAGCAAGAAGATAATTGGTGTCATTTAGTTTTCTGAGAACCCGGAAGGGACCCTCCCATGTGGTCTGCAGTTTATTCTGCCGATGGGGAACAATCATTAAGACCTGTTGTCCTTCTACAAACTCCCGATAGCGTGCTTTACGGTCATACCATGTCTTCTGTCTGGTTTGAGCCATCCGCACATGACTCTGGGCAAAACTAGCAAGTTGAGCCAGGGTTTCTCGCAGCTTTAGGACATAAGGGACAACAGGGGCTCCTGTATCCTCAACTTGCCCCTCCCAGTATTCCTTGAGCAGGGTTAAGGGTCCTCGGACCTTTCTTCCATAGAGTAGTTCAAAGGGGGAAAACCCAGTGGACTCCTGGGGAACTTCCCGATAGGCAAACAAGAGATGGGGTAGGTACTTCTCCCAGTCTGAATCTCTGTCCGTGAAGGCCCTTAGCATATTCTTCAGAGTGCCATTGAATCGTTCACAAAGTCCATTTGTTTGGGGATGATACGGGGTCGTTCGGATCGCTCGTACTCCACAAGTGCGCCACAGGCACTGGACCAGCTCTGACATGAACTGGGAGCCTTGGTCTGACAAGATCTCACTGGGGAATCCTACTCGGGTAAAGATGGTAACCAAGGCCTCGGCCACCTTGGCTGCAGAAATACTTGACAAGGCCACAGCTTCTGGATATCGGGTGGCATAGTCCACGACAGTGAGAATGTACTGTATCATGATCTCTGCAGGCAGAGATCATAGCAAGCCTATAGAGGGACAAGCTCTCGGAAGATGGAACTATACTGACCATGAACTAAGCCTGCCGCGCAACTAGAAATAGCCAGGTAGCATTTCCTATTTATCGCTAGATGCCCAGCTCTGGCCTAAGACCTAAATAGCTAGCAGAGGGAAATATAAGACCTGGCTCACCTCTAGAGAAATATTCCAAAGAAGACAGTAGCCCCCCACATATAATGACGGTGAGTTCAGATGAAACTACAAACGCAGCAGGAAAATAGTCTTAGCAAATTTGAGGTCCGCTTACTAGACAGCAGAAGACAGATAGTATACTTTCATGGTCAGCAGAAAAACACTAACAAAACACCATCCAGAGATTACCTTAAACTCTGGCATTAACTCATAACGCCAGAGTAGCAATCCCTGATCAACGAGAGCTTTCCAGACACAGTAACAAAACTTCAGCTGTGAACTGGAACAAATAGGCAAAACAAAACATGGACAAAAGTCCAACTTAACTAGTAGTTGTCTAGAAGCAGGAACAAGCACTGAGAGGCATCAGATAACATTGTTGACCGGCAAGAAACCACCAGAGAAATGAGCTTAAATAGCGACACCCACTACTGATGGAACCAGGTGAAACAGGAAAGAGGATGACAAGTCCAATTCCACAAGCGGCCACCGGGGGAGCCCAGAATCCAAATTCACAACAGTACCCCCCCCTCAAGGAGGGGGCACCGAACCCTCACCAGATCCACCAGGGCGACCAGGATGAGCCCTATGGAAGGCACGAACAAGATCAGAAGCATGAACATCAGATGCATTGACCCAAGAATTATCCTCCTGGCCGTAACCCTTCCAGTTGACCAGATACTGGAGTTTCCGTCTGGAAACACGAGAGTCCAAAATTTTCTCCACAACGTACTCCAACTCACCCTCAACCAACACCGGAGCAGGAGGCTCAACTGAAGGTACAACAGGTACCTCATACCTGCGCAATAATGACCGATGAAAAACGTTATGAATGGAAAAGGACGCAGGGAGGTCCAAACGGAAAGAAACAGGATTAAGAATCTCCAATATTCTATAAGGGCCGATGAACCGAGGTTTAAACTTAGGAGAAGAGACCCTCATAGGGACAAAACGAGAAGACAACCACACTAAATCTCCAACACAAAGCCGAGAACCAACACGACGATGACGGTTGGCAAAACGCTGAGTCTTCTCCTGGGACAACTTCAAATTGTCCATAACCTGCCCCCAGATGTGATGCAATCTCTCCACCACCGCATCCACTCCAGGACAATCCGAGGATTCCACCTGACCGGAGGAAAATCGAGGGTGAAACCCCGAATTACAGAAAAACGGGGACACCAAGGTGGAAGAACTGGCCCGATTATTGAGGGCGAACTCTGCCAATGGCAAAAAAGCAACCCAATCATCCTGGTCAGCAGAGACAAAACACCTCAGATATGTCTCAAGGGTCTGATTAGTCCGCTCGGTCTGGCCATTAGTCTGAGGGTGAAAAGCAGATGAAAAAGACAAATCTATGCCCATCCTAGCACAGAATGCCCGCCAAAATCTAGACACAAATTGGGTACCTCTGTCAGAAACAATATTCTCAGGAATACCGTGCAATCGGACAACATTCTGAAAAAACAGAGGAACCAACTCAGAAGAAGAAGGCAACTTGGGCAGAGGAACCAAATGGACCATTTTAGAGAAACGGTCACAGACCACCCAGATGACAGACATCTTCTGGGAAACAGGCAGATCTGAAATAAAATCCATCGAGATGTGTGTCCAAGGCCTCTTAGGAATAGGCAAGGGCAACAGCAGTCCGCTAGCCCGAGAACTACAAGACTTGGCCCGAGCACAAACGTCACATGACTGCACAAAGACTCGCACATCTCGTGACAGGGAAGGCCACCAGAAGGATCTTGCCACCAAATCCCTGGTACCAAAAATTCCGGGATGACCTGCCAATGCAGAAGAATGTACCTCAGAGATGACTCTGCTGGTCCAATCATCCGGAACAAACAGTCTATCAGGCGGACAACGATCCGGTCTATCCGCCTGAAACTCTTGCAAGGACCGCCGCAGATCAGGAGAAACGGCCGACAAAATTACTCCCTCCCTAAGGATACCTGTGGGTTCAGAATTACCAGGAGAGTCCGGGTCAAAACTCCTAGAAAGGGCATCTGCCTTAACATTCTTAGAACCCGGTAGGTATGACACCACAAAATTAAAGCGAGAAAAAAATAAAGACCAGCGCGCCTGTCTAGGATTCAGGCGTCTGGCAGTCTCAAGATAAATCAAATTTTTGTGGTCAGTCAATACCACCACCTGATGCCTAGCCCCCTCGAGCCAATGGCGCCACTCCTCAAACGCCCACTTCATGGCCAAAAGCTCCCGATTCCCAACATCATAATTCCGCTCTGCGGGCGAAAATTTGCGAGAAAAGAAGGCACAAGGCCTAATGACGGAGCAGTCGGAACCTTTCTGCGACAACACTGCCCCAGCTCCGATCTCCGAAGCGTCAACCTCAACCTGAAAAGGCAGATTCACATCAGGCTGACGCAACACAGGGGCAGAGGCAAAACGGCGCTTAAGCTCCTGAAAGGCCTCTACAGCATGAGGGGACCAATTAGCAACATCAGCGCCTTGTCTGGTCAAATCAGTCAGTGGTTTAACGACATCCGAAAAACCAGCAATAAATCGGCGGTAAAAGTTGGCAAAGCCCAAAAATCTCTGAAGACCCTTAAGAGAGGAGGGCTGAGTCCAGTCACAAATAGCTTGCACCTTGACGGGATCCATCTCAATGGAAGAGGGAGAAAAAATATACCCCAAAAAGGAAATTTTCTGTACCCCAAAAACGCACTTAGACCCCTTCACACATAAAGAATTAGACCGCAGAACCTGAAAAACTCTCCTGACCTGCTGGACATGAGAGTCCCAGTCATCAGAAAAAATCAGAATATCATCCAGATATATTATCATAAATTTATCCAGAAAATCGCGGAAAATATCATGCATAAAAGACTGGAAAACTGAAGGGGCATTAGAAAGACCAAAAGGCATGACCAAATACTCAAAGTGGCCCTCGGGCGTATTAAATGCGGTCTTCCACTCATCCCCCTGCCTGATCCGCACCAAATTATACGCCCCACGAAGATCAATTTTAGAGAACCACTTAGCACCCTCTATACGAGCAAACAAATCAGTAAGCAATGGCAATGGGTATTGATACTTAACAGTGATCTTATTCAGAAGCCGATAATCAATACATGGTCTCAAAGAGCCGTCTTTTTTTGAGACAAAGAAAAACCCAGCTCCCAAGGGAGAAGAAGATGGACGAATATGTCCCTTTTCCAAAGACTCCTTTATATATTCCCGCATAGCAGCATGTTCCGGCACAGACAAATTAAACAAACGACCCTTTGGATATTTACAACCCGGTATCAAATCTATGGCACAATCGCACTCACGGTGCGGAGGTAACGACCCAAGCTTGGGTTCGTCAAAGACGTCTTGATAATCAGAGAGGAACTCAGGGACTTCAGAGGGAATGGACGACGAAATAGAAACCAAAGGTACGTCCCCATGAATACCCTTACATCCCCAGCTCAACACAGACATTGCTCTCCAGTCCAAGACTGGGTTGTGAGACTGCAACCATGGCAATCCCAGTACCAAATCGTCATGTAAATTATACAGCACCAGGAAACGAATAATCTCCTGGTGATCCGGATTGATACGCATGGTTACTTGTGTCCAGTATTGTGGTTTATTATTAGCCAATGGGGTGGAGTCAATCCCCTTCAGAGGAATAAGAGTCTCCAAAGGCTCTAAATCAAAACCACAACGATTGGCAAAGGACCAATCCATAAGACTCAGAGCGGCGCCAGAGTCAACATAGGCGTCCGTGGCAATGGATGACAAAGAGCAAATCAGGGTTACAGACAAAATAAACTTAGACTGAATGGTGCTAATGGAAACAGACTTATCAAGCTTCTTTGTACGCCTAGAGCATGCTGATATAACATGAGTAGAATCCCCACAATAGAAACACAATCCATTCTTCCGTCTAAAATTCTGTCGCTCGCTCCTGGACAGAATTCTATCACACTGCATACTTTCTGGCGTCTTTTCCATAGACACCGCCAGATGGTGCACCGGTTTGCGCTCCCGCAGACGCCTATCAATCTGAATAGCCATTGTCATGGACTCATTCAGACCTGCAGGCAAAGGGAACCCCACCATAACATCCTTAACGGCATCAGAGAGACCTTCTCTGAAAGTTGCCGCCAAGGCGCACTCATTCCACTGAGTAAGCACAGACCATTTACGGAATTTTTGGCAGAAAACTTCAGCTTCGTCTTGCCCCTGAGATAGTGCCATCAAAGTTTTTTCTGCCTGAAGTTCCAAATGAGGTTCCTCATAAAGCAAGCCCAAGGCCAGAAAAAACGCATCCACATCGCGTAACGCAGGATCCCCTGCTGGCAATGAGAAGGCCCAATCTTGAGGGTCACCCCTGAGCAAGGAAATCACAATCCTAACCAGCTGAGCAGGGTCTCCAGCTGAACGAGACTTCAGAGACAAATAAAGCTTACAATTATTTCGGAAATTCTGGAAGCTAGCTCTATTCCCTGTGAAGAACTCCGGCAAAGGAATTCTCGGCTCAGATACCGGAGCATGTACCACAAAATCTTGTAAATTTTGTACTTTCGTGATGAGATTATTCAAACCCGCAGTTACACTCTGGAGATCCATTAGTGTCAGGTGCACACAGAGCATACAGAGATTAGGAGGAGAGAGAGAAAAAAGACTGCAGCAAGGCAGACTGGAGGAAAAAAAAAAAAAAAAAAAAAAAAAAAAAAAAAATACCAGCAGACTTCTTATAACTCTCCTTTCTCAACCTGGGTCTTTAACACTTTATTGGCCGGTCAAACTATCATGATCTCTGCAGGCAGAGATCATAGCAAGCCTATAGAGGGACAAGCTCTCGGAAGATGGAACTATACTGACCATGAACTAAGCCTGCCGCGCAACTAGAAATAGCCAGGTAGCATTTCCTATTTATCGCTAGATGCCCAGCTCTGGCCTAAGACCTAAATAGCTAGCAGAGGGAAATATAAGACCTGGCTCACCTCTAGAGAAATATTCCAAAGAAGACAGTAGCCCCCCACATATAATGACGGTGAGTTCAGATGAAACTACAAACGCAGCAGGAAAATAGTCTTAGCAAATTTGAGGTCCGCTTACTAGACAGCAGAAGACAGATAGTATACTTTCATGGTCAGCAGAAAAACACTAACAAAACACCATCCAGAGATTACCTTAAACTCTGGCATTAACTCATAACGCCAGAGTAGCAATCCCTGATCAACGAGAGCTTTCCAGACACAGTAACAAAACTTCAGCTGTGAACTGGAACAAATAGGCAAAACAAAACATGGACAAAAGTCCAACTTAACTAGTAGTTGTCTAGAAGCAGGAACAAGCACTGAGAGGCATCAGATAACATTGTTGACCGGCAAGAAACCACCAGAGAAATGAGCTTAAATAGCGACACCCACTACTGATGGAACCAGGTGAAACAGGAAAGAGGATGACAAGTCCAATTCCACAAGCGGCCACCGGGGGAGCCCAGAATCCAAATTCACAACAGTACTGCTTCCCAGATTTACTTGGCTTAGCAAGAGGTCCAATGATATCGACAGCTACTCTTTGAAAGGGTTCTTCTATTATAGGGAGAGGTTGCAGGGGTGCCTTTGGGTGATCTCCGGGTCGCCCTCTACGCTGACATATGTCACAAGTTTGGCAGAAATGCGCTACGGCTTGGGAAATCCCCGGCCAATAGAAAGTTTGAGTCAATCGTCTCTCCGTGGGAGTTTTGCCTTGATGGCCAGCCGTAGGAATGTCATGAGCAAGGTGTAATAGGGGAATTCTGTACTTCTGAGGAATAATCAGCTGTTTGCTATAAGTCCAGGGCTTATCTAGGGAGTCGGCATTGGTAACCCGATATAGAAGTCCATTTTCTCTGATAATTCTTTCCCCGTTCTCCCCTAGCTGCCCTATCTCAGCTCGAGCTCTAAAACTAGCAAGGGTGGGGTCAGTCTCTACCTCTTGTCTAAACTGAACTTTATCCCAAGTAACATTCATATTATCCCCACAAGAAGAATCACTCACCGGCTGTGACGGCATTTCTGGTGGCCTCATTTCCATGGATGGGTTGTACACGTCCACATCCGCTGCCCTCTTGGCTTGACTTCTAGTTACCGCACCGACAAAGTGGCATTGAAGATTTCCCACATCATTTCCCAGAAGAACATCTGCAGGGAGGCAGCTCATCACACCGACCATACATTGTTTGGCCCCAAAGCCATAATCCAGGGTCACACTCGCTCTTGGAATATATCTCTGGGTGCCTCCAGCCAATTCAATAGCAATTCCTGGTCCCTTTTGAATTGCTTCTGGTTGAATTACTCGGGGATCGGCTATGGTGAGGAAAGCCCCAGTGTCACGGAAGCCAACAACTTTTTGGCCATCCAGCACGACCTCCTGTAGATGCTTGTGCTGAAGCTCAGAAGAACAGGTGGCTGGGGCTCGCACCCCATAGACTCCTGGTAGGGGATCCAGGGTATCCGAGTCACTTGGCAAGTCATCAGGGACTATATCCAGCCCTTCTCCTGGTGAGGGGGTCTGTAGATAATGAACGGGCAAAGGCAGTCTGTAGCGGTTCTGCCTCCGAACACCTGGACATTGGAATTGCAGATGCCCAGGCTGCCCACATCCATAACATCTGCGCTCTGGGATTCTTCCTCCATGTCGTATTCCCAAAGGTGGAGCAGGAGTAGGGCGAGGCACAGTCACACGAAGGTCACCATGAGTGGGGGGTCTAGTGGGATGGTAAATATTGGAGGCCGAAGGACCAGGGGCTGCCAGCGTTGGGGGGCTGGTAGTTTTTTTCTCACTGAGTAGTAGTTTTTTCCACTGAGGCTTGATGGTGAGAACCTCATCAGCTAGAGCTGCAGCTTCCTCCACAGTGGCTGGTCTCCTCTCACGCACCCATTCCCGGATCTCAGCAGGGCACTTGAAGTAAAACTGCTCTTTTAGGATAACCTGGAGAAAGGTCTCCCAGGTTAAGGCCTCCTCTGCTTCCAGCCAGCGATTACATATTTGTTTGAGTCTGTGGGCATACATCTTGAAAGACACTTCCTCATCGCAGGCTAAAGTACGGAACTGAGTCCTGTAAGTGTCTGGTGTCACAGCATAATGTTCTAGAATAGTCAGTTTAATCTCCGCATACTCACAGTTCTCTCGAGGGCCCATAGCTCTATAGGCTGCGGCAGCTCCACCCTCTAAGAGCCCCACCAGATGTCGGACTCGCTCTCTGTCCGGGACTTCCATTAATCGACACTGATGCTCAAAGTCCTGGAAGAAGCCCTCGATGTCTCCTGAAGCCTCATTAAACGGCTTGAAGTCTTTGCGGGACACTCTGGGGAGTTCCCTCATGGTGGGTGCGGGGGTTACATTCTGTCTGGAGCTTCTAGCTGCTTCCAAAGCGATCTGCCTCTCCAGCAATGCCATCTCCTGAGCTCTGTCCTCGGCTCTGTGAATGGCCTCCCTCTCTCTCTCCTCGGCTCTGTGAATGGCCTCCCTCTCCCTCTCCTGGGCTCTGTGAATGGCCTCCTTCTTATCGGCGATGGTGAGCTCCTCTCCCAGCAATGCCAACTCCTCCTCGTACCATACAACCCACTGACTTTTTTGGGTATTTACCTCCAGCTGCAGTCTTTCCTCCATTTGTTGTGAGGATCCCTCCTCAGCGTCATCTTGCAGGCGAACTCCTTCCAAAGCCTCAATTAGCTGCTCCTTGGAGAGCCCCTTGTAGCTGACTCCCAGTTCACGGGCCTTTGTTTGTAAGTTCACCACAGTCCAGTTCTTGTACTCTGCGGTGCTGGTTCCAGATGTTGGGCCATTGTCCTCCATTCCTTCTGCTCTGATCCCGCTGCTTGCCACCAGTTTGTGACGGGGTGTACGGCAGAGCAAGAAGGGACAACAGGCCAAGGGATGATTCCACAGTTTTATTATCAAGAACGCTGGAACAACACAGGCAGGTAGATCTACAGAGTCCACAATTAGTCCAACGGAACAGGTTCGGGGGCACCTCCCGATAATCCTTGTGCCAGCTAACAAAATTATAGTCCACACGAGTCCAAGAGATCCCAAACAATCTCACGAACGACGAGATATGGCCTCAGCTCAAGTCTCGCTTCCGCAGTCACAGATGAACGTAGGGTCTTGCCTCAGCTAAGAATCCCTACTCCTTCTCCTTCCAGCATCAACTCACATCTGATCTCAACATAAGAATGGATTGTCTGAGCTCCTGGGATCCGCCCATGAAGGGGGTAGGGGCACACCTTCTGTTCAATGGTTGAGTTCACCAGAAGATTCTATTCTGGTCAGCTCCACATAGTCTAAGTAATATGTACATTTGACTAGCCACCTGCTGTGAGGAACAATGGCTATTCCTTCCTAGTGATGTTGACAAAGCTTAATTACATTATAGCTTAGGGCTGCAAGTATTGGGGGAAGGAGACATTTTGTTACAAATTAACTCAAAGCACAAGAAAATACATATGATTCAAATACAGGACAGGGCAAAAGTACAGATCATGACAATCCCTTCCCCTCCCAATTTGTGTACGTACTAGGGACCTCCACAGGTCGCTGGTTAAGTACACACAGGCATGGCTGACCAGACTCAGGGCTCCTCTTGCCTGGACAGTCCATCTGCATTTTGGTGTTGGCTGCCTCTTCTATACTGTATGGTAAAGTTATAGGGCTGCAGAGCCAGGCTCCATCGTAGTAAGCGTCCATTGTCCCCAGAGACTCTGTTCAGCCAGATGAGGGGATTGTGATCAGTAACCACAGTGAATTCTCGTCCATACAGATACGGTCTTAGTTTCCTGAGGGCCCACACTACAGCCAGACATTCTTTTTCAACAGTTGCATAGGCCACTTCTCGGTCCAGCAATTTCCGGCTGAGGTAGGCAATGGGGTGCTCATCCCCAGCTGCATTCACCTGGCTGAGTATAGCTCCCAGTCCATAAGCAGAGGCGTCAGTCTGCACAATGAATCTCCTCTTGTAGTCTGGAGCAGCCAGAACAGGGTCGCAGACCAGAGCATCCTTCAGCCTGTTAAAAGCCTCATCACAGGCTGGAGTCCAGACCACCAGCCGGGGCATCGTTTTCTTGGTCAGGTCGGTAAGAGGCTTGGCCACCGTGCTGAAATGAGAAACAAATTTTCGGTAATAACCGGCAGTGCCCAAAAAAGCCATAACTTGTTTCTTAGTTTGGGGTACAGGCCAGTCTCTAATAGCTTGGATTTTGGCAGGTTCAGGACGGAGCTTCCCTCCTCCCACTCTATGCCCTAGGTACTGAACTTCACCCATCCCCAATTGGCATTTATCTGGTCGAATGGTTAGGCCTGCTGCAAGAAGCAGGTCAAGAATAATGGCTACTTGGCTCAGATGTTCTTCCCATGTCTGGCTGAAGATTGCGATATCATCCAAGTAGGCACAAGCAAAGTCACCACATCCCCGGAGGATCTGGTCCACCATTCTCTGGAAGGTTGCAGGGGCAGTCTTCATTCCAAATGGCATGTTTAGAAATTCATACAGACCAAAGGGGGTTATAAAAGCAGACCGTTCTCTCCCTTCCTCCGTCAGAGGAATTTGCCAGTAGCCCTTACTGAGATCCAAGGTAGTGACATATCGGGACCCAGCCAGGCGGTCTAGAAGTTCGTCAATATGGGGTATTGGGTACGGATCACTGACGGTATGGTCGTTTAGTCGTCGATAGTCCACACAAAACCGGGTACTCCCATCCTTCTTGGGTACTAACACCACAGGAGAGGCCCAAGGGCTATGGGAGGCCTGGATTACCCCAAGCTGTAACATCTCCTCCAGTTCGTGCTGCATGGTGTGTCGAACTGATTCAGGTACCCGGTAAGGAGCCTGTTGTATGGGACGGATACCCTGAGTGTCCACATGATGTTGGGTGATGGTGGTTTGACCTGGTTGGGATGAGAAAGCAGCCCGTCTCTGTTGAAGCACTCCCAGCATCTGTTTTTTCTGTAAGGAATCCAGGTGATCTCCCAGTGGAACCTGTTCCACAGTGGATGGGGCTCTCGCTGCTTCCACGAGATCAGGTAGGGAGTCCTCATCCTCTTGACCATCTTCTGAAGCCAGCTGGCAGCTTGCTATCATTGGAATGTTCCGGTCATGGTACTCCTTAATCATATTTACATGGACAGTCTTTTGTCTTAGCCCCTGATCATCTAAAGCAAGAAGATAATTGGTGTCATTTAGTTTTCTGAGAACCCGGAAGGGACCCTCCCATGTGGTCTGCAGTTTATTCTGCCGATGGGGAACAATCATTAAGACCTGTTGTCCTTCTACAAACTCCCGATAGCGTGCTTTACGGTCATACCATGTCTTCTGTCTGGTTTGAGCCATCCGCACATGACTCTGGGCAAAACTAGCAAGTTGAGCCAGGGTTTCTCGCAGCTTTAGGACATAAGGGACAACAGGGGCTCCTGTATCCTCAACTTGCCCCTCCCAGTATTCCTTGAGCAGGGTTAAGGGTCCTCGGACCTTTCTTCCATAGAGTAGTTCAAAGGGGGAAAACCCAGTGGACTCCTGGGGAACTTCCCGATAGGCAAACAAGAGATGGGGTAGGTACTTCTCCCAGTCTGAATCTCTGTCCGTGAAGGCCCTTAGCATATTCTTCAGAGTGCCATTGAATCGTTCACAAAGTCCATTTGTTTGGGGATGATACGGGGTCGTTCGGATCGCTCGTACTCCACAAGTGCGCCACAGGCACTGGACCAGCTCTGACATGAACTGGGAGCCTTGGTCTGACAAGATCTCACTGGGGAATCCTACTCGGGTAAAGATGGTAACCAAGGCCTCGGCCACCTTGGCTGCAGAAATACTTGACAAGGCCACAGCTTCTGGATATCGGGTGGCATAGTCCACGACAGTGAGAATGTACTGCTTCCCAGATTTACTTGGCTTAGCAAGAGGTCCAATGATATCGACAGCTACTCTTTGAAAGGGTTCTTCTATTATAGGGAGAGGTTGCAGGGGTGCCTTTGGGTGATCTCCGGGTCGCCCTCTACGCTGACATATGTCACAAGTTTGGCAGAAATGCGCTACGGCTTGGGAAATCCCCGGCCAATAGAAAGTTTGAGTCAATCGTCTCTCCGTGGGAGTTTTGCCTTGATGGCCAGCCGTAGGAATGTCATGAGCAAGGTGTAATAGGGGAATTCTGTACTTCTGAGGAATAATCAGCTGTTTGCTATAAGTCCAGGGCTTATCTAGGGAGTCGGCATTGGTAACCCGATATAGAAGTCCATTTTCTCTGATAATTCTTTCCCCGTTCTCCCCTAGCTGCCCTATCTCAGCTCGAGCTCTAAAACTAGCAAGGGTGGGGTCAGTCTCTACCTCTTGTCTAAACTGAACTTTATCCCAAGTAACATTCATATTATCCCCACAAGAAGAATCACTCACCGGCTGTGACGGCATTTCTGGTGGCCTCATTTCCATGGATGGGTTGTACACGTCCACATCCGCTGCCCTCTTGGCTTGACTTCTAGTTACCGCACCGACAAAGTGGCATTGAAGATTTCCCACATCATTTCCCAGAAGAACATCTGCAGGGAGGCAGCTCATCACACCGACCATACATTGTTTGGCCCCAAAGCCATAATCCAGGGTCACACTCGCTCTTGGAATATATCTCTGGGTGCCTCCAGCCAATTCAATAGCAATTCCTGGTCCCTTTTGAATTGCTTCTGGTTGAATTACTCGGGGATCGGCTATGGTGAGGAAAGCCCCAGTGTCACGGAAGCCAACAACTTTTTGGCCATCCAGCACGACCTCCTGTAGATGCTTGTGCTGAAGCTCAGAAGAACAGGTGGCTGGGGCTCGCACCCCATAGACTCCTGGTAGGGGATCCAGGGTATCCGAGTCACTTGGCAAGTCATCAGGGACTATATCCAGCCCTTCTCCTGGTGAGGGGGTCTGTAGATAATGAACGGGCAAAGGCAGTCTGTAGCGGTTCTGCCTCCGAACACCTGGACATTGGAATTGCAGATGCCCAGGCTGCCCACATCCATAACATCTGCGCTCTGGGATTCTTCCTCCATGTCGTATTCCCAAAGGTGGAGCAGGAGTAGGGCGAGGCACAGTCACACGAAGGTCACCATGAGTGGGGGGTCTAGTGGGATGGTAAATATTGGAGGCCGAAGGACCAGGGGCTGCCAGCGTTGGGGGGCTGGTAGTTTTTTTCTCACTGAGTAGTAGTTTTTTCCACTGAGGCTTGATGGTGAGAACCTCATCAGCTAGAGCTGCAGCTTCCTCCACAGTGGCTGGTCTCCTCTCACGCACCCATTCCCGGATCTCAGCAGGGCACTTGAAGTAAAACTGCTCTTTTAGGATAACCTGGAGAAAGGTCTCCCAGGTTAAGGCCTCCTCTGCTTCCAGCCAGCGATTACATATTTGTTTGAGTCTGTGGGCATACATCTTGAAAGACACTTCCTCATCGCAGGCTAAAGTACGGAACTGAGTCCTGTAAGTGTCTGGTGTCACAGCATAATGTTCTAGAATAGTCAGTTTAATCTCCGCATACTCACAGTTCTCTCGAGGGCCCATAGCTCTATAGGCTGCGGCAGCTCCACCCTCTAAGAGCCCCACCAGATGTCGGACTCGCTCTCTGTCCGGGACTTCCATTAATCGACACTGATGCTCAAAGTCCTGGAAGAAGCCCTCGATGTCTCCTGAAGCCTCATTAAACGGCTTGAAGTCTTTGCGGGACACTCTGGGGAGTTCCCTCATGGTGGGTGCGGGGGTTACATTCTGTCTGGAGCTTCTAGCTGCTTCCAAAGCGATCTGCCTCTCCAGCAATGCCATCTCCTGAGCTCTGTCCTCGGCTCTGTGAATGGCCTCCCTCTCTCTCTCCTCGGCTCTGTGAATGGCCTCCCTCTCCCTCTCCTGGGCTCTGTGAATGGCCTCCTTCTTATCGGCGATGGTGAGCTCCTCTCCCAGCAATGCCAACTCCTCCTCGTACCATACAACCCACTGACTTTTTTGGGTATTTACCTCCAGCTGCAGTCTTTCCTCCATTTGTTGTGAGGATCCCTCCTCAGCGTCATCTTGCAGGCGAACTCCTTCCAAAGCCTCAATTAGCTGCTCCTTGGAGAGCCCCTTGTAGCTGACTCCCAGTTCACGGGCCTTTGTTTGTAAGTTCACCACAGTCCAGTTCTTGTACTCTGCGGTGCTGGTTCCAGATGTTGGGCCATTGTCCTCCATTCCTTCTGCTCTGATCCCGCTGCTTGCCACCAGTTTGTGACGGGGTGTACGGCAGAGCAAGAAGGGACAACAGGCCAAGGGATGATTCCACAGTTTTATTATCAAGAATGCTGGAACAACACAGGCAGGTAGATCTACAGAGTCCACAATTAGTCCAACGGAACAGGTTCGGGGGCACCTCCCGATAATCCTTGTGCCAGCTAACAAAATTATAGTCCACACGAGTCCAAGAGATCCCAAACAATCTCACGAACGACGAGATATGGCCTCAGCTCAAGTCTCGCTTCCGCAGTCACAGATGAACGTAGGGTCTTGCCTCAGCTAAGAATCCCTACTCCTTCTCCTTCCAGCATCAACTCACATCTGATCTCAACATAAGAATGGATTGTCTGAGCTCCTGGGATCCGCCCATGAAGGGGGTAGGGGCACACCTTCTGTTCAATGGTTGAGTTCACCAGAAGATTCTATTCTGGTCAGCTCCACATAGTCTAAGGGTACCGTCACACAGTGCAATTTTGATCGCTACAACGGCACGATTCGTGACGTTCCAGCGATGCATTTACGATATCGCTGTGTCTGACACGCTACTGCGATCCGGATCCCCGCTGAGAATCGTACGTCGTAGCAGATCGTTTGAAACTTTCTTTCGTCGTCTAGTGTCCCGCTGTGGCGGCATGATTGCATTGTGTGACACAGGTTGTATACGATGTGCGCACAGTAACCAACGGCTTCTACATCGCAAATACGTCATGAAATTATCGCTCCAGCGCCGTGTATTGCAACGTGTGACCGCAGTATACGACGCTGGAGCGATACTTATACGACGCTGCAACGTCACGAATCGTGCCGTCGTAGCGATGAAAATGGCACTGTGTGACGGTACCCTTAGTAATATGTACATTTGACTAGCCACCTGCTGTGAGGAACAATGGCTATTCCTTCCTAGTGATGTTGACAAAGCTTAATTACATTATAGCTTAGGGCTGCAAGTATTGGGGGAAGGAGACATTTTGTTACAAATTAACTCAAAGCACAAGAAAATACATATGATTCAAATACAGGACAGGGCAAAAGTACAGATCATGACACTCCCTACAACTGCAGCAGCACAGCAGACACAGATGTCTCTGATGTGTGTACTTGCAAAGCAAATGGAGCCGAAGGATCTACTGTGGACAAAGCAGGTGCATTTTGTAAATTCATTTTCAATTGTTCAAATGAAGTTTGTTGTTCATCACCCCAAGGACCAAAGTAATCACTATTTTCACCTTTTAAAAGATCATACAAGGGCCTGGCCTTGTCTGCAAAATTGTCAATGAAGTCCCTTGAATAGTTCTAACCCTAAGACCCAAAAAATGCCACAATGCCTTCTATGATGTTGGAATTGGTAGAGAAGCAATTGAATCTATTCTTTCCTGCAGTAGCTGTCTTTTTCCTGGACTCAACAACACTCCTAAAAACCTGACCTCGGATTGCATCAATTTGACCTTTTTGGTGTTCAATTTCAACCCTGCATCATGCAGCAGCTCAAACAATTCTGTCAGAAGAGAAACATGTGATTCTTTATCCTCAGTAGACAACAGAATATCATCAACATATTGCAAAATACAATCTGGCCTAGAAAAGCTAGATAACACCTTTTGCAACGCCTGATGGAAAACACTAGGTGACAAATGTGCTCCTTGAAGTAACCTACAAAACAGATATTGTTCATCCAAGAAAGTAAATGCAAACTTGTACTGACAACTCTTTTCAAGAGGTCAGTGCTCAGTCAGAAGGCTAATGAATACAGATTTAAAAAAAACTGACCGTCACATCCAAACATAGACTAAGTGTGAACAGGTGCTGAACCTAGAGTCACCAACTCATATACAGTCAAGTAAATAAGGCAGCACACTGCAGCGCTTAAACATGCAAACATGAAAATTGAACTGCATTACTGCACTAGAAATATGAAAAAATGACAGCGTTTAGAGCATAAATTGGCCAATTCATGTGTACCTGGTAGCCACATTAGGGCATCTCTCGTATACCAGGTCCTAAACTATTTTGAAATCTGTATTCATAATCCTTCTGACTGAGCACTCCGCCTCTTAGCCACAGGTGTTTTAATCGCAGCAGGTCCATTACCCCTCCACAGAGAGAGAGAAATTTAGTCTAAGAAGAGGTACACATCAATTGGCCAATTTATGCGCTAAACGCTCTCATTTTTTCATATTTCTAGTGCAGTAATGCAGTTCAATTTTCATGTTTCATGTTTGCATGTTTTAGCGCTGCAGTGAGCTGCCTTATTTATTTGAAAGAATCAATTGATTCTGGAGGCAATTTATACTGACGTTATGGTGGAAGATCTCGCCCTTCCACATTTACAACAACATCCTTCATTGTACCAACCTCATTCCTGAACAGAGCCCAAAGAAAAGGAAAAAGCTGTACAATTTCTGTCAGTACCTCATCACCACCAGTTTCAGGCCACAAATGGTCTGTTGACACAACATCATTTAAGCAAATACTTCCAACATGGCTATAATCACTAGGGTCAATGACTTCAGGTTTACAACCATTAGAATCTTTCCAGATCACTTGATTTCCTAGATCGACTACCCAACCGAATTTCTGCACAAGAGCTGTGCCAAGTATATTCTCAGAATCACGACCATAGCAAATGTCAATTCCTGTTTTGAAAGAACTAGGTATTTCCAAGGTCACATTGGTAACCAAGGTTGCTTTAGTTCCACCTTTCCACTAAAACCAACAATAGTACAAACTGGTGAATCTGGTTGTAGCTTCAAATCAAGATTTGTAACACTTAATTGAGCTCCTGTATCAATAAGAAATACAACATTCTGTCCTGCTAAATTTCCATTGATAAATGGTCTTCCACAGTCATCCAATGTAACGAGTCACAAATTCCGATGGATGGGGTGTAGGAGTAGTCTGTGATTGTCAGAAGATGGAGGAGGTGGGAGAAGACCAATGTCCTTATTAAAAGCACTTGGAATTCTGTCCCTGGACTCAGTCTCCTTCACTGTCATCTCTCTGATCTGTCTGATTAATGGTGCATACGGTGACTGCGTTTGTCTGTTGTCAGTCTGAGTGAGTGCAGAAGAATGTAATGGAGGTGCAGAAGGTTTGGTGGATGATTTTGGCATGAGTCCGTTTTCCCTTCCAAGCTTACCTGTTCCTTGTGTACCTGTCTGATTCTGCTCTCAAGAATTTTCTGCACTGCCATTTTAAGGGTACTGTCACACTCTGCAACTTTCCAACGATCACGACCAGCGATACGACCTGGCCGTGATCGTTGGAAAGTCGTTGTGTGGTCGCTGGGGAGCTGTCACACAGACCGCTCTCCAGCGACCAACTATGCCGAGGTCCCGGGTAACCAGGGTAAACATCGGGTTACTAAGCGCAGGGCCGCGCTTAGTAACCCGATGTTTACCGTGGTTACCAGCGTAAAAGTAAAAAAAAAAAAAAACGTACATACTCACCTTTCGGTGTCCTTCAGGTCCCTTGCCGTCTGCTTCCCGCTCTGACTGAGTGCCGCCGTAAAGTGAAAGCAGATCACAACGGTGACGTCACCGCTGTGCTCTGCTCTTACTTTCCGGCCGGCAGACAGTCAGAGCAGGAAGCAGACAGCAAGGGACCTGAAGGACACCGAAAGGTGAGTATGTACGTTTTTTTTTTTTTTTTACTTTTACGCTGGTAACCATGGTAAACATCGGGTTACTAAGCGCAGCCCTGTGCTTAGTAACCCGATGTTTACCCTGGTTACAAGCGAACGCATCGCTGGATCGCTGTCACACACAACGATCCAGCGATGACAGCGGGAGATCCAGCGACGAAAGAAAGTTCCAAACGATCTGCTACGACGTACGATTCTCAGCGGGGTCCCTGATCGCTGCTGCGTGTCAGACACAGCGATATCGTATGGATATCGCTGGAACGTCACAGATCGTACCGTCGTAGCGATCAAAGTGCCACTGTGTGACAGTACCCTTAGTGTCCAGGTATACCACAAAAATAACAATGGATATTGTTCCTTTGTGTAGTATTTTTATCTGTATGATCAATGTAATCTCTGTTCTTGGATGTTACTGTGGGTCTAGGTTTCAGCTGACTTCTTTCTCATGAACTACAGCTATTTTAGTCAATAAAAACTGTTGCTTCTTGCAATGATGGCTGAGCACTAGCCAATTGCTCTGAGGCAGGATCTAAATATTTGAACTTTCTTACAAAAAAATCTGATCATGGATGTTGGCTCTGCATGAGGCCTTAGATCCATCACCATCCTAAAGGCCTGTTCAAATTTTACCAAAAATGCAAATGTGTCATCATTAATATTAGTTCGTACATTTTCCAGAACATCAATTGTCGTTGTGGCTTCGCCGGTTGTAAACAATATTAATTGTCTAAGTCTGTCTTCTTTTGTGCTATGTGTCAATTCATTATCATTTAATCTGGGTGTGGTCTGTAACCTTTTTCCCATATGTGAGGGTAACCATACTTTGAATATCTTGTTTTTTTGTCCATCATTAAGATTGAACTTATCTGTGTTTGATTCAATAATGTAGGCGTTATATAAGGCATCCATCTGGTCATTGAAGTTTGGAGTGTCTTTTACTATTTTCATTAACTGATCGTGTATTTTCAGATTAATTTGTGCTGCTCTGTCACGGAATTTTTTCTGTTGTAGTTCATCTGCCTGTAAATCTTCTACTGAAACATCTGGATTTTGTGTGTCTGGTACAAATGATGCTGCGGCATTGTCTTCCTGTTTGTTTGATCGTGTAACAACAGAAGCCTTTTTTATATCTTGGTGCAATTTGGACAATAATTCTGCTCGAGTATCAATTTGATCTTCCAATTGTTCATTATATTCTGTCAATATCAAACAATTTGGACAATTGAAGTAATCCCCGTCAGACTCTTGTGTGTTACCTTGTGTGTCAGTATGACCAATGTCCTGTGTGATAGTACATGCTTTATGTATTTGTGTTTCAGTTTTCTCAAAGACTAAATTATTGTACACTCGGACCATGTACATGACATTTTGAAGATTTCTCTGTAACTTGTTTTGCTGAGAAAAACCTCTTATCAATTTTAAGATTCTCTGCTTCACATTGGCTATACAAACTGGACCATAATTGTGAATCTGTATGGCTATGAACAAACTTAAACTCTATATTACTTTTCTTAGAATAATCATGAATAAAATCCATTTTCTCACCTATGGAATGTCTTTTCCTCCAGTGGATTGATCCAACTGTCAATGGATGGTCCTCCGTACCTTTACTGACTCCTCAGACCTCCGCCTGGATCGGACACATGCAGCTCTTTATGGTTGGAGACACAAATCTTCACTCCTCTGTAGGCTCTGTCTGATCCTTGTGACGTGAAATAGTGGAATTCCTGCACCTTGAACAACAGGTGTTTAGCAGAGCTCTCCTCCCCCTGTGTGCAATCAAAAGGAATCCACCCAAAATAGCACAAAAATCAGATTTGGCTGGGCTCCCCAAAATGTTAAAAAAAAGGAAGACAGTGTTATTTTTTCTAAGTAAGAGCACGCTGAGGATAGAAAGAAACGCAATATTGAATTATGTGGATAAAACAAACATTGTTTAATGTTTATTCAAAAAGTGATTACAAAAAAATTAAGAAAAGTAAGTTCATGGCACCCAAAAATAAGTATTAGATTATAAAAGAGAAAACAAGCATTCAGTGGTTCTTACATATGGTCTTGAAGTTGATGTGGTCCGGGTTGGAGATTCGTAAAGTATGAGAGATCTCCTGAACAAGAGTTAGGTCGGCCTATATACTATTTTGACCCATAGACTTACATTGGTTTCTATTTTTCCTGTCTCATAACAACATAAGATGATCTGCCGCTATGTTCATAGCCTCTACCATATTAGAAGAACACTAGCAACTTGCGGAATATGCATATTAGTTATTTGTACATTACCTCATTTTGAAATGCTTAAGCATATAGCCTGTGACCTTTAAGAACCATTTACTATCTCCAAATAGCCACATATTGACAGTTCTGACAAAAGCCCTATAGTTCTGACAGAGAACAGACGTATCGGCCAAAATCCTCAGAATAACTCAGTCTCTCAATATACAGAGTATCTATTTGCTAGTTAGAACCTGCATATGTTAAGTAATCTATATTTTTTATTATTGAAATACTAATATTTTACAGTGGCTTACCCTCCTTCTGGAGTGTGTCAATGACTGCCTCCTAGACATCTGTCCAGTGAGCAGTCTTCCTCATGATTGTGGAGCCTACTGAAACAGACTAAGGGACCTTTTTTGAACGTTTTGGAAGCCACTGCAGGTGTTTTTTTTCTAATTTACTGACATAATGACTTTTGGGTTTTCATTGGCTGTAGGATATAGTCATCAACAGAAATAAACGCTTGAGATAGATCACTCTGTGTTGTGAATTCCATTCTTGGGCTCCCTCCGGTGGTTGTGAATGGCACTTTTGTGAATTCTGCCCTTGGACTCCCTCCGGTGGTTTTAAGTGGAACTGCTGCTCCTTGGGTTTAGCATTAGCAGCTGCTTCCACTGATCGTCTCTCCTGGCTCTGCTATTTAACCTGGCTCTGGTCTTCAGTCAATGCCAGCTGTCAATGTTTCTGGGTTGGATTCAGATCTCTCCTTGGATTTCTCTGATGGCCTGTCCATTTCAGCAAAAGATACGTTCTTGCTAGTTCTTTTGGTTGTCCATTTGCTGTGGACTTAATCGCTCGGCTCATGTTATATTTTTTCTTGTCCAGCTTGTCAGTATGATATTTTCAGTCTAGCTGGAAGCTCTGGGAAAGCAGATTTGCCCTCCACACCGTGAGTCGGTGTGGAGATTATTTTTGTAAACTCTGCGTGGACTTTTAGTTTTTAATACTGACCGCACAGTATCCTTTCCTGTTCTGTCTATCTAGATTAGTAGTGGCCTCCTTTGCTAAAATCTGTTTTCATTTCTGTGTATGTCATTTCCCTCTCCATTCACAGTCAATATTTGTGGGGGGCTATCTTTCCTTTTGGGGATTTTCTCTGAGGCAAGATAGCTTTCTGTTTCCATCTTTAGGGGTAGTTAGTTCTCAGGCTGTGACGAGGTGTCTAGGGAGTGACAGGAACATCCCACGGCTACTTCTAGTGTTGGTGTTAGGATTAGGAACTGCGGTCAGTACAGATACCACCTCCTCAGAGCTCGTCCCATGTTGCTCCTTAACCACCAGGTCATAACAACTCTGTAATGAATCTAATATAAGAGTTTATTTTTTTGCATTGAAGAACTGAAATAAATTAACTTTTTGATAATATTCTAATTTAGTTAGAAGCACTTGTATGTGACTATGTAAAAACAATTATGAACTTAAAAAAAGCTTCTCCCCTGTGTGAATTCTTTGGTGGCTAGAAAGAGATGGTTTCTTCACAAAACATTTCCCACATTCTGAACAGGAAAAATGCTTCTCCCCTTTGTGGGTTTTCTGGTGGCAATCAAGATTCTCTTTCCTGGAAAAACATTTCCCACATTCTGAACAGGAAAAAGGCTTCTCCCCTGTGTGGGTTTTCTGGTGGCTAACAAGATTCGATTTCTGGTTAAAACATTTCCCACATTCTGAACAGGAAAAAAGCTTCTCCCCTGTGTGGGTTTTCTGGTGGCTAACAAGATTCGATTTCTGGTTAAAACATTTCCCACATTCTGAACAGGAAAAAGGCTTCTCCCCTGTGTGGGTTTTCTGGTGGCTATCAAGATTCTCTTTCCTGGAAAAACATTTCCCACATTCTGAACAGGAAAAAGGCTTCTTCCCTGTGTGGGTTTTCTGGTGGCTATCAAGATTCTCTTTCCTGGAAAAACATTTCCCACATTCTGAACAGGAAAAAGGCTTCTCCCCTGTGTGAGATCTATGATGTCTGACAAGAAATGCTTTATCTAGAAAAAATTTCCCACATTCTGAACAGGAAAAAGGCTTTTCCCCTGTGTGGGTTTTCTGGTGGCTAACAAGATTCCCTTTGTAGTTAAAACATTTCCCACATTCTGAACAGGAAAAAGGCTTCTCCCCTGTGTGGGTTTTCTGGTGGCTAACAAGATTCCCTTTGAGGTTAAAACATTTCCCACATTCGGGACAGGAAAAAGGCTTCTCCCCTGTGTGGGTTTTCTGGTGGCTAACAAGATTCGATTTCTGATTAAAACATTTCCCACATTCTGAACATGAAAAAGGCTTCTCTCCTGTGTGGATTTTCTGGTGGATAACAAGATTCGGTTTCCTGGTAAAACATTTCCCACATTCTGAACAGGAAAAAGGCTTCTCCCCTGTGTGAGATCTATGATGTCTGACAAGAAATGATTTATCTTGAAAACATTTCCCACATTCTGAACAGGAAAAAGGCTTTTCCCCTGTGTGGGTTTTCTGGTGGCTAACAAGATTCGCTTTGTGGTTAAAACATTTCCCACATTCTGAACAGGAAAAAGGCTTCTCCCCTGTGTGAGATCTATGATGTCTGACAAGAAATGATTTAGCTAGAAAACATTTCCCACATTCTGAACAGGAAAAAGGCTTCTCCCCTGTGTGAGATCTATGATGTCTGAGAAGACCTGATTTATCTAGAAAATGTTTCCCACATTCTGAACAGGAAAAAGGCTTCTCCCCTGTGTGGGTTTTCTGGTGGCTAACAAGATTTGGTTTGTGGTTAAAACATTTCCCACATTCTGAACAGGAAAAAGGCTTCTCTCCTGTGTGAGTTTTCTGGTGGATAACAAGATTCGCTTTCCTGGTAAAACATTTCCCACATTCTGAACAGGAAAAAGGCTTTTCCCCTGTGTGAGTTCTTTGGTGGGTAACAAGATCTGCTTTTCGAATAAAACATTTCCCACATTCTGAACATGAAAATGTCTTCATTGTTTTAGGAGCAGTTTGATTTTTAATGCTTATTTTGTGACTTTGATTTTCATTAGTACTAGGTAATGAATCAGAAGACAGGACCTGTTCCAAATGATCAGATGACAGATCTTTGCTGTGAAGGGATGATGGTATATTTGGAGTAATGGCATTCACTTCAATTGTATCCTGTGGGATCTCAAGATTATCTGATTTAAACATTGAAGATGTCGGCTGTCCTGCTGATCTCCTGGTACGGTCATCTGCCAAGAATAAAACCAATTATTATTTTAGAATAAAATATCCTTGAATTCTACATGAAAGAACATTTCTATTTAAACAGTCTGTAAAAATGGCAACTTATGCAAAATTACTGAATTATTCACCAAGACAATGACAGTTTATAGTTTACTAGACTGTGCTCAAAACCACATTAAGCATCCATGCTTTTGGCATTACTACAGTGAGAAGAAACCACTTATTTTACGGCATGTGTATCTCCTGGAGCACAATCTGGGCACTATGTGTTGGGTAATAACTTGGCATATTTGCAATTTTCACTTTCCAACATCCACTGCGCGTGCTAACATCTGGAAGCTGCAGTGCAGTCAAAATAGTCACTATTTCTATAGATTAATTTATTGAGGGTTATAATTTACAAAATGGAGTCACTTTATAAGGATTTCATCAGATCTGGTTTTCTGCAATTTTGTCATATTAGGGATGCTGCAAATGGTGTGCCCCATCTCCTCTGCGATCTGCTCCTGCAATGTCTGCTTCGGACACCAGACGCGGCTTACTAAATTCTGCAGGCGATGCTGGTAACAGAGGTGGGGTTGGAACCAGAAGCTCTTGGTGGTGCAGACTCTTCCCAGCCACTAAGATTAGGGTGCCTGGTATCTGTAGTACCATCCAGTCTGGCAGTATGGGTGTGTGTGCTATCAGCTGCAGTAATCTCTTCCCTGTTTTAGCCAATTGGAAAGCACCAAACATTTTTTAGTCAGATAAATTTGTATTAACGATAACAAGATTTACAACAGATCACCTGTTCATTCATACTCATTTTATGTTTTACTGTAAATTAACCCCCCGATGGAGACGATATCAGGAGCAAACAATAATTCGTCCATAGTTGACAATATCAAACAGAGTTCCAGTTTACCATAAGTTGTACTCTATAATACTATGTACTGGTATAACATTAATTAATCCTATCCAAACACGGATGTCATAATTTATGGAAGAAATTAAGCTTGTCCCTCCTGGTGTAAACGCTTTTCTCAAGCTCAGTTATGTGGCTCGTTTGAGCAATGAATTCACGTCTGGACGGAGGCTCCTCCCTAACCCATATTTTGCAATCAGTTTACTTGCAGCAAACGATAATCTTGCAATTACAATTTTAGTTGTACTGTCAGTTAATATTTCCTCCACATACGCTAATATACATATCAATGGATCCCTAGGAATAACGTACCCATACACCACTACAATACAGTTCAACACTACAATCCAATAGGAGGACAATCTGGGACAATGCCAAAGCACATGCAATATGTCCGTCTGAGATCGCGAACACCTTGGACAATCAGAGTTGGACTTCAAAAGCACCACACCTTACTACAGCTTGAAGCATATTGCCGGAATCTGCCAGATACAGCCTTGATCTCCTCTAGTTCAGTCCTCTGTGCTCAGCTCCCGGCTTGTGTATTTGTTTCCTGTTGTGACCCCGGCCTGTTTACTGACTACTCCTATGTCTCCTGAGTTAGTATTTTCTCTGGCCTCCTGGTTCTGACAAGGTTATCTGTCTATTCTTCTTCCCATCTTACTCCACAGAACAGTAGGTAACACTGGGCTTCAAGCCTAAGGCTATGTTCACATTGCGTTAGGGCAATCCGTTTAGCGCTAGCGGATTGCGCTAACGCAATGTATTTTTCGGGGCCGCGTTAACGTCCCCGCTCTCGCAGATCCCCGATCTGCGAGAGCGGGGAACGGACCTCGGGCGCGCCGCGGACGCTGCAAGCAGCGTCCGCGGCGCGTCACAAAAGAACGGCACATCGCTACGGCGAGCCGAAAAAGGCACGCGCTAGCGGCGAAATTTACATTGCTGTCAATGGGCGTGCTAACGGACCCGTTGCACGGCGTTAATTGCGACAATTTCGCCGTGCAACGCTGTCCGTTAGCGATCACCCACTAACGCAATGTGAACCTAGCCTTAGGGTCTCTGTGTAAGTCCAAATCCATGTAGAGGGGTTAAAGAAGTTAAAGGGTAATCGGCAAAACTGTGACTATAGACAATTACACATCTACTGAAATGATCAAGCTGAACAATCATCCTCAGGAAAAAAAGAAGAGTAGTGGTGAAACTTTTCTGGAGTAATTGGAGTATGGGACTCGGTGGCTCTAAGCAATATACCGTATTTTTCGGACTATAGGACGCACCGGACTATAAGGCGCACCCAGGTTTTAGAGGTGGAAAATAGGGGAAAAAATATTTGAAGCAAAAAAATGGTAAAATATTTAATAACATACCGTATATACTCGAGTATAAGCCGAGATTTTCAGCCCAAATTTTTGGGCTGAAAGTGCCCCTCTCGGCTTATACTCGAGTCATGATCGGTGGTGGGGTCGGCGGGTGAGCAGTCATATACTTACCTGCTTCCGGGGCTCCTGGCGCTCCCCCTGCCCGTCCCACGGTCTCCGGGTGCCGCAGCCTCTTCCCCTGAGCGGTCACGTGGGACCGCTCATTAGAGAAATGAATAGGTTGCTCCACCTCCCATAGGGGCGGAGCCGCATAATTCATTTCTCTAATCAGCGGTGCCGGTGACCGCTGACAGAGGAAGAGGCTGCGGCACCTAAGACCAGCTGTCCGGGGGAAGGAGCGGGACGCCGGGAGCAGGTAAGTATCGCATATTCACCTGTCCTCGTTCCACACGCCGGGCGCCGCGCCATCTTCCCGGCGTCTCTCCGCACTGACTGTTCAGGTCAGAGGGCGCGATGACGCATATAGTGTGCGCGCCGCCCTCTGCCTGATCAGTCAGTGCGGAGAGACCCTGGGAAGATGGCGCCGAGGAGCTGCAAGCAAGACAGGTGAGTATGTTTTTTTTTTTTTTTATTGCAGCAGCAGCAATGGCACAGATTTATGTGGAGCATCTATGGGGCAATGGTGCAGAGCACTATATGGCAGAGCTATGGGGCAACGGTGCAGAGCACTATATATATGGCACAGCTATGGGGCAACAGTGCAGAGCACTATATGGCACAGCTATGGGGCAACAGTGCAGAGCACTATATGGCACAGCTATGGGGCAACGGTGCAGAGCACTATATGGCACAGCTATGGGGCAACGGTGTAGAGCACTATATGGCACAGCTATGGGGCAACGGTGCAGAGCACTATATGGCACAGCTATGGGGCAACGGTGCAGAGCACTATATGGCACAGCTATCTATGGGGCAACGGTGCAGAGCACTATATGGCACAGCTATGGGGCAACGGTGCAGAGCATTATATATATGGCACAGCTATGGGGCAACGGTGCAGAGCACTATATGGCACAGCTATGGGGCAACGGTGCAGAGCACTATATGGCACAGCTATGGGGCAACGGTGCAGAGCACTATATGGCACAGCTATGGGGCAACGGTGCAGAGCACTATATGGCACAGCTATGGGGCAACGGTGCAGAGCACTATATGGCACAGCTATGGGGCAACGGTGCAGAGCACTATATGGCACAGCTATGGGGCAACGGTGCAGAGCACTATATGGCACAGCTATGGGGCAACGGTGCAGAGCATTATATATATGGCACAGCTATGGGGCAACGGTGCAGAGCATTATATATATGGCACAGCTTTATGTGGAGTATCTATGGGGCAACGGTGCAGAGCATTGTATATGGCACAGCTTTCTATGGAGCATCTATGGGGCCATAATGAACGGTGCAGAGCATTATATATGGCACAGCTTTATGTGGAGCATCTATGGGGCCATAATGAATGGTATGGAGTATCTATTTTTAATTTTGAAATTCACCGGTACCTGCTGCATTTTCCACCCTAGGCTTATACTCGAGTCAATAAGTTTTCCCAGTTTTTTGTGGCAAAATTAGGGGGGTCGGCTTATACTCGGGTCGGTTTATACTCAAGTATATACGGTACTATTATATGTGGTGTTATTATATATAATAGTATGTTATTATGTTGGAAGCTGCGGGACCAGTGTGGTGTCTGTGAAGTACTATATGAAGATGCTGGAGGGTGAGTATAAGGATGGGGGGACAAGGCTTATATTGAAAGCACCACTCCAGCACTGCAAAATAACACTGGAGTGCAGCTTTAAAATCCCATGGGAGAACTATAACTCCCAGCATGTCCTGCAGATCCTATGACATGCTGGGAGTTATAGTTCACTAAAGGAGGGGCAGAGTGCTTTATTGTGTTTTGTAGACTAACCTCTTAATTGTGGCAGCCAGCCACACTGTGGTGAGGTAAAAGCATCCCATGACTGCACACACAGAGCCCTCCCTCTTGTTGCTGTTATGATCCCTAGTGGCTGAGGATCACAAATAGATCAGCAAGTGACCAAACTAAGGACGAGCTCTAGGGAGATGGTAACTGGACTGATTGCAAATCTGAACCTATCCAAAACAACTAGAGGTAGCCGGTGAACGTGCCTAAAAAATTCCTAGACGTCTCGATCCAGCCTGAGGAACTAGCTACCCCTAAAGAGAAAGAAAGACCTTGCTTGCCTCCAGAGAAATAATCCCCAAAGATATAGAAGCCCCCAACAAATATTAACGGTGAGGTAAGAAGAAGGCACATACATAGGGATGAAATCAGATTCAGCAAAAGAGGCCCACTAGTACTAGAAAGCAGAAAATAGAGCAGGGGTCTATGCGATCAATAAAAAACCCTTACAAAATATCCATCCTGAGATTTCAAGAACCCACACACCAACTAACGGTGTGTGGGGAGAAACTCAGCCCACTAGAGCAACCAGCAAGCGAGGGAATTACATTTTAGCAAGCTGGAACAGAAAACATGATAAACACTGCTGATCAAAAAATGAGCAAACAAAACTTAGCTTATCCTGGATGGACTGGGAGCAAGGTAGTCAGAAGGAATCTGAGTAGCACTGATTACATCGACAGCCGGCAACAAGTGGAAGTAAAACAGAGCTATATAGGAACCTCCCAGAGGATAACGAACCAGCTGATAGCCAGAGACCAGCAGGATAACAGACAAAGCCACCAGGGGGAGCCCAAAGCAAAAGTCACACCATACCACCAGTGACCACAAGAGGGAGCCTGAACACAGAGTTCACAACAGTACCCCCCCCCTTGAGGAGGGGTCACCGAACCCTCATGAAAACCACCAGGGCGATCAGGATGAGCCACATGGAAGGCACGAACCAAATTGGCTGCATGAACATCAGAGGCGACAACCCAAGAATTATCCTCCTGACCATAGCCCTTCCATTTAACCAAATACTGGAGCCTCCGTCTAGAAATACGAGAATCCAAGATCTTCTCCACCACGTATTCCAATTCTCCCTCAACCAGCACCGGGGCAGGAGGCTCAACCGGAGGAACCACAGGCACCACATACCTCCGCAACAACGAGCGATGGAACACATTATGAATAGCAAATGATGCTGGGAGGTCCAGACGAAATGACACAGGGCCAAGGACTTCCAGAATCTTATAAGGACCGATAAACCGAGGCTTGAACTTAGGAGAGGAGACCTTCATAGGAACGAAGCGAGAAGACAACCACACCAAGTCCCCAACGCGAAGTCGGGGACCCACACAGCGACGGCAAAGAGCTGAGCCTTCTCTTGCGACAGCTTCAAATTGTCCACCACATGATTCCAAATCTGATACAACCTATCAACCACAACATCCACTCCAGGACAGTCAGAAGGCTCCACCTGACCCGAGGAAAAACGAGGGTGAAACCCCGAATTACAAAAGAAATGAGAAACCAAAGTAGCAGAACTAGCCCGATTATTAAGGGCAAACTCGGCCAACGGCAAAAAAGTAACCCAGTCGTCCTGATCAGCAGAAACAAAACATCTTAAATAAGTCTCCAAGGTCTGATTAGTTCGCTCGGTTTGGCCATTCGTCTGAGGATGGAAGGCTGACGAAAAAGACAAATCAATGCCCAATTTAGCACAAAAGGTCCGCCAAAATCTAGACACAAACTGGGATCCTCTGTCAGAAACAATGTTCTCAGGAATCCCGTGCAAACGAACCACATTTTGAAAAAACAGTGGAACCAACTCGGAGGAGGAAGGCAACTTAGGCAAGGGCACCAAATGGACCATCTTAGAAAAATGATCACACACCACCCAGATGACAGACATTCTCTGAGAGACAGGGAGATCTGAAATAAAATCCATGGAAATGTGCGTCCAAGGCCTCTTCGGGACAGGCAAAGGTAACAGCAAACCACTGGCTCGAGAACAGCAAGGCTTAGCCCGAGCACAAATTCCACAAGACTGCACAAAGGAACGCACATCCCGCGACAAGGAAGGCCACCAAAAAGACCTGGCCACCAAGTCTCTGGTACCAAATATTCCAGGATGGCCCGCCAACACCGAAGAATGAACCTCGGAGATGACTCTGTTGGTCCATCTATCCGGGACAAACAGTCTCTCCGGTGGACAGCGATCAGGTCTATCCGCCTGAAACTCTTGCAGCACACGTCGCAAATCTGGGGAGATGGCAGACAAAATCACCCCTTCTCTAAGGATACCAGCCGGCTCTGAATCTCCAGGAGAGTCAGGCACAAAACTCCTAGAAAGAGCATCAGCCTTCACATTCTTCGAACCAGGCAGGTACGAAACCACGAAATCAAAACGAGAGAAAAACAACTACCAACGAGCCTGTCTGGGATTCAGCCGCTTGGCCGACTCGAGATAAATCAAATTCTTGTGATCAGTCAAGACCACCACACGATGCTTAGCTCCCTCGAGCCAATGTCGCCACTCCTCAAATGCCCACTTTATCGCCAACAACTCCCAATTACCTAGCAAATAGATAATGGCTGCACTCAAGTTTATTGTGATAAAGCAAGGAAATGTGCAATACATGAAATGTGAACAGCATAATGGCTTGTGAAATTTATGAAAAAACACATGAGATTTTTAGCACAAAATTTGGCCAAATGTTGTGAGCCCATTCACCAAACGTCAAGGTAATCTCAGATCGAATGGGTAACTAACCTGTCTGCCTAGTGTGAACACTTACCTATGGCTAATAAAATGGTAAAGCCTGTATTTATAGAGGAGGTTAGAACCAACTGTGTTTGGATGTAATTAAAATCACAGCATGGTGAAGGGCGGGGCGTTCAAGTCAGAAAAAGCAATACATAGTAAATATAGAAAAACTGACTGAACAGCCATCTAGTCTGAACTGGTGCATAACCAAAAAGTCTTACATAGCAAATAGATAATGGCTGCACTCAAGTTTATTGTGCTAAAGCAAGGAAATGTGCAATACATGAAATGTGAACAGCATAATGGCTTGTGAAATTTATGAAAAAACACATGAGATTTTTAGCACAAAATTTGGCCAAATGTTGTGAGCCCATTCACCAAACGTCAAGGTAATCTCAGATCGAATGGGTAACTAACCTGTCTGCTTAGTGTGAACACTTACCTATGGCTAATAAAATGGTAAAGCCTGTATTTATAGAGGAGGTTAGAACCAACTGTGTTTGGATGTAATTAAAATCACAGCATGGTGAAGGGCGGGGCGTTCAAGTCAGAAAAAGCAATACATAGTAAATATAGAAAAACTGACTGAACAGCCATCTAGTCTGAACTGGTGCATAACCAAAAAGTCTTACATAGCAAATAGATTACCGACATCATAATTCCGCTCGGCAGGCGAAAACTTTCTTGAAAAGAAAGCACATGGCTTCATCACAGAGTCATTGGAGCTTCTCTGCGACAAAACAGCTCCCGCTCCAATCTCGGAAGCATCAACCTCCACCTGGAAGGGAAGTGAGACATCTGGCTGACATAAGACCGGAGCCGAAGAAAACCAGCGCTTCAGCTCCCGAAAGGCCTCCACAGCCGCAGAGGACCAATTAGTAACATCAGAACCTTTCTTGGTCAAATCCGTCAAAGGCTTAACAACACCAGAAAAATTAGCTATGAAGCGACGGTAAAAATTAGCAAAACCCAAGAACTTCTGAAGACTCTTAACAGATGTAGGCTGCGTCCAGTCATGAATAGCCTGAACCTTGACTGGGTCCATCTCAATAGTAGAAGGAGAAAAAATGAAACCCAAAAAAGAAATCTTCTGGACTCCAAAAAGACATTTTGAGCCCTTCACAAATAAAGCATTGTCACGCAGGACCTGAAAGACCATCCTGACCTGCTTAACATGAGACTCCCAATCATCTGAAAAAACCAGAATATCATCCAGATACACAATCATAAACTTATCCAGATATTCACGGAAGATGTCGTGCATAAAGGACTGAAAGACTGAAGGAGCATTAGAAAGTCCAAAAGGCATCACCAGGTACTCAAAATGGCCTTCAGGCGTATTAAATGCAGTTTTCCATTCACCCTGTTTTATACGCACAAGGTTATACGCACCACGAAGATCTATCTTGGTGAACCAACTAGACCCCCTAATGCGAGCAAACAAATCAGTTAACAATGGCAAAAGATACTGAAATTTGACCGTGATTTTATTCAAAAGGCGATAATCAATACAAGGTCTCAGGGAACCATCCTTCTTAGCCACAAAAAAGAATCCCGCACCAAGAGGGGAAGAGGACGGGCGAATATGTCCCTTCTCCAAAGACTCCTTTATATAACTCCGCATGGCAGCATGCTCCGGCACAGATAAATTGAAAAGTCGTCCCTTAGGAAACTTACTACCAGGAATCAAATTTATAGCACAATCACAGTCCCTATGAGGGAGGTAGAGAATTGAGTTTGGGCTCCTCAAATACATCCTGGTAGTCTGACAAAAACGTAGGGACTTCAGAAGGAGTGGACGAAGCAATTGACACCACAGGAGCATCACCATGAATTCCCTGACAACCCCAACTTGACACAGACATAGCTTTCCAATCCAGGACTGGATTATGAGTCTGCAACCATGGTAGACCCAACACGACAACATCATGCAAATTATGCAATACAAGAAAGCGAATCACCTCCTGATGAACAGGAGTCATGCACATGGTCACTTGTGTCCAGTACTGAGGTCTATTCGTAGCCAATGGCGTAGAGTCAATTCCCCTTAGTGGAATAGGGAATTTTAAAGGCTCCAAATCAAAACCACAGCGCCTGGCAAATGACCAATCCATCAGACTCAGGGCAGCACCTGAATCTACAAAGGCATTAACCGGGTAAGATGACAGGGAACAAATCAGGGTAACAGACAAAATGAACTTAGGCTGTAAAGTACCAATGGTGACAGATTTATCAACCTTTTTTTTGTGCTTAGAGCATGCTGAGATAACATGAGCTGAGTCACCACAGAAAAGCACAACCCATTTTGCCGTCTATAATTTTGCCGTTCACTTCTGGTCAGAATTCTGTCACATTGCATAGATTCAGGTGTCTGTTCAGAAGACACCGCCAAATGGTGCACAGGTTTGCGCTCCCGCAACCGCCGGTCAATCTGAATGGCCAGAGTCATTGACTCATTCAGACCTGCAGGCGTAGGGAACCCCACCATGACATTCTTAATGGCTTCAGAAAGACCTTCTCTGAAATTTGCAGCCAGGGCACACTCATTCCACTGAGTAAGCACCGACCATTTCCGAAATTTCTGGCAGTACACCTCTGCTTCATCTTGCCCCTGCGAGAGGGCCAATAACACTTTTTCAGCCTGGTTCTCAAGATTAGGTTCCTCATAGAGCAATCCAAGGGCCAGAAAAAACGCATCCACACTAAGCAATGCAGGATCCCCTGGCGCCAATGCGAAGGCCCAATCTTGAGGGTCACCACGCAAAAAGGAAATAATAATCCTAACTTGCTGAACGGCATCACCAGAGGAACGAGGTTTCAAAGAAAGAAACAACTTACAATTGTTCTTAAAATTCAGGAACCTAGATCTATCTCCAGAAAACAACTCCGGAATAGGTATCCTAGGCTCAGACATAGGACTGTGAACAACAAAATCCTGAATACTTTGAACTCTAGCAGCAAGATGATCCAGACTGGAAGCCAAGCTCTGAACATCCATGTTAGCAGCTGAACTCAGAGCCACACCAAGATTAAGAGGAGGAGAGAAGCTAGCACAGCAGCTAGACACACGGCAACAACAAGAAAAAAAAAAAATTTCTCAAGGCTTCTTTTCTCCTGCTTCTGCCATGCAATTAACACTTTGCGGGCCGGCTGTACTGTTATGATCCCTAGTGGCTGAGGATCACAAATAGATCAGCAAATGACCAAACTAAGGACGAGCTCTAGGGAGATGGTAACTGGACTGATCGCAAATCTGAACCTATCCAAAACAACTAGAGGTAGCCGGTGAACGTGCCTAAAAAATTCCTAGACGTCTCGAGCCAGCCTGAGGAACTAGCTACCCCTAAAGAGAAAGAAAGACCTCGTTTGCCTCCAGAGAAATAATCCCCAAAGATATAGAAGCCCCCAACAAATATTAACGGTGAGGTAAGAAGAAGGCACATACATAGGGATGAAATCAGATTCAGCAAAAGAGGCCCACTAGTACTAGAAAGCAGAAAATAGAGCAGGGGTCTATGCGATCAATAAAAAACCCTTACAAAATATCCATCCTGAGATTTCAAGAACCCACACACCAACTAACGGTGTGTGGGGAGAAACTCAGCCCACTAGAGCAACCAGCAAGCGAGGGAATTACATTTTAGCAAGCTGGAACAGAAAACATGATAAACACTGCTGATCAAAAAATGAGCAAACAAAACTTAGCTTATCCTGGATGGACTGGGAGCAAGGTAGTCAGAAGGAATCTGAGTAGCACTGATTACATCGACAGCCGGCAACAAGTGGAAGTAAAACAGAGCTATATAGGAACCTCCCAGAGGATAACGAACCAGCTGATAGCCAGAGACCAGCAGGATAACAGACAAAGCCACCAGGGGGAGCCCAAAGCAAAAGTCACACCATACCACCAGTGACCACAAGAGGGAGCCTGAACACAGAGTTCACAACATGTTGCCTTTCCACAGCACAGGTAATGGAAGCCAGCAGATTCTAGTGTTGGAGTCTGAAGGGCCTGTGATGTCAAGAAGAGGGAAAGCTCTGAGCTGCCATGTGATGCTCCAGCCCGCCCACTTCTGACATCATCACAGGTCCTCCTTGTGCACACTGCACAGCACTCAGCTCCAGCCCAGGCAGGTATGCAGCGATCTCCTCTTCCCTGGCCCCTGCTGCCTCCTCCTCCCCCGGACACAGGGATCTCCCCAGCTGCTGCAGGAATCAGCGCTGAGGAAGCCATGTGTGTTGCTGCTTAAGTGCAGTATTCATTTGCGGGGAGTAGCTAATGAATATTCACTGCACTTAATCATCGGGACCACATGGTTTCCCCAGGGCTGATTCCTGGCAGTGGGGACATTTGTCTGCCTCCTGAAGTGGGATAACAGTGCGATCCCACTCACTGCTGCCCCCCTCCCCACATGCTACATCCGTACCATAAGACACACCCACACTTTCCTCCCAAATTTGGAGGAAAAAAAGTGCGTCTTATGGTTAGAAAAATACGGTAAACTTTCGGTATGGGACTTGGTGGCTATAAGCAATATAAACTATCGTAAGGACCAATATTTTCTGTCAGATAAATGTCAAGAAGAAATATTAGACATTTAAATAGAACTTTTTATAATAGTGCAGAGCTGAGGGATCTTAAATTTAGATCGTGCATTTGGTAACTGAAACCTTTTTCTAAACACTACCAGGGAGTTACAGACTCAGATAAGTGAGGCAGGCCGATCCCACCGCAATCAAACTATCATGCAGAATGAACATGTATCAAAAAAAAAAAAAAAGTTACATCCTCAACAACAACATATGTATGAGGGGAGAACTCCAACACTAAACTGGAGTTGCACTCATTTATGGTGGACTACTGCAGCTACTATGAGTCCTGACCAGAAGAGTAGAGAAAGTATTAGCGCCCCCATTTCAGGAGAGATTACTGCACAATCCGAATTAACGTATATACTCGAGTATAAGCCGACCCGAGTATAAGCCGAGACCCCTAATTTTGCCACAAAAAACTGGGAAAACTTAATGACTCGAGTATAAGCCTAGGGTGGAAAATGCAGCAGCTACTGGTAAATGTCAAAAATAAAAATAGATACCAATAAAAGTAAAATTAATTGAGACATCAGTAGGTTAAGTGTTTTTGAATATCCATATTGAATCAGGAGCCCCATATAATGCTCCATACAGTTCATGATGGGCCTCATAAGATGCTCCATACAAAATAAGCCCCATATAATGCTGCACCAATGCTGATTATGGCCCCATAAGATGCTCCATACAGTCATTTGCCCCATATAATGCTGCACAAATGCTGATTATGGCCCCATAAGATGCTCCATACAGTCATTTGCCCCATGTAATGCTCCATAAATGCTGATTATGGCCCGATAAGATGCTCCATAAAGTCATTTGCCCCATATGCTGTTGTTGCAATAAAAAAAAATAAAAAAAAATTACATACTCACCTCTCGTCGCTCTGGCCCCCGACACTTCCTATATTCACCTGCTCCGCGTTCCATCGCTGCCAGCTGCCGCTACATTCCACGTCCACTGCACTGACTGCTCAGGCAGAGGGCGGCGCACACTAATAGCGTCACCGCGCCCTCTGACCGGAGCATCAGTGCAGTGGACGGGGAACGTAGCGGCGGCTGGCGACGGTGGAACGGGGAGCAGGTGAATATCGCGCACTGCTTATACTCACCTGCTCCTGGCGCGGTCCCTGCTTCCCTGACGCTGGCAGCTTCTTCCTGTAGTGAGTGGTCACATGGTACCGCTCATTACAGTAATGAATATGCGGCTCCACCCCTATGGGAGTGGAGTCGGGTCCATATTCATTACTGTAATAAGCGGTACCATGTGACCGCTCACTACAGGAAGAAGCTGCCGGAGCCAGGGCGACCAGGGACACCGTGCCAGGAGCAGGCGAGTATGCTTAGACAGCTGCCACTCCACCTCCCCTGCCGACCCTGGGAATGACTTGAGTATAAGCTGAGAGGGTCAATTTCAGCCTAAAAAAATGGGCTGAAATTCTCGGCTTATACTCGAGTATATACAGTATTTAGGATTGAAAACATAATGGAATTTATGACGTGGAGTGAATCCATGAAACCAGGGCTTGAGCCATGCCAACACATCTCCTGCAGGGGTGAATAAATGTACAGTGGGTACAGAAAGTATTCAGACCCCTTTACATTTTTCACTCTTTGTTTCATTGCAGCCATTTGGTAAATTCAAAAAAGTTCATTTTTCTCATTAATGTGCACTCTGCACCCCATCTTGACTGAAAACAAATCAGAAATGTAGAAATTTTTGCAAATTTAATATAAAAGAAAAACTGAAGTATCACATGGTCATAAGTATTCAGACCCTTTGCTCAGACACTCATATATACCGTATTTTCCGGCGTATAAGACGACTTTTTAACCCCTGAAAATCTTCTTAAAAGTCGGGGGTCGTCTTATACGCCGGGAATCATCTTGTACGCCGGGTGTATATGGTGGGTGGGTGGGTGGGGGGGGGAGTGGTCCTGATGACGACGAGGGGGCGTCTCACAGGAAAGTGAGTATCCCCCATTAACTCATCGTAGCGCTGCAGCGTGGGGTCTCTGTGCTGGGAGCGGCGGCTGCTGTGCTGTGGGGCGGCGGCTCCTCTTCTGCAGTGTGGGGCCTCTGGTGCTGTGGGGCGGCGGCGGTGTATCTTCATGCAGTCGGGGCTCCTCCGGCATCTCCTTAAAGCCTGGACGACCCGCCGGCAACTCCATCGGTTCAATGCGGTGGCCTCCGGGAAAATGGCCGCTGCTCAGATTCAGATCTCGTGTCCCGAGATTTCGGGATGAGATCTGAATCTGAGCATGCGCAGCCCCCAGCGGCCATTTTCCCGGAGGCCACCGCATCGCACCTATTGAGCTGCGTCCGGGAAAATGGCCGCTGCTCAGATTCCGATCTCGTCTCCCGAGATCTCGGGACGAGATCTGAATCTGAGCAGCGGCCATTTTCCCGGAGGCCCCCGCATGGAGTTGCCGGCGGGGCCTCCAGGCTTTAAGGAGATGCCGGAGGAGCCCCGACTGCATAAAGATACGCCGCCGCCGCCACCCCACAGCACAGAGGCCCCACACTGCAGAAGAGGAGCCGCCGCACCACAGCACAGCAGCCGCCGCTCCCAGCACAGAGACCCCCACGCTTCAGCGCTACGATAAGGTAATGGGGGATACTCACTTTCCTGTGAGACACCCCCTCGTCGTCATCAGGATCACTCCCCCCCCCCCCCCCCAAAGGCACATATTCACCGGCCCTATAAGACGACATACGGTGTATAAGGAGACCCCCGACTTTTAAGAAGATTTTATATTTTAACTGGTAAAGTTGGGGGGTCGTCTTATACGCCCAGTCGTCTTATACGCCGGAAAATACGGTAAGTCCCTTGCTGTCCATTTCCTTGTGATCCTCCTTGAGATGGTTCTACGCCTTCATTGGAGGCCAGCTGGGTTTAATTAACCCCCAAAGCCTTTTTCAGTTTTGCGTTTTCGTTTTTCACTCCCCTTCTTCTCAGAGACATATCTTTTTTATTTTTCCATCAATATGGCCATGTGAGGACTTGTTTTTGCGGGACGACTTGTACTTTTGAATGCCACCATTGATTTTACCATGTTGTGTACTAGAAAACGGGAAAAAATTCCAAGTGCGGTGAAATTTAAAAAATAAAAGTGCAATCTCACACTTGTTATTTGTTTGGCTTTTTGCTATGTTCACTAAACTGACGGGCCATTATAATTCTCCGGATCATTACGAGTTCATACACAACAAACATGTCTAGGTTCTTTTTTTATCTACGTGGTGAAAAAAAACAAACAAAAAAAACTTTGTTAAAAAATAAAATTTGCGCCATTTTACCCGTAGTGTCTAATTTTTCGTGATCTCGGGTTGGGTGAGGGCTTATTTTTTGCGCGCCGAGCTGATGTTTTTAATGATACCATGTTGGTGCAGATACGATGTTTTGATCGCCCATTATTGCATTTTAATGCAATGTCACAGCGACCAAAAAAACATAATTCTGGCGTTTTGACTTTTTTCTTAGCAATCAATTAATCCTTTTTTTTTTTTTTTTATAGATCAGGCGATTGTGAACGCAGCGGCACCAAATATGTGTATGTTTGATTTTATTTTTATTGTTTTATTTTGAATGGGCGAAAGGGGGCTGATTAGAATTTTTATATTTTTTATATTTTTAAAAACTTTTTTTGTTATACTTTTGGCATGCTTCAATAGTCTCCATAGGAGACTAGAAGCTGCCACAACCCGATCGGCTCTGCTACATAGAGGCGATGTTCAGGTCATCTCTATGTAGCTAATTTACTCACTTGCTTTGAGTGCCGACCACTGGGTGGCTGACAGGAAGCCATCACTGATAACCACAGAGGTATCCAGGAGACCTCAGATTGTCACGCCAACACACCGGTGACCCGCGATCACCTGACGAGTTGTCACCGGTGTGCGTAATTACTTCGCGATTGCCAGAAGTGAAATTTAAATGCCACTTCAGAGTTTGACAGCGGCATTTAACTGGTTAATAGCCATGGGTGGATCTCGATTCTACCCGTGGCTACTGCGGGCACATGTCAGCTGTTCAAAACAGATGACATGTCCCCGCAAAGATGTGGGCTCACCACCGGAGCCCACATCAAAGGGAGGAAGTCTGACATCGGCATACTATTACGCCCGATGTCAGTAAGGGGTTAAACTGATAGGAATTGATTTGGAAAGGAACACACCTGTCTATATAAGACCTCATAGCTCACAGTGCATGTCAGACCAAATGAGAATCATGAGGTCAAAGGAACTGGCCAAGGAGCTCAGAGACAGAATTGTGGCAAGGCACAGATCTGGCCAAGGTTACAAAAGAATTTCTGCAGTACTTACTCAAGGTTCCTAAGAGCACAGTGGCCTCCATAATCTTTAAATGGAAGAAGTTTGCACCATCACAAGTCTTCCTAGACCTGGCCGTCTGCCAAATTGTGCAGTCGTGGGAGAAGAATCTTGGTGAGAGAGGTAAAGAAGAACCCCAAGATCAGTGTGGCTGAGCTCCACAGATGCAGTAGGCAGATGGGAGAAAGTCAACTATCACTGCAGCCATCCACCAGTCGGGCCTTTATGGCAGAGTGGCCCTGAAGCAAGAGTTTGCTAAAAAACACATGAAGGACTCCCAGACTATGAGAAATAAGATTCTCTGGTCTGATGAGACAAAGATGGACCTTTTTAGTGATAATTCTAAGCGGTATGTGTGGAGAAAACCAGTGTAATAATTATATGGGTACTACGGAATCTGATAGCATGGGATAAAGCCAGTCTGAGAACAAAGTTGCAGCAAAAGATGTATTTACTCAAAAACAGAAATGTAAACAGAACTAACAGATATTTCTGCAGTTGTAACGAGGTCCTCAGCTCTATATAGAAAATAGCCAACAGGATAGCAAACAAAACATAGTACAGATATTCCTGCAATTGTAACGAGGTCCTCAGCTCTATATAGAAAATCACAGCAAACTGAGTAGCGAGGCGCGACCGCTAATGTGAACCAGTCCAGCGAGGAAATGATGTGGAAGCAAACAAGACACTTGAACGAGGAAGTCCAATAAGGTTATAGTGCAAATGCACACAGTATTTAAATGATGAAGTCCAGCAACACTTGCTCATACGTGTGCACAGTTCTTGTTAGTAGGAGTCCAATAGTTCACAGATGATGCGTCATGTGACTGACGTCATAGAAAAGAGAGGACGAGGGGAGAAAGAGGGAGAGAGCCATCTAAGCGTAGTAGATGAGTAGAACTTTCTTGGAGAGAAAACACAGCTTGAATTTTGCTCACCTGGCGTGGTTGTGCAAAGAGGCACAACACTGGGAAAAGTTTTGTACACAAAGGAGATCCTTCCACTGGTGTGCTGCACTTCGCAGCAGTTCCAGAGGCGAGAGGTAGCTGAATGAGGTGAGGCAGACCACCGAGTAGTGAGCAGCAGAAGCAGGGAGTTAACCAGCAAACAGGCAGATGCTCCGGAGCCAGCAGCACAAAATATTCAGGCACAGGTGAACACAAGACAGGGAATTAAATGATCAGGACAGACAGAAAGTTCCATGACAGAGCGAGATCCAAGACTCCATCTTGGATCAGGGCAAACAGACACCAGGAAAGTCTGGAATCCTTACAACCAGGCACTGCTCATCACCTGCCCAATACAATCCCAACAGTGAAACATGATGGTGGCAGCATCATGTTATGGGGGTGTTTTTCAGCTGCAGAGACAGGACGACTGGTTGTCATTGAAGGAAACATGAATGCGGCCAAGTGCAGAGATATCCTGGATGAAAACCACTTTCAGAGTGCTCTGGACCTCAGACTTGGCCGAAGGTTCACCTTCCAACAAGACATTGACCCTAAGCATACAGATAAGATAACAGAGGAGTGGCTTCAGAACACCTCTGTGACCATTCTTGACTGGCCCAGCCAGAGCCCTGACCTAAACCCAATTGAGCATCTCTGGAGAGACCTGAAAATGGCTGTCCACCAACGTTCACCATCCCAACTGACCATACTGGAGAGGATCTGCAAGGAAGAATGGCCGAGGATCCCCAAATCCAGGTGTGAAAAACTTGTTGCATCATTCCCAAGAAGACTCATGGCTGTACTAGCTCTAAAGGTGCTTCTACTCAATACTGAGCAAAGGGTCTGAATACTTATGACCATGTGATATTTCAGTTTTTCTTTTTAATAAATTTGCAAAAATTACTACATTCCTGTTTTTTTCAGTCAAGATGGGGTGCAGAGTGTACATTAATGCGAAAAAAATGAACTTTTTTGAATTTACCAAATAGCTGCAATGAAACAGAGTGAAAAATGTAAAGGGGTCTGAATACTTTCTGTACCCACTGTACATTTATTCACGCCTGCGGGAGATGTTGGCATGGCTCTAGCCCTGGTTTCATGGATTCACTCCATGTCATAAATTACATTATGTTTTCAATCCTAAGGAATTCAGATTGTGCAGTAATCTCTCCTGAAATGGGAGCGCTAATACTTTCTCTACGCTACTTTCCGTACCCACTGTATATTACAGCCATCAGCCACATACAACTTAGAGATACATCATGGCGCAGGTGCACTAATTATTATGTAGTTTATCACAATCCTGTCTGAAGTTAGTCGGTTTTATAAGTAATTGTAAAATCAGGATAAAGGGAAACTCTGTTATTGTACAGAAATTCACACTTGGCCTCACTGCACATTTACTGTTGTCAATCATAAAAGTGAAGTTTGGCCAGAAAGACTGGACCTGGTCTTGTAGGGACCATATGAGCACATTCAGCAGCACAGAAGGGGGAGAAGGTAGATTCATCCAATATCAGGGATCTAAAAATGACCCAAGTGATCCATAATAGGATGACCAGCCAGAGACATAATATTAGGAAAGGTGTGATCTGTCTGTTTAGACATTTTGTTTTAGAATATGAACGGGATCCCACCAGATTAAGACTCATTATATTAGAACAAATATCAGAACATGTGTCTAATAGATCCCAAAGACTTGAGTAGAGAATCCTATTGGATTTTTAAACTTTCCACACTTAAACCGGAGGATTTTCCATGTTCGTATATTTTTCTTTATGTGGATTTTATTGTGCATACAATAAGTATTTTACATCTATTTGTATTGTTTTGTATACGAAGAAAGGTTTCTATACAAAAAACTGCACCATGGCGCGGTTTAATTAATGAATTAAGCAACTGGATCAGTGACGCCGTTCTGGAGGATGTAAAACCTCCACAATGTATCATTTGTATATGCCTGAGGAAGGAGCTGGTTCACATCGGAAATGGGTAGAATATTAAAATGAAAAGTTTGTTGTTGTTTTTTTAACGTTCATTTGTTTTGATGCCCAACTTTATGGCTCAGCACTTGGCAGCGCTTTTCTAAGCCCTGATTTTTTTCCTTCTTCCCACATCAGGGATTTTGGAAGCCAACAGCATCATTACCCTCCATTTTCTCTAAAAGGCTCATCATAATATTTTTCTAACTTGTCAGCACATTCTACGTACGCTGCCATTTGCCTTTGTAGTTTACGGATCTGGGCAGGTAACGGTCAGAGTCTTCTAATCTCAGGGGGTAGTTGGATCCTCCAGGTTGTACGTTCCATAGAAAAGGGCTTTCAATGCCCAAAGCCACTTGGACAGTTTTGGATGGAGGAGAATGTTGTGGTCTAGAGGCAAAATGGTGATCACACGATTGTGATACGTTGGACCCCACCACCGATAAAGTAGCCACAGCCGGAGACTGAGAAGAATCTGTGACTTCCCTGCATTTAGTGGTCACTACTCACCTGGGTAGTCATATGTAGGAATCTCCTCTTTACACCACTCATCACCCCTCACATACGTCTCTGTAGTATTAATATGGGTCAGATCTCCACCCTGAAACAAATATTGTAAAAGTCACAGACAGATGGAGAAGTCCCATCTATGATCAGCTCTAATCCTGCCATCTCCACCGTTCTCATTACACAAGTATAAAACATATAATACTGGTGGATAAAGCAACACTGAGCACAAGACCTTCACAGCCGTCTACACATTGTGACAGTCACTGGTAAGGTGATAGAGGGGAGATATGTGTCACTGCGCTTAACGGCGTCAGTGATGTGAAACCAGAGCATTTTTCTCCAGCACACTACGTGTTGTGAGGGTTAAGTTGCATAAACAGGGCTGGTTTTATGTGGACCTTCACAGAGCAGGTGGGAGAAGGTCCACTTTATCTCCCCCGGCAGACCTGCCAGGACCTGCATGAGGACATGATCATGTGATCAATCACATGATGGGGAAGTTACAGGCTTGGGGTGAAATAACCGAGCTCTACAGGCAGTCTGGGTTCAGCTAGCCTGGAGAGAGGACTCCAGAGGCTTTGTGGCTCCTCGAGTAGAGACTGAACCTGTCCTGCTCCAGAGCGGGGGCCACACGCAACATACGGACTGTGCTGCAGCATTTTATTTTCTTTTATCGTTTCGTTCCTGTTTTAGCCAAGAAGGCGGAGTTTGTTTTCCCCACAAGTTGGTTTATGCTGCCTTACAATACATCAACGATGATTTAAAGAGACGGTGTTCCCATTTTTCCTACCTCAGTGTGCCACCACGTGAGTGAACTACCACAACATCATAAAACCTCTCACACACGTTCATGTCTCCGGTATGTGTGGTGACAGTTTTCACACGTACCGGAGACACGTACACATGTACACCCATTCAAATGAATGGGTCTGTGCACATGTCAGTGTGTTTCCATGGACCGCGTGTTCCGCACGTAGTCATGTCCGTTTTTTACCGTCAGCACGGACGGCAAAACGTACTGCACACGTGCACATGGAGAACACACATTGATGTCCTCCGTGCGACACGCATCAGCACCGTGAAAGAAGAGCTACAGTAAGAGCTGTTTACCGGCGGCAGGTGCTGAAGACGGCTCTCATCATTCTCCCCTGCTCTGCCGGCGGTCAGCGCTGCTAATAACAGTGACAGCAGGAGCGGATGATCAGGGTATTCATCACCCGCCGCCTGCAATATATCAAAATAAATGAATGAAAACCCCAGTGTGGGTTCCCCCCTATTTTCTTGAACCAACCAGGAAAACCTCACAGCTGGGGGCTGCAACCCTCAGCTGTCAGCTTCAGCAAGGTAGGCTATCAAGAATAGAGGGGTACCCACGCTATTTTTTAAAATTATTTAAATATATAATTTTAAAAAATGGTGTGGAGTCCCCCCTATTTTTGACAACCAGCCTTGCTAAAGCTCACAACTTGGGGCTGGTTTTCTCAGGCTGTTAAGGAGTCATGGATATTGACCCCCCAGCCTAAAATCAGCAGCCTGCAGCTGCCTAGAAAAGGTGCATCTATTAGATGCGCCAATTTTGGCGCTTTGCCCAACTCCTCCCACTTGCCCTGTAGCGGTAGCAAGTGGGGTTAATATTTGTGGGGTTGATTTCATCTTTGTATTGTCAGGTGACATCAAGCCCACAGCATAGTAATTGAGAAGTGTCTAATAATAATAATAATAATAATTTTTATTTATATAAAAAGACATCTCTCCATTACTAATCCTATAGTTACAGTGGGGCAAAAAAGTATTTAGTCAGTCAGCAATAGTGCAAGTTCCACCACTTAAAAAGATGAGAGGCGTCTGTAATTTACATCATAGGTAGACCTCAACTATGGGAGACAAACTGAGTAAAAAAAATCCAGAAAATCACATTGTTTTTTTATCATTTTATTTGCATATTATGGTGGAAAATAAGTATTTGGTCAGAAACAAACAATCAAGATTTCTGGCTCTCACAGACCTGTAACTTCTTCTTTAAGAGTCTCCTCTTTCCTCCACTCATTACCTGTAGTAATGGCACCTGTTTAAACTTGTTATCAGTATAAAAAGACACCTGTGCACACCCTCAAACAGTCTGACTCCAAACTCCACTATGGTGAAGACCAAAGAGCTGTCAAAGGACACCAGAAACAAAATTGTAGCCCTGCACCAGGCTGGGAAGACTGAATCTGCAATAGCCAACCAGCTTGGAAAGAAGAAATCAACAGTGGGAGCAATAATTAGAAAATGGAAGACATACAAGACCACTGATAATCTCCCTCGATCTGGGGCTCCACGCAAAATCCCACCCCGTGGGGTCAGAATGATCACAAGAACGGTGAGCAAAAATCCCAGAACCACGCGGGGGGACCTAGTGAATGAACTGCAGAGAGCTGGGACCAATGTAACAAGGCCTACCATAAGTAACACACTACGCCACCATGGACTCAGATCCTGCAGTGCCAGACGTGTCCCACTGCTTAAGCCAGTACATGTCCGGGCCAGTCTGAAGTTTGCTAGAGAGCATTTGGATGATCCAGAGGAGTTTTGGGAGAATGTCCTATGGTCTGATGAAACCAAACTGGAAATGTTTGGGAGAAACACAACTTGTCGTGTTTGGAGGAAAAAGAATACTGAGTTGCATCCGTCAAACACCATACCTACTGTAAAGCATGGTGGTGGAAACATCATGCTTTGGGGCTGTTTCTCTGCAAAGGGGCCAGGACGACTGATCCGGGTACATGAAAGAATGAATGGGGCCATGTATCGTGAGATTTTGAGTGCAAACCTCCTTCCATCAGCAAGGGCATTGAAGTTGAAACGTGGCTGGGTCTTTCAACATGACAATGATCCAAAGCACACCGCCAGGGCAAAGAAGGAGTGGCTTCGTAAGAAGCATTTCAAGGTCCTGGAGTGGCCTAGCCAGTCTCCAGATCTCAACCCTATAGAAAACCTTTGGAGGGAGTTGAAAGTCCATGTTGCCCAATGACAGGCCCAAAACATCACTGCTCTAGAGGAGATCTGCATGGAGGAATGGGCCAACATACCAACAACAGTGTGTGGCAACCTTGTGAAGACTTACAGAAAACGTTTGACCTCTGTCATTGCCAACAAAGGATTTATTACAAAGTATTGAGATGAAATTTTGTTTCTGACCAAATACTTATTTTCCACCATAATATGCAAATTAAATGATAAAAAAACAGACAATGTGATTTTCTGGATTTTTTTTTCTCAGTTTGTCTCCCATAGTTGAGGTCTACTTATGATGTAAATTACAGACGCCTCTCATCTTTTTAAGTGGTGGAACTTGCACTATTGCTGACTGACTAAATACTTTTTTGCCCCACTGTATATGGTAAATAAAGACACAGCCAGAATAAAGTCCTTTAATTTAAAAAATGACAGACTCCTTTAATATTCTCAATTAAACCATACTTACGACCTCGCCTAATTCCACCGAAGCCCTCGATCTCCTGTAATAAAAATAAAATAACAAAACAACAATATACGATACCTGTCTGTTATTCTGTTCCACCCCGTAATCCATGTCTGAGGGATAATTAGTTTTCAACCTGGACGTGCCAAGATGCGACCGTCCAGGCCGAGAAACACTGGTGAATGAGCTAATGAGAGCGCAGCATCATTTACCAGCGGTAACATAATCAAGGCCAGGCTATACTGTGGTAACCTCAGTACCGTGGGAAAATACTAGTGATTTCACCGCTTGTCACTGAGGCTGCGCTTGCAGCAGCTCATTCACCAGTGGTTTTCAGCCGGGACGGTCGCATCTTGGCACCGTCCAGCTTGAAAACTATTTAGCCCCCAGACATGGATTACAGCGTGGGACAGAACGAGGGACAGGTATGGTATACCGTTGTTTTTCTATTTTACTTTTATTATAGATCGGGCTTCGGTGGAATTAGACGATGCAGTAACTATGGTTTAATTGAGATTAATAAAGGAGGGGGCGTGTCCTAGCTGGCCATGTGAGCGGAAGCATAGAAGAGCGCTCCCGCTGCTAAAGGGCTAATTATCCTGTGCAGACGCTGCTGACCGGATTTTTTTGCCACATACCGGCTGGCTGAGGGTCAGGGGAGCAAAGCGGAGCTGAGCGCTGGACCCGGCATTGGAGGCAATGACCAGGTGGTGGCAGAAGGACGTGGGTGCTGGCGATGCAGGAGCCAGCCAAGATGGCGCCGATGCCAGAGAAGATGCTGACAAGGAGAAAACCGCATGTCAGAGGCGTAGGGAGGTGGCAGCGAAGCTTCAGCAGCAGGATGCCAGAGTGGATGCTGCGGAGGGGGCAGAGAAAGGAACCGGAGCTGTAGTGGGTATGGAGGAGGAGGATGCGGTCCTGGCTGCAAAGCATGAGGTACAGAAGGGGAGGGTGAAAGCATGGCGTGGGCAAAAGGGGGACCTGAAGATTTGATACAGGAAGATGAGCGGACCCTCAGGGATGTTTTTGCGTTGGTCTCCTCATGCAAGTAGTCCCTAAATACTCTGACCCTTCAGATGCAGGAGGTAAAAGAGGAAACAGCACAGATAAATGCAGCCCTGCAAAAGATAGACAGACGTATGGGAGTGGTGGAAGAGAGGGTGAGCACAGAAGAAGACCATATAGTAAAACTGCAAAAAGCGGAGAAAAAGTTCGCCCAAGCAATATCAGAGCTCGCTGCCAAAAATGAGGATCTGGAAAACAGATCCAGAAGGAATAAAATACGTATAGTGGGTCTGTCAGAAAAAACTGAGGGGAGAAACCCCACAGAGTTTATTGAAAGCTAGCTGATGGAGAAAATTGGGGGCACAGTGCTGACAAAAGTTTTTGCTGTTGAGAGAGCTCATAGGGTCCCACCGCAGCCCCCTGCCCCAGGAGCGAATCCCCGTACCATGCTTGCCAAAATACTGAATTACAGGGACAGAGGCATTATCCTCAGAAAGGCTAGAGAAATGGAGGTCAAAAGATTGCTATTTACCCAGATTATTCTGCTGGGGTTCAGAAACAGAGAATGAAGTTCACTGGGGTCAAGAGACGACTGAGGGAGCTGGGAGTGCAATACTCTATGCTGTTTCCTGCAAAGTTGAGAGTGGTGGCTTTTGATAAAACCCATTTTTTCCTGACTCCAGAGGACGCTACCCAGTGGATTGATACTAATGCTAAACAACTTAAGGAAAAAGGCGATTGACATGTCGGGGAGATCTGGATGGGAGTTATTTCACTGTCGCTGGAGGAGGGATCTGCGTTTAATAGCATAATTGCTAAAGGGATGAGCAACTGTTGAGGGCTGAGCTGGGCCATATTGAACGATTGGCCGGAGGGGGCAGTAACGGTTAATAAATATAGGGGAAGAGGGTTGCGCGGGGTACTGCAAGTTTGTTTTGTAGTTTCTCTACATGTTTACATAAGTTGGAATGTTCTGTTGTGTTTTTTTTTTTTAAAAAAACAACATGTGGGAAATTCTGATCGTCACGGCAGCGGGAGGCGAGTGGAGAGGGCAAAGCAAGGGAGAGTGTTCGCAATGGGCGGTGGAGCCCCACTCTTGATAAGAGGTAGAATGTGTAGTATTGGGTGGGTTAGGGGGGCAAGTTGGGGGTTGGCAGGGGGGGTGGGAGGGATTAGACAGCTCATACTTGGGAATGAGGATACTATGAAGGATGATGAGTCACATGATGGGGGGCCACATTAAAATATTGAGTTGGGACGTGAGAGGCCTTGCGGATAAGTCTCGGCGGGCAGCGAGTCTGCAGTATGTTTGAGAACAGAGAGTCTCAATGATATGTCTGCTGGAGACGCACTTAGTGCGGGAGGTGGATGTATTAAATAGGCGCTGGATACAGAGGGCATACCATTCTACTTTCTCTACGTATTCTAGGGGTGTGTCGGTGTTGGTACCTGTGGGAGTGCAGTATGAAGAGGTGATAGTACAGGTGGAGGAGGATGGTCAGTATGTGGTGGTGCAATGTAAAATACACGGAATGTAAAGACTTGGACTGTACATCTGTTTCTGTCTGCTGTTGCCCTCAGTTCAGTTACTTTTGACCTTACCTAAGATGGAGTCACTGGCCTCACGGGGGCCATCTTGCTTCCTGTCAGACTTTTCCTGTTCCTGTCTGTGGTGTATATAAGGGAGCTCTGAATATTACTCATTGCTTGAGTATCTTGTTCCTGACTTGTGATCAAGCTGGAAGAACTGCTATCTTGCTGTTTTCTTCGTTACTTTGGGATACCCCGTCTGTCTCCGGATCTACGTCTCTTCGTTGTAAGACTTGTTTCCCTGGATCTGCGCTGCACTCATCTCTGCTGCTGGACTGCTCCCTGCTAGGAGGCCTGGTCTGGTCTCCAGGTCTCTGGACCTGACATACTTGGACTTCCACGGTCTGCACACGTGCTTACTGCCTATCCAGCTCTTTCTGCTACGTCATAGCTGTTTACCTGCATACCATCATAAATATTCTTGAACTCTTAACCTGTTGTCTCTCGGCCTCTTTTCTGACCCATGATAATGATCTCCACTGCACTTATCACTAAGTTTATTACACGGAGTGTGGATGTGTATAGCGGCAATGTATATTCCACCCCCATACTCAAGTAAGAAAATTAGAGAGGTGTTGGAACGGGTGGAACGCTGGGGATCGATACCATTTCTAATCATTGGTGATCTTAATAATATATGTGATGACTTTTAAAAATAAAAACTCCCAGAATAGGACAGTGGGACACATTTCTACGTTTGGGACTTATATTCACGAAGTTGGTATGACTGACCTATGGCGAGTTAGACATGTTGGGGAAAGGGGGTATTCATGTTATTCACCGGCTCATAGTACTCTATCCAGAATTGATCTGGCACTAGGCAATCGTCTGTTGGACACGATGGTAGGGGATGTGCGATATTTACCTAGGGCCCTCTCGGACCATAGTCCAATTGAGGTGGAGTTCCGACTGATGGGGAAACAGGCTGAGAACAGGAGAGAGTGGAAAATTCACCCTAACTGGCTGCACAGTATAGATTTAGATAAGATAAAACAGGAGTTGGCGGAACTTTTGTGCTGAATGATGGGAGTGTAGATGCTCTTACGGTATGGGAAGCCATGAAGGTGTACTTAAGAGGGCTGTTGTTTAGAGACATTAGTAGATGTAAGCGGAAGACGAGAGAGGCAGAGAAGGCAGCGATTGATGGGCTAAGGGTAGCGGAGGATGAGATGGTAATAATGGGTACTCCTAAAGCTGGGAACAGATTAAAGGCAGCTCAAAGTCACCTGGAGAAAATTTTGTTGGGGAAGGCTGAAAGAAAGCGGGAATTTCTGAAGCTGGCTTACTATCAGGAGGGTGAGACGGTCGGTCACATGCTGTCGCTGGTGGCTTCTGCCCAGAGGAGTACTTCGTTTGTCCATTCTCTGGTTTCCGGGAGTGGTACGAGTGTCTCTGAAAATTCGGAGATTTTTGAGGTCTTTGCGGACTTTTACGCGGACCTATATACCTCTCGGGTAGACGAGTTGGCGGGAGACAGTGGCGTTCCTTGAGGGACTGGAGCTCCCGAGGTTGAGTGACGCAAATAGAGAGGGCTTGGAGGCTCCCGTCACAGAGGAGGAACTGCGTCGGGCATTACAGTCCATGGCTAATGGGAAGGCGCCTGGAGTGGATGAGTTTCCCGCTGATATCTATAAAAATATTGGGGAGGTGCTATTTCCCAGATTAAAGGCGGTCCTAGATGAGGCTAAGAGTAGAGGGTATCTGCCAGCATCCATGAGAGAAGCCATAATAGCGGTGATTCCTAAGGAAAGGAAATACTTGGGGCAACCTGAGTCGTACCGGCCAATCTCCTTGCTCACTATGGATGTCAAGCTTCTGGCCAAGGTGTTGGCGACGCGGTTGACGAGTGTCATCTCCAACCTGGTGCACCCAGACCAATCAGGCTTTATGCCTGATAGATCCACGGCGGTCAACCTACGGAGGCTGTTTATGAATCTGCAGCTTAGGTCCGACAACTGTGGCCAGAGTTATTGCATCCTTAGATGCCCATAAGGCATTCGACAGTGTGGAATGGGGATATCTCTGGCAGGTGTTGCAGTGTATGGGGTTTGGCTCGCAGTTTGTGTCCTGGATTCAGCTGCTGTACTCGCAGCCGGTGGCTAGAGTCAGGGTGAATGGGGCGTTATCGCGGACTATACAATTAGCTAGAGGGACAAGGCAGGGGTGTCCGCTCTCTCCTCTTTTGTTTGCTCTGGCTGTGGAACCATTGGCTGCTAAACTTCGACAGTCTGACGAGGTGTCTGGGTTTAAATATGGGATAACTGAAGAGAAGGTGGCGCTGTACGCGGACGATATTCTACTGTTTCTGGCTGACCTGGTCGCTTCCTTCGGGGGCCCATTGGGCTTATTGAAAGATTTGGGTCATTGTTGGGGCTGACGATAAATTGGAGTAAGTCGATTCTGTTTAGAGATGATGACGTGGGGGAGGATGGGAGTGAGCTTCCAGAGAATGGGCGACTTAAGGTGGTAAGTCAATTTAAATACTTGGGGATATGGATCTCTATGCCTGTTACGGACTACATACATAGGAATCTGACTCCGATCTTAGGCGTTCTTAAGGCAAAAGTGGATGCCTGGATTAAGTTGCATTTATCTGTGGTGGGCAGGGTGAATCTCATCAAAATGATTTTGATGCCGAAAATTCTATATGTTCTTTATAACGCGCCAGTTTGGATACCGCGAGGGAAATTTAGGCAGATTAACTCCCTGTTCAGGTATTTGTTATGGGGGAGACATCATCCACGTATCAGACTGGAGAAGCTTCAGCGACCCAAGCAAGATGGTGGCTTGGCACTGCCAACCCTGAAGTATATTTTCTTGCAGCCCAAAGTCAGCATTTAAAGGGCTGGGCGCATGAGGGGTCGTCCAGTACGGTACAGCAATTGATGGAAAAGGTGACAAAAAGAAGGCCAGTAATACAGTGTCTGGAGGATGGATCCCTGGGGGCTTTGGGGAAATTGTATCCAACTATATTATTGATATGTAAGCTGTGGGGTAGACCGAAACATATACGTGGGATTACGGGGCTGACCAGATTCTCCCCATTATGGCATAATAATAATTTACCGGAGTTTGTGGCACTGGGGGTGTTACCAGCATGGCAGGCCAAGGGAATTCACTACGTGTATCAGATAATTGAGAAGAGGGAGTTGAAATCCTTTTCCCAATTGCAGGTGGAGTTCGATCTCGGGCCTGCGGGGGAATATCAGTATTTGCGGATGAGACACGCATTTGGAGCTCAGAATAGGGACGGAGGCATCAGAATTCAAAGGGATATAGTGTAGGAGTATGTGTGTGGTGAAGGGACTACTAGGGGAGTTATTTCCACTCTTTATAAAGACTTGCTGCATACTTAGCTTTTGAGGTTTCCGATAACGGCGAGAGCTAAGTGGGAGAGGGATTTGGGCCCAATGGAGAATGAAACTTGGGAGTCAGTGCTGGAGTGGGTCCCACGGCTGTCGCTGAGCGAACCGTATAGGCTGCCACAGCTTTATGTAATACACAGAGTTTACAAGTCTCCGGAGGTATTGTATAAGGCAGGACAGCGTGCTGATTCTGAGTGCCCGAGGTGTAAGTCTACAAATGCTGATATATTTCATATGATGTGGACGTGTACGAGACTGGCTGCTTTTCGTTGGTGGTTTTGAGTCGTGTGGAAGGAGCGTACAGATGCATGGTGCCAAGGGACCCTATGGTGTGCTTGCTGGGACACGTGGATGAGATTGGAGTGGATAACAACCTGAAGATAGCTATTGCCAGATTGCTGTATATGGCCCGGAAGGTAATAGCACGAAATTGGATTAAGGACGAACCGCCTCCAAGAAGAGAATTCCTCCAATATGTGAAACAGAGCCAATATTGGAAAAGGGGTTTTATAAGAAAAGAGGGAAAATAGAAACGTGTGATAAATTGTGGTCTTCGTGGCTTGCCATGGGATAGGTTCGCTATAGAGGACGGGTGAGTCACGGTCCTGAATTGGTGAAAACACAACATGAGGCTTGCAGTCCTAAATGAGATGATAGTCATTCTATAGTTTTGATGGTCGAGCTATAAAAAGAGGTGGGCTGTCTTATAGGGAGGGGGCGGAATAAGTTGGGAATGGGGGTGGGTTGTTTTGGGGGAAAACTTTGTATTGATGACAAGAATGTAACATGTAAATTGTAATGTTATTCTTAATAAAAATGTATTTGAGTTAAAAAAAAAAAAAAAAAAAAAGATTAATAAAGGAATCTGTGTCATTTTTTTCCATTAAAGGATTTTATTCTGGCTGTGTCTTTATTTACATACTGTACTATATAGGATTAGTAATGGATAGGAGTCTTATAGACACTTCTCCATTACTAAGCCATGGGCTTGATGTCACCTGACAATATAAA